>NC_087222.1:11490492-11533614 GCF_015104395.2 Macrobrachium nipponense
TAATCATCGAGACAATTCATAATTAAGCGTAGTAGTTGATAAATTGCAAATATAACTGATAAATAATGTAATAGTGTGGGTCTAAAAGGACCGTGAGAGTCAGGAATGAAGTGTGCAAGTGGTGTCTTGGGCGTAGAACTAGAGTGTCAATCAATCAATCAATCATAAGTAAGTAAGTATGAGATGGACGACCTTTGCTTCGGTGAGTTATAGATGTTTATAGGTTGCATCACTAACTTCTAGAGTCATGTTAATACTCCTAGGTTACCCTAAAGACCTTAGCCTTCTATGGGGTCTTAACCTAAGACTGCCTAAATGAAATGAATGACTGTGTTTTATGATGATATCTCAAAGATTCACTCAAAGGCTAATGTTAAGATTAGGCTATACCTAAGTTTCTGTAGGATCTCATTACTGTAGGCTGCAGGATGCCTGTATCCTGTATCTTGGCCTACTTTATGCTGAGAGTGTCTGGTTCAGTGATACTGTATGATTTATTAATGATTTCACAGAAAGTTTAGGTACGGCAATTTAATCTATAACCCTATATAGCCCTATGTCCTAGTTTACTTTTTCAATTGGTTAAAAGACGAGAGTAGACGAGGATTTATGCTACAAAATGACTGGTGTAAATTGTGGCTTTCACCAGTTTTTTGTTGTTTCTTTTTACAAGTATTCTCCATGCAACCCATCGATTGTTGGAAAAATGGCATCTCAAATGTAGCCTAACCTACACGGGTAATCAGTACCTTCCTTACTTACGGGGAAACACTGTAGTGAGCATCTCATCACGTGGCTCAGCCTTATTCACTCTATATTTAATTGGTGAAACAAGAATACAATTACATCTTTAAGCATACCATTCAAAAGATTGAAGTTGCGTCAACATAATGTGATATATGAAAGCGCCATACAAACTAAAATAAGCACGTGAAGTCTTTTGTAAATATGTTTACAAGGCAGTTTTGAAATCCAATATGGCGGCAACTGCATGACGTGCCGTTCATAACCACAGCCATCCAGCCATCTCTCCCAGCTTTCTCAGCACTCATTTGAACAATGTTAGCATATATATATGTAACGTTTATTGATCTTACCCAAGATTGCAGTTGTAATCATCACAATAAAACAACATTTTGTTGCCTATATCAGTGAAAGTATGAAACTTCTTATTCCCTGGGTCATGGTTTGAACTGAAATTAATCTTTACTTTGTAATTGTTGCTTTTATCCTTACTACCATTACAACTGAAACTCCACAGTGCTTATTTGATTGTAATTATACATGTTTTAGTCTTAATTCACTCCAAATTGCACTTGAACTACGTTGCTGTTCCTGGTTCCTAAGCGCTCACTCCACAAACATAGTTGCAGGCAACGCACGAGTACACGATTTATGAGGTGCAAAGCTTTATTCCCTTAATTGTTTACTTTACTCATTATTTAGTTTAGCTTTACTTTGTTATTTCAAAATGTTATTTAATTCATGTCTATTATCCCTTTTTTGTTTTGCAAAAAAAAAACCAAATTAATTAACCCCAAAAAATTTCTGAAGTACATACAAGCAGACAACATCGAAATGACTCATCGTTACCAATCTAGTGAGCTTTGAATACGCCGATGCATTTACAAATGTTTCCATAAATTCTAGTTGTCATAGTATTGCAATAATGTTATAAAAATTGCTTCTAATATGTATATATACTACAAATAGATATGCTAATGTAATTTATTTCCCCGGTTTTGTGTAAGTCTTCCCCAGTTTGGAGGGTAAACATACCAATTGGCAACACAGATAAACAATTGAAGAGTGTGAAGAACGCCGTCAGTACTATTCACAAGCAAAACTATTGATATTTGAGTCAGGAATTTGTTACTTTTTCAACATCGAATATTTTCAAATAATAATCATGAAGTATGTAAAAAATATTTATGCAATTCATGACCTTCTACTGCCATTTACTATATTTATTTAAATAATTATCTAGTGTACGCTTCTTCTTCTGCCAAAAATCGTAGTATCCTTAAAAAAAGTAGTGGTTGGAAGTCGTTCTTTACGATTTTTGTGAAGAAAGTGCCCCAGAATCTGTGGGTACGAGTGGTGTGCGGATTTAGCATAGGAATGGGAAGTTTATTGACACAAGTGACTCCGCAACCATCAAGATGGCATCAATCTTCTAAATATTGCGAGTTGTAAGTAAAAATTTTGAAAGCGTCATGGAGGTAGTGTGCACTGTGTATGCCAGACTTTTCATTATTTTCCTGCCCTCTGTTTAATCTTAAAATATGGCCTTAATTTCTAACTTTGGAGAAAATACTTACTTCGAAAGGAGAGTAGAGGTATTGAGCTCCTCCTCTCACCACCAACAACTCATGACTGATGACCATCTCCGGTGTCAGGACGTGTTAAAGTACTATTTTTGGAGGGTGGTTTGAAACGCGGTAGTCAGTGGTTCGGCTAGTCCAGTCAGTTGTTTACCCTATATGGTAGCCTAGCCTACACTACACAGTATACTCTATACATATGGTGGTATACTTCTCTACGTTCAATGCAGATTGACTTAATGATAAATTCAGTGCAAAGAGAAATTGAATAACATTAACAAAGAGTTTGCCTAGCATATACTATGGTATATTGTATACATATACAGTAGCCCAGTCTACAGTATACTATATACTACAAGTACAATAAAGTAATTATTATTAGCTAATTCTGGACGTTCATACATTCTGATCATATGATGATTCAGTATAAAAAGAAATTTAATATGAAAAGAGAATCTGATCATATGATGATTCAGCATAAAAAGAAATTGAACACGAAACGCAAATCAGATTCGGTCCGACATTGTCATAATTGAACAGTGAAAGGCTGCTGATGGCTTACATATAATTAAAAATACAATTGTAAGGCATATGCATCTTTTACTTGAATCTTTTTAAAAGATATATAGTACTTCACTGTATCCAATAATACTGTATGTATTCTCATAGTTATTCTTGTAGTATAAAAATACTAACATAGCGGTCATTGTTTTTGGATTGAAAATCAACTGATGGTGAATACGATTTTATTTTACCATACTTAACTCGGATCTGAGCGAATTTTTTTCTTGCTTCTAGTTAGCATAAATGAATATCTAGATACTTTACTTATATGGAACAAGGTAATTTTTTTGTTTCACAACGTATTTTTAAGTCGAAGTATGGGTTTGAATACGTCTTGTGAACTAAATTTTTTTTTTTTTCAATAAATTGTGTTTTGGGGCATGTTTATTGTGTAAAACATTTGATTCTGTTCACTATTTTCCCTTGATTTATAATTGTGATAAGACTTTATGTACCTTATCTTTTATCGGCGTGAGAACAACATTAAAATGTGTTTTTTCATGGCAGGTAGTAAGTTTACAGTAGTTTTATCTTTGTTGCTGATGCACAATAATTGTCATTAGCAGCTTGAACATTGTTTTCTCAGCTTCAGCTACAACTTGCAGTTTAGATTTAACAGTATATTACCTTTCTGATTGTTTATCCATAGCGAATAAAGTTATTACGTAGAAATATATCAGTCCTATTCTACATAACTTCATTTATAACAACTGTGGTGATTGTTGTCTATCATACGGTGGTTGATATACAAGCAAAACAGATGTTGTTATCCGATTCAGTTGTACTTATCAATGAAGTAGTTTCTCGTTCAGTTACAAGTACTATCCTACTTACAACCAAGTTTTGGTTCCGACCCATTGGTTGTAACGTCAGAAATGGATGTAAGTCTAACCTTGAATTAGAAAGTGGCCAACATACGTGGGTATGGGTATACTATCAAACCTTTGCTATATAAAAGTGCCTACTTAGTACTGTAATGTAATGTACAATCATTATTTCAATCTTTTTACCATAGTTTGGTACTTCTACTAATACATTTTAATCATTTATGTAATAGTTATATATTACGTACAATCAGGCATTGAGTTACAACTGGGGTTAGGTTTCTTGCATGCATGTCAGGAGTCGATTCTTATGTAAATTGGTTTGCAATTCAGTCTACAGTAATACCAAATGATGCTGCAGATAGGGCAGGGTAACTCAAACTGACGCTGCCTGAGTGATGAGAGTTCTCATGCCTGAGTGATGAGAGTTCTCATGAGATGGCGCAGTGCCAAGTAACTCAATGGTCAACTGTCTGAAGTAAGGTTGTAAGTACGGGTGGTCGTATGTCGAGCAGGTTGTAAGTCGGATAGTAGTTGTATTCATGGCTGTACACATTTAGGCAACGAGTATGATGTTAAAACTACTTTTATCATTCTCTTATACTTTTTTGAACCTATTTGACTAGAAGATGGGATAAAGATATGGGAGGTAAAGAAGTTAAGCTAATGTAATTTGGTCTCTCTCACTGCCTGATTGTATGCTGCTGCCTGCAACACTGCGCGCAAATTTAGAGATATTTTTCTAAATATTGTCATATCAGTATTAATCTGACTTTATGATGAGGTTAACGCCATCATAAAGTCGGATTATTGTAAGTACGAATTATTGTATCTTCAACTACGTACATGTGAGCTCTCCAATTGTTCCTACACGATATACAAACCCTCGGTCCTTTACATTAGGAATTACTTTCAGCATAGGCTGGAATACGGCCGTTAAATTCTTGAACAAGGTGGTTAGGTATACTACTGTCTGGTCGGTGGGTAGCCCCACCTGCCCAGATGTAAACACTCCCACTTTGCTATTGGCCGTCTTCCAATAAAGACGTATGTTTGTGAGCTCATGCTGACTAGCCGTTAATCACAATTTTCCAAGTGGGGTCTTTTCTTTTGTTATTTTGAATGAATATATTTATATACTTGTGTTTGATATTGATAAATTAATTGACTTTGATAATTAATATACAAACCCACTTTTGTTACTACACAATATACAAAGCTTCAGTCCTGTACACATAAGGAATCACTTTTAGTGTTGGCTAGAATACACCTGTTAAATTCTTGAACAAGGTGTTTAGGCAGTAACTACCATCTGTAGGCCCTCCTGCCCGGAGTAAACACTCCAGTTTGCTTCCGGCTGTTCCTCCACTGATGAAGATGTATTTTTGTGAGTTCTTGCTGACTAGCCGTTAATTATGATTTTCCCGATGGGTATCTTTATTTGTTCTTACTCATAATACAAACCCTCGGTCCTTTACGGTTGGAATTACTTTCATTGTAGTAGGCTGGAAATCGGTCGTAGAAGAATAACAACAAGGTAGTTAGGCAGTAATTGCTTGTCCAGTAGTCGGGAGGAGTCCACACCTAATTGGAAGGAAACATTCCCACTTTGCTTTCGGCCACCATGGTGATCAGACGGCCTTTCGCTCTCTGCCCATTGTTGTTGTTTGAAGTTATCAGTACTTTGTGAGATCTATCTTATTCGCTTTTTGTTTGTTGTGTGTGTTTTGATTTGTTGCATTTTTTGCAACATGCAAACCCAGGAGTCACATAACCTCAATCGCCCCCCCCCCCATTATCTCAGAGTATTTGTCCTGGGGTGGAGAGGGGGGCGGAATATTGGTAGCTTCTGCTCCAAAATTGAAGTGAACCTTCACGCCCTTTGTGTGAAGAAGTGCTAAGGGCGTGAGTGTTCAGCTAATAATCCAGAGATACTTGTGTCTCTTGGTTGGCAGAGCAGTGGGGAGGTATGAGGGGAGGAAAAGATCTTGGGTGAAGTCTTCGTCGGAGGGTTACACACCTTCGATGACTCTGTTGGTAACTAATCCTTCGTCTTCTTCCCACCTCGTAAGCTTCTTTATCTTGTTTTTTTCCCCTTTGGGGGAAAATGTCTCCCTCTGCTTCTTTCATTTGATTTGTCAAGTGTAGATGAGTGGGGGAGCACGCCAACTCGAAGTTGCACTCAGCGGCTTCTGCTCGCTCCGGTATGGATATTTTCTTCTTGGGGCTAGTAGGACCCTCCTCTTACTAACTCAACTTTTGCTCTCTGAGGTGTGGCTGCCTCCGTGATTGGGGATTTGTAGCAGGCTTGGCTGAAGGTGGGGTTGCCTGGTGTCCCTTCTCTCCAAGGGCTCATGCACCTCCTTATCTGGTATACACCCAGCATGTGACCACTGTAGCACCTTCGGTAGTTGTATATTCCGTGCCAGCGACTTATGATTGTCCCCAGAGAGCATGTCCTCTAGACCTTCCACCTGTCTCCATGCATGTGCCTGCTGCTTTATCAGTCCCTGATCGTGTGAGAGCTGCTGTGGTTTAGGCATCCTCTGTCCCGGCTGCTCTGGAGCCTGCTGCTTCAGCAGCCACTTCAATGGCACCTTGGATGGGGGATCTGACTGCAGCGCTGAGGAAGCTGATGAAGAAGTCCAAGCAGAAGCGTAAGATGTCGTCATCTTCCTCGTCGTCTGCCGCCCCCTTCACTTTATCTTCTAAGGCTCCCTAGTTGAGGAGGAAGAAGGTTGTCTCTGCCCCCTACCCCCAACCCCAAGAAGTCTGATCTCTTGATCTGGGACTTTTAAGGGTCTGTCTTGCCGTTCTGTAGAGACAGGTGGGCCTCAAACTTCTACTTCCATTCCTAGAGGTTCTGCCTGGTTCTGCCTCTAGGGCTAGTACCATCTCACCTTCTTGTTTGCCAGTTTCCCCAAGTGCACACAAATCTACCGATGAGTGTGCAGCCAGAGTCAGTAATGCTGAGTCCACTTGCCTTCACGAGTCAGGCATGGTGTGGAGGGAAGTGATGAGTCGCTCACATGACTCATGCCTTGCTGATGATTGCATGCACAGCAATTGCTCATCTCTCAGGGCGTACATGATGGTTTTGCTTAATTGTGCAGGAGGCGAGACTAGTAGGAGGTCCCCCGTTCAGTCCTCTCAAGAAGTTCTGACCTCTGCGAGGACTGGGACACGTCGTGAGGATGGTATTTGCTCTCATCATGTGGGTGGACCCTATTCCTCTCCCAATCCTCGGTCATGGTCCAGGTGTCGCATAGCTTTTCTCCTGATGTGTGTGTGTGGTTCCGGTCCTTTGGGGAGCGTTTCCCCATAGGGAGTGCTCTCTTCTAGACCTGCAACTTGATCACCACTGCAGGTTGGTGATTGATCTCGGCCTGCTCTGTCATTAGTTCTGCTAGCAGGGTGAGTGGAAGCATCCGAGCTTCCTCACCTGTCCCTTCAACTTCCTCAGGATACACCGGGGGGAGGGGGTGATCCGGACCAGGGGAAATCCTGGAGAGTATTCTCCCCAGGGCTCAGCCACGATTTTATATTCCTGGCATGGTCTCAGGACCAGAGAGGTTGTACACTCAAGAGAGGGTCATAGGGGGTCTCTTCCTTCTGAAGGATGGGGATCGAGGGAGGGACACATCCAAAAAGGACTTGACAGTCCTTCCCCACAGGATGCAGACACTCCTGAGATTTTATTTTAGGATATTTGAGAGGTTTATCACGCTGATTCTTTAGCACAGTGACCATAGGGTAAGGATCCACGGTAGCTTTCTCTGACCACCCTTCACAGTTGGAGTCATTCCGGAGTTCTAAGAAGGAACCCAGGCCTTGTCTGAAGGGGGGCTGGAGACCAGTGATAGATCTCTCTCCTTTAAACCGATTTGTTCTCAAGACTCGGTTCACGATGGAGACAGCATGCTCACTGCTTGCCCCATTTCAGGGAGAACGACTTCATGCCTTTGGTGGATCTGAAGGATGCATATTTGCAGATACCTATTCATCAATCCTCCAGGAAGTACCTTTGCCTTATCCTCGAGGTGACAGTCCTGGCGAGCTCACTCTCGCAGTTGCTTCAGATTGCCTCCTCGACTTTTGTCACTATCTTGGGATTGCGATAAATTTTTTGAGAAGTGAGAAACTCGTTCCCAAGCAAAGGGCATCTGATTGATACAACTGCAGCATGAGTCTTCCCTGCAGACTCAAGAATCAGCAAGTTCAGGAACACAGCTCAAACTGTTTCTATCCCAGCAGGAGCAGCCAGCTCAGCTTTGGCAGGTTTGTGATCGGTCATCTGTCATCAATGGAGAAGTTAGTCTCTCACGGGTGTCTTCTTCTGCAGTCTCTGCAATGGAGACTAAAGAGTGTTAGTCACAGGCTGAAGATCCTCAGTATTTCCTATTCTTCTAACAGAGGAGGTGAGGAAGGATTTAGCCTGGTGGCTAGATGACAGGAACCTCTTAATAGGAGTGGAGTTGCACACTCACCCTCTAGACATGCTTCTGTTCTCAGACGCTTCGATCGAAGGTAAGGGCGCACACCTGGAGGAGTTACAGACTGCAGTAGTGTGGGATTGACACAACAGGCACCTTCACATTAACATTCTGAAACTCAAACCCTCCAAGAATTTCGGGATTGAGTGATGGGACACTGTGGTGTTGATGAACAACAACACCACTGTAGTGGGCTTATGTTAACAAGCATGGGGGGCCCAGTGTCCCTCTCCCTGCAATCAGTTGACAGTGCAGGTGCACAAATGGGCTACACGCACACTCGGGCAAGAGAAATGTACAGTGGCATACAAGCTCAGTATCCCGCCAGAAATCAGGTGGTATGGACAGAATGGTCCCTCCTCCACACTGACTTGGCAGAAAAGTTGTTCAACCTATGGGGGCATCCAATAGTAGACTTGTTCACCACCTGGCTACAACAGGAAACTTCTGGTTTCTTCTCCATAGTGCTGGACCCATGGGCAACTGCAGAGGACACTTTCCAACATGTGGAACAATCTTGACATTTACGCCATTCTCCCGTTCTGCCTGATTTTGAAGGTGATCAGCTCAAAGAATCTTTAGATGATTCTGGTGGCTCCCTAATGGCCCTGATCTGTTGGCTTTTCTCTCCGAGGCACCGTGAGAGATATCCCCATGGCACAACCTTTTATGTCAGCCACACATAGAGCATGACTTCACAGCTAGTGGTTATCCACCATCTCTTGCAAGCAAGAGGCTTTGCTTGCCAAACATCAAGAGAGATGGCAGGATACCTCAGACAGTCCTCTGCAGCAGTATACCAGGGAAAGTGGGCCATCTTCTTCAACAGATTGTGGATTTCTTAGTCTGCCTTCCTTTGCCAAAAGAAGCTCCTCTCTGTCCTCAGTTAAAAGCTATAGGTCTGGCCTTGGCCCTAGTCCTGAACTGCGAGGAGTAGATATTTCTACTTCCATGGAGATCTCTCTCCTTATGAGGGGCTTCGAGAGGTCTTGGCCACCCACAGGAACTCAGACCCCCTGAGTGGGATGTGGCTCTCGTCTTAAGGAGTCTGACTCATGAAACTTACGAGCCTCTACGAGAGTAGTCAGACAGGCATCTGATCCTCAAGACCATCTTTTTGCTGGCCTTGGCAACTGCGAAGAGAGTAGGTAAGCTTCATGGTCTCTTATGATGTTAAACACTCAAGGGGATGGGGATCTGTTATGTTCAATTTCGTCTCAGATTTTGTAGCGAAGACTCAGAATCCATCTGTCCCTTTATGATCCCCTCCCCAGAGAACTTCTGTGGTAATGATCCAGACGAGATGTTACTTTGTCCCGTTATAGTGTTACAGCGCTATCTGAAGAGAACTCGGCATCTCCGGCCAGAGTGTTTAAACGTCTTTGTTAGCACGGGGGTGACCAGGAAAGAAGAATGTCCCAAGAACACTATTTCCTTTTGGCTTCGTGCGGTGATCAGGAAAGAGTACCTCCTCCTCAAAAGGAGAAGATGACGGCCGTGGTAACCTTTCGCCTGAGAGCCGCATGAAGTCAGAGGTATTGGTCCTACCCTTGGCGTTCCGCAAGAACCTTTCACTTCCACAGGTATTGAAGGCAATTTGGTTTGGGCCAACCACCGACCATCGTCACTTCCTTCTACCTTCGGATATAGCCCATAGGTCGTTTGATACCTTTTCCTCGGGACCTGTGAATGCTGCTCAACAAGTTGTGTAGCTTACCCAGCTCCTCTAACTGGTCAAGGTTGTATCTCGCCTCGAGTAACAGTGTGAATATAGGTGTGAATGAGAGAGTGACTGGCTTCTCTTCCTCCTTTTCATTCTTCTCTCTCCCTGTGGGCAGAGATTCGCGGTCATCACACGCTGGAATGGGTGGCTGATGCAGGTAAGCTATATTACAGAGCTCCATTCTATATCCTTTCACAAGGATATAGAAGCTTTTATCTGTCCCTTCCCTAACAAGTGGGGAAGAGGACCTTGGCATAAGACAAACCCAATATTTGTATATTTGTCTTTTTGCTTCTGACTATAAGATTCTTGTTTGCATTTCATAAGAGGCTACACTTGTCGCCCTCTTATGAATTGGTTCCAGAGGTCTTGTCATTGGTCATGCAGTTCCCATGCTCTGATCAATTGGACAGAGGCCAGGTTCCCTCCCCCCCTCACTCTTACAACCAGGATGGGAACCTTGGTTGGGCGAACACCAGTCTGTCCACATGACTATCACATTCCTCCCTCCAATCATTGAGTCCTTGAGTTTTCCATATGTAAAGGACCGAGGGTTTGGGTTTGTATAATATGTAGGAACAAATCACAGTTTTTGAAAGTAAATTGTATTTTTTCCTAACTATGCAAACCTGAGGTCCTTTATATTTATACCACTTCATGTCACCCCTTCAATCTGTTCCTGGCCTAAAGAAAGTGGAATGTTTACGACCAGTCGGGTGGGACTCCCGACTATCGACAAGCAGTTACTGCCTAACTACCATATTCTTCTACAGCTGATTTCCAGCCTCACCTGAAAGTTAATTCCTTATGTAAAGGATCTCAGGTTCGTATAGTTAGGGAAAATTACAATTTACTTAAAAAACATTGGGGGTTTTCTGGTCTGGGCCCCAAAGTTCAGCCTACGTCCACTCCATTATCCTGCGCTGTATCCGATTACTGGCACTGCCCATGTGTTTTATAGCTTTCATCATATTTCCGGTGTTGAATTTTGACTTAAGTCTGCAAATATTCTTTCATGATCGTGTCTTACATCTCTTGGTGTTTTTATATCCTCTCCTTCTATTATTCCCAGGTATTTGTATAATCGCATCTATGTGTTTGAAGCTATTCCCATCTGGTCGCTGTATCCCTTCAGTCCTTGTGACTTTGGCCTGTTTGTTTGTTGACCGAGGCACTATATTATTCAGAATCCATCTGATGTCCCCAGATACAATCCGTCATTATCCTGTTGTCCCCCAGATGCAATCAATCTACAGTCTGGATTAGGGTATCTATTTCCTTGATGCTCTCACCATACATCTTGATGTTGTCCATGAAATCAAGATGGTTGATTGTGTTGCCTCCTTTCTTGAGTTGGTACCCGCATTCATCCTCTGCAGTTATTATTATTATTATTATTATTATTATTATTATTATTATTATTATTATTATTATTATTATTATTATTATTATTATTATTATTATTATTATATTTTGTTTTTGGTACTTCTGTAACTCTGACTTTCAGTCATAGAATTTGCCTGAAAGTAAACATTACCTATCTTCATTTTCATCAGCACCCATTATTATACGTAGCAAGGATTGTGAGGTTTGTGAAAAGGATTTATGAAACCCTATTATATTATTATACAAACCTTTATTATAACATGAAGAATGTACAATAATTAGAACATCAGAGTAACATAGGGAACCCAATAAAGAAATTTACATGAATCATACTAAATAATCTTTTCTATACTTGAATTATTGGTAATATTGATGATTTGCAGGTTAGTATAACACTGTGCCATATTTATGCATTTTTACAGACTTACAAAAATATCATTATGATCCAAATTGATCTAAAATTAGAAAATCATAGGCTAAATTGGCCCAAGGCTAGCTTAACCAATAGTAGTGTTTTGATTCCAAAATTAGCCTAGGCAGATATGAACTTAGCCTATCTCAGACAATATTTGCCAGAAGCAAGACTCGAACATGACAAGGGGTTTGGACTTAAATTATGATTTTTGATGGAAAAAAATCTGTATGCTGCTTGCTTCAGCCTCCATGACATTGTATATTGTTTGTTACTGAGGAAAACATTAATACCTGTGGTACCATGTATCCCCAGTGCACTTCCTGTATTTATAATGATCATTTCTTTATCTTGATATTTGTAAGCACCAAATGCACTTGGTGAGTCCTTGGAAATTAAAGTTACAGTCCCATAATTGTCGAAAGGAACTATTTTTTGTCTTGTTGGAAACTTGTTAAGATTTGTATTTTTTTTTTTGCTCTGTAAGTATTTAGAAGATTATGTACCAATGTATGAGTGCAACTTCCTATTTTTGTATTTATAATGATCATTTTTCTTTATCTTTTGGCAGTTTAATTTTTTTGTGAAGTTTACCAAATGCAGATTGGTGAGAGTTCCTTGGAATTAAGGTTACAGGTCCAATTTTTAAGTTTGGTCCGAAAGGAACTTTATTTTTTGGTCCTTGTTTGAGACTTTGTTAAACTTGGTATCATTTTATTGCCTCTGTAAGTAATTAGAAATAATTTTGTAAAAAACAAAATGTTATTTGAGTTTCTGTTATTCATTTATGGTTTCAAGGGTGTTAACTTTTCTGTGTGGTTAGAATGTTTCCGCTGTTTAGGTTAAGCTCTCTTGGCTCAGAAGTGAAAAAACAAATCGTATTGTGTTCCTAATAAGGTTATGAACCTTTGTCTGTTATAATGGAAGGACAGGCGTCCCCAACTTATGAACAGTTGATCCTTTCCTAATGTTTTTGTTGTAGGTGAAAATATGGTTTGTAACGTCCAGAATAATAACTATCAGTGACAATAATGCCGATTTGTTTTGACCGACAAATACAAAAACCTTTGGTCTTTACATTTGGTATATTTACATACAGTGTGAGCTGGTAATGGTTTTCTAACTTATAAACAAGACACTATAGTTAGCTACCAACGGTAGGGATGGGGGCCCCTCCCACCAGTCGGTACAAACTCACTTTACTTTCAGCTGTCGTCGAGTGTAAATGTCTCCTCTGCCTGAATGGCCATTTGACGTACCATATTTTCTATTTTTGTTGTGATATTGTGATACATGAGCGTTGTTGTTGTTTTGCGTATACTGATATAATGCAAACCCATGACTTATCTGAGCCAAGGGAGAGAAAGCTGTGTGACATGAGGTAGGCAACGGCAGACCTTGCATCACTTCCTTTCTTCCTTGAGATAGATCTTCATACCCCTGCACTCTGTGCAGAAAAATGTGTGTAGTGAATCTAGCCCTTGTTCCAAGTGTTGTGTTTGGCCATCAGAACAAAGGGTGCAGTTTGCTTGGGAAAGGAAGAGGGAGAGAGAGAGAAGAGGGCTTCTCTGGCATCTTCAGATTGCAACACACCTCCAGTGATGCCAAGGTTTCTCTCTGATTTTTCTTGCCCTCAGCCAAACTGTGTCCTGTTGTTGCCGCTCCTAAGGGAGCTGTCTCCCCTTCACTGTCTCCTATTGCCTTGTTGGTAGAGAGCTGGCGTGGTGGTCTATGACCCAGTACGACTTTGAGGGGGAAAATTCCCCCTCAGGGTGAAGAGGGAGTGCTCCTATTAACCCGACTTGTCTTGCAGGTGTGGTGGAGCCTGAGGAGCTTTGGGGAGTTGTGGCTCTCCATAGGCCCCCTGTGGGAGCCTTCCTTGGAGGGCTTGATCTCTCACACAGCATTGGTTCCTATGATGTGTGCCTATGAATTCTTTCCCTTGGGGATGGTCCTTCTCCACTCCCTTTGAAAAGAGAAGGAGTCACAGAGTAACTTCATCATCTTCATCTTCGTGTGCCTACACCTCCTCCCCTTCTTATCAGTGGAATCAAGGGGAGGAAGAAGCTGTTTTTTCCAGCTGTATGAATGCCCATAGGTCTTGTAATGGTCATCTGTCTTCCATGGAAAAGGTTAAGGGATCTCTCGTTTGCTCTCCTGATGTGTCTACAGGAATGGGAACCATTGCACGGGGTTCCTCAGGCCCCTATGTTACTGGTACTGATCAAAGGAAGTTACCTTCCCTGGCCGGAAAAGTTCCTTCTACTGCTTCACTGGATTCCATAGACCGGGTTACACGGATCCCCATGGTACCAGTATCAGCCCCTGGAAGTCACTTGCCCTTTTCATAATCTAGAGTAGATTATTAGATGCTAGTCCTCCCCCTCTCTCTAGCAAGGGGAGAGAGGGGCTGACAATAAAACAAACCTGGAAGTTGTATTAGCCTTTTATTGTCTCCAACATTTACTAAGGGATTCAGAGCCGATGGAAGGCTGTTTTTCGGCAATAACTTTTTAGCAAAGCATTGGATAAAGGTGGAAGGTGGCAAGTGTCTATTTTATAACCCTATTCAATTTTTGCAAATATTATTTAGTACCTAAGTTCGATAGTTTTGGTATTTATAGAGTAAAATGAACTTGCCGATTCCAGAACTGAGAAAATCACAAAAGAGGATTCCAAAACCATATGTGACGTAGACTTACGTAATATGACGTCATGAAGCTCCGCCCATCCACCTGGTAGGCAGTAACAGGTGAAAGGATATGATTACACAGCCTATTACGCATTTCATTGTTTTTCATGAACCCCTTTTAAACCAACATATGGATTTCCATGCCACTAGGGCACTAATGTTTCAAACTTTGTCTAATTTTCAGAAGTACTGTGCACTGCCATATGTGTTTCATTAATTTTTTTACTTGAGAAAATTAGGCTAAAGATGTGCTGACCCACCCAACCATCCACAAAAGTGGTTACAAGTATCAGTGACATCGAGAATCCTCGCCTCTAGGGTCATAAGGAGAAAATTTTGTCCCATTTGTTCACAGCTGTGTGGTATGCTGGCAAGTCTCTGAACATTCCTGATGCTGTGTCTGGAGCCCCAGTTAGCCACTCTGCACCAGAGGACAAAATCACAGGTGCCCCTTCTGCTACCCATCTCCAAACAGACATGGCTATGTACACTGTCCACCTCTTCAGGAAAGTCTACAGCTCAAGATACATAAGGACTCCTCATGATCTACGAGACACAGCAAGAGAAGACCCTGTCTACACCCACCTACTCGACTATGTCACCTCAGGATTCCCCTCCAACAGATATGATCTGCATAACTCCTTACTCCCATACTGGAAGATATGGGACAAGCTCTACGCTGACGGTGACCTCATTTTGTATGGAGCAAGAGTTATAGTTCCTGCCGCCCTCCACGGCCGCATGTTGTCCCACCTACATGATAGTCATCAGAGCATGGAATCATAAGTGCTGGGCAAGACAGGCTGTCTTCTGGCTTGGTATCAACTCTGACATTGTCAACACAATTGTAGCTTGTGAGTCATGCCAGGTATTGCAGCCAACCCAGAAGTAGGAACCATTAATGCATGACGACAACCCCACGAGGCCCTTTGAGTTTGTTTCAGCAGATTTATTTACTGTCACTGGAAAAGCCTTTCTTGTCATACTTGACCAACTCTCAGGATGGCCTGTTGTTGTCCCATGCAAAGGTGATACTACTGTTCCTAATACAATCAGGATCTGCTGCTACTTCCAGGAAGTTGGTGAGCCTCTCCGTCTCAGGACTGGTGGAGGACAACTGTTCACCAGTAACGAGTTCTGGGACTTCATGGAGCGATGGGGAGTCCGACATGTGGTAACCTTCCCATATTATCCACAATCGAATGGTCATGCCGAAGCCACCGTGAAGTCAATCACACATCTCATCCTGACAACGGTACCCTCTGGCAACATTTCACAGGCCACTTCCCCGCCCAAATCCTGTATGGTTGACCTCTTAGGTCATGCATCCTTTTCAGAGGAGTGGCAGGTCAAGACAGGACTGTGAACACCGTGCTGTCTCCTGTGCTGCTGCCCGTGCTGAGCAGGTTAAGACCCAGTGCGATCAGCATGCCAGCCCCCTACCCAGGTTGACTATTGGATAGCATGTACGGATCCAGTACGGATCCAAGACCCGACATCTCGCTACTGGAAGAAGGTCGGGGTAGTCACGAGTTTCAGTAGGTTAAGGGATTATGAAATTCATCTCCCTATTGGTCGTGTCTGGTGGCAAAACTGTTGTTTCCTTCAGCCAGTGCCACCCCCTAGCATTGACCCATCCCCTCTTTCCCCTGTGGCCCCTTGCTTGGACCAGGAAAAGCTGTCCTTTGTTGATATTCACCCATTGTCCCCACACCGTTCTCAAAGGCTCAGAGAGAAAGAGTCTGCTTGAGAGTGTACTACGAGTGTGAAGGGGGAAGGAGGTGTAGGTAAATGAAAGAAACATTCAGTACGATATATGAATGTTTACGTATATGTATTGCATTCTTATATTTCATGTCCATTTATATACCTCCCTATGTATCATGTATATCATGTACGATATGTAATGACAAAATCTCGCCCGTCTGGCAGAAACATTTCGCCAGTACGGCACCATTCTGTTTTCCTTGCTTGCACATAATTTTGTACCTCTGTAATTTTGTTTACTTCACATAGACATTAAGAACCTACTTTTGATTTGTTCCGACACGTAATACAAACCCACGGTCCTTTACATAAGGAATTACTATTCAGCGCCAGCGGACCCGTTAATAAGATTTACTACAAGGTAGTTCGGTAGTAATTGTGCTTGTCCGATGGTCGCAAGTCCTGCCCGACTAGAGGTAAACATACCACTTTGCCTTCGACTGTCGTGAGATTCATTGAGCTACTTACTTCTGCATTTTTTCTTGGGAGTATTACTTTAGTGTGCTTGAAAGTACTTTGTTTATTCTTTTTGTTATTATTTGTGGATTTGCATAGCTGGAGACATGCAAGCCCACGAAGTGGAGAAGCCCCCTCGCCCCCCATCCAACCGGAGAGTGTGCCCTGGAGTGGGAGGCCGTAAGTGTAGGGTATTCAGGTCCAGCGATGCTGTGGACCCTCATTTTTTGTGTATGCAGTGCCGAGGGCGTGAATGCTCTCGGGCCATACCTTGTGATTTTTGTATCTCCTGGTCGGAGGAGCAGTGGGAGCACTATGAGAAGAGGAGGAAACCACGTAAAGTTGCCAAGGTGTCGTCGGAAAGCTCTCCCTCGACACCTCTGGTAACAGACACATCGTCTTCCTTCCTCCCTCCTAGCCAGCTCCCACGTATGGCTCTCTCCCCCTCGGGGGATGTGTCCTGTTCCGCCTCTTCGCTCGACCTGTCGAGCACAGAGGAAGGAACTCGACACCCTTACCTGGAGTTGTACTCGGGGTCTTCGATCCATTCAGGGTGGGATCTTTCCCCCTTTTAGCGAATGAGAACCCCCCCCCCCCCATTAACCCGACTGTTGCTTCCCCAGGTGTGTCTGCCTCCACGGGTGGAGACCTTCAGCAGGTGTGGCGCTCGCTGAGATGGTCGGGTTTGCTGTCCTCGCCCCACCCCCTGACTTTGAGTGCCCGAAGAGCTCCCCGCTTGACTGCCCACCGGTACCTGTGGCTGTTCCTGCTGTCTCCGTTCCTGCCCGTGGTAGTGCTGCTCCTTCTGGAGGTTCCTCCGGACAGGTGCAGTTGGGCCGTGTTGCTACCACAACTGCCCCAGCTCCGTCCTGGATGGAGGACCTGTTGGTTGTCCTGAGGAAGTTGGCGAAGAAGAAGTCCAGGAAGAAGAGGAAGGTGTCGTCGTCTTCGTTGTCGTCTTCTGCTGCCTCTTCCTCTTTGACTTCCAAGGCCCCCCAGCCGAGGAAGAAGAAGGTGGCCTCGCCCCCCACTAAGAAGTCTCGCACAGAGACTTCTAATGGTCTGTCCCGCTCTGGCGGGACAGGTGGGTCTTCCGCTGGTCCTCCCGTTCCTTCGGGAATGGGACCCGTCTCTCCTTACCCAGGGAAGAAGAAGACAGGGACCGTAGGGGTACCGGCTACCACTGGTACCCCTGCTCCTGGCTCCAGAGGTTCCACCTCCGGACCAGGAACTGTCTCGGCCGCTTACTCACGAGCGTCACCGAGTGTATAGTCACCTACCAGTGACCATGCAGCCAGGGTTCAGACCGTTGAGCATGCTCACCGTCAGAACCCAAGCACGGAGAGGAAGGCTGGCAAGGGTCGCTCAGGTGACTCTTGCCAGGCTGGCGATCACTCTCGTGGTGATCCCCCGGTTCCCAGGGTTGATGTGACGGTCCCACCAGACCATCCACGTATTGAGGCTGGGAAGAGGTTGCCCAGTACTGTGGCGCATTGAGAGGTCGGTGCTCACTCTCACCACGTTAGTGGATACTACCAGTCACCCGACCTTCACTCCCACCGGGACCGGACGGCTTGCACAACTGGTAGCAGTTCCCCTGACGCACGAGGCCAACACTACTGTCCTCGGTCCAGTGCTTCTCCACACGGAGACCGCTGGTCCAGACCTGCAGCTTGATCACCACCACGGGTCCTCCCAGCCCACCAGCTCTGCTGGTAGGCAGGGTAGGAGCGTCAGGTCTACCTCACCTGTCCCCTCAACCTACTTGGGCTACACCAGGAGGAGCGAGGCGAGCAGGAGTGACGGTGAGGAGTGCCGCTCCTCACGGTCCCGCCACGAGAGCCTACAATCCTGGCTCAGTCCTTAGACCTAGCAGGTCATACGCGCAAGTGGTTGGAGGAGACCACGAGGGGTCTGGCGAGGTTCTACCTCCTGAAGAAAGAGTGTCTCGGGAGGTGATCGGCCTGGAGGGATCTGAGGGTCCATCACCTCAGGACATGATCACCCCCGAGATACAGAGATCCATTGCAGAGGTCATTGAGCTGATTTGTCAGCACAACGATCGGTGGTTGCTCCTTCCGACCCTCCATCGAGGTTGGAGTCGTTCTGGGGTCCCAGGAAGGAACCTAAAGTGATGGTGGGTTTACCCTGGTCCACCTTAGCTGACATTGTGTGCTGGGCCAGTGAACGCTCTCGACTCCGGACAAGAGGATTCGCTTCGGTCCCAGCAGGTTGGACAATGCTGCTTCCCCCTCCTCTGCCTTGCCAGCGGCGTTTCTATGTGCCATCAGTGGATCCGTTGCCGACCAAGCAGGTTGACCCAGAGATAGCTAGGCTAACTCTAGGGGTGCCTCTCCATCACCTGCTGGCTGAGAACCTCTGGTTCTCACAGCAAGAGGCATCGGCCCTGGAAGCAACTGCCATGGCAGCCTTCCAGGCCATCTCCTGGCTGGATCTGTGGTCCCTTACAGTATCCAGAGTCACAGCCTCCTCGGGAGGTATCGTTCCCGAGGAAGACTTGGACTGCCCATCTGGAGGTAGGGCCATCTCCTACTTCGCCCACCAGACGGCCAACCTGTGGGCCAACCTGGTAACCAGAGCGGCCGGTCGAGAGGTGACACTGGGTCTACGGAACGGACTGTTGCTGGGTTCCTCCTCTCTCTTCCCCAGGCAGTCTCGAAGACTTCTGGGCAGTCTCCAGCAACTGTATGAGGAAAGACCCAGCCTTCATCTTTTGCTTTGAGGAGTGAGCGTCAGACCTCCTCCCAGGCCTCCTACTCCTGTGGGAGACCTGCCAAGCGGAAGCCGAAGAGAGGGAAACGCTAGGGATGGCGTTCCCCCTCACCTGTTGCCGGAAGTGGGGGGGTGCCTGGTGAGCCATTGGGCAACTTGGTAGTGCTACGGAGCCAAGACCTGGGTAGTGGATGTCCTTCGGGAGGGATACCTAGTACCCTTTGAGTCGCGGCCACCCCTCACTTCACACCCGGTCCACCCTCAGACTTACATTCCCGGTTCTGCTAGGGACGTAGCACTACAAGAAGTCAAGACCATGCTGAGCAAACGAGCTGTGGAGATTGTACGAGATCAGTCGCCAGGTTTCTACAGCCGACTCTTCCTAGTGGAGAAGTCTACGAGGGGCTGGAGACCGATGATAGATCTCTCTCCCTGGAACCGATTCGTTTGCCAGACTCGGTTCACGATGGAAACAGCACGCTCAGTGCTTGATTCCATGAGGGAGAACGATTTCTTGCTTTCGGTGGACCTAAAGGATGCGTATATCCAAATACCCATCCATCAGTCCTCCAGGAAGTACCTCTGCTTTATCCTCGACGGGACAGTGTACCAATTAAAGGTACTTTGTTTCGGTCTCTCAACCGCCCCACAGGTTTTCACACGAGTGTCACTCTGGCGTCGGGTTGGGCCCATTCGGTCGGGATATGTCTGATGAGGTATCTCGACGATTGGCTGGTCCTGGCGAACTCCCTCGCAGTTGCTACAGGACAGAGATCAACTCCTCGACTTATGCCGCGATCTGGGGATCGTGGTGAATGTCAAGAAGTCAGATCTCGAGCCCAAGCAGAGGATAAAGTACCTGGGCATGCTGATCAATACGGTAGCAACACGAGTCTTCCCCGCAGACTCGCGGATCAGCAGGTTCAGGGAGGCAGCCAGATGGTTCCTGTCTCGACAGGAACAGTCAGCTCAGCAGTGGCAAGTCATGATCGGTCACCTGTCGTCACTGGAGAAGTTAGTCCCTCACGGGCGTCTTCACCTGTGGTCTCTTCAGTGGTGAGTAAAGGACTGCTTGTCACAGGCACGGGATCCACAATCCTTCCTGGTTCGTCTCACTGAGGAAGTAAGGGAGGACCTGGCCTGGTGGCTAGACAACAGGAACCTCTTAATAGGAGTGTCCCTGCGCACTCCCCCTCTCAGACGCATCAACCGAGGAGGAATTGCTGGTTGCAGGAGTGTGGAACCATCACAACAGGCACCTTCACACTCCAAGAGTTCTGGGAACGACTGATGGGACACCCAGTGGTGTTGATGAGCAACAACACCATGGTAGTGGCATACGTCAACAAATGGGGCCTAGTGTCCCTTCCGTTGCACCAGTTGACGATGCAAGTGCACGAGTGGGCTGTAGCTCACTCGGTAGAGCTGTCAGCCAGATACATTCCAGGCAGAGGAATGTAGTGGCAGACAAGCTCAGCTGCCAGAATCAGGTGATTTGGATCGAATGGTCTCTACACCCAGACATGGTGGAAAGGCTCTTCTACCTATGTGGACGTCCAGTAGTGGATCTGTTTGCCACCCGGCAAAACAGAAATCTTCAGATTTTCTTCTCAGCTGTGCTGGACCCTTGGGCAGCTGCAGAGGATGCAGTTCAAAGCATAAGGAAAACTTGCACCACATTCATATGCATTTCATTTTCTTTTCTCTTCACTCAAGAGAAAGAAAAAATCTTTCTAAAAAAAACCCCTATAGGCATGTCATATCATCACCCAGACGTTATCAGCTGATTCCATGGCATTGAAATTTCCTATTCATGGCCAAACTCGCCCCCATTGCCCCGACACAGAAAAAAAAAGAAGTTCACCCCCACTAAAAAAAAACAAAAAAGAGCTTCACCCTCCATGAAAGACACCACTACCCTCCCCTTGCAATACCCCTCTGTCGTTCAGCAAGAATTGTGCTGACTGCGTAAGAACGATTGGGCACTCTGTCTCCAAGGCAAAGAATGCAATTCAAGCAACAGTATCGCATGTATGAATTTCATATACACACGTATGTATTAAAACAAAGACGAATGCGTGTCTTCTAAACATGCGCTAAGATAAAACTTATCACTTTCTGCTACTTTGAGGGAAATATATGGTAAACTGAACTGCCTCTTTAAAATGGTTCACACACAAAGTTAAAAAACACCAGGGCCTAAAAAAAAAAACACACCGTAACACTTACGCCTTCAATGGAGAACATTCATCTCGGAATCTATGCGAATCTCGTTGGCACAACGCACTCCTCAAACCGCGCTACACGAAAGCACTCGCCAATCATTCACACACAAGCTAGACTAAGTCCTCATCCTAGGGAGCGTCTCGGGACGGGCGAATTTGCTGATCCTAATTCAATTTGTTTCTCTCAGTACCACATCCCCACAGATGGATATTGTCCTTCCCTCTCACGTAGTAACTGAAATATAACACTTTTCCACAACCAGACACTCTGAAAACTGCATTTTTAAGCTGATACCAATCTTACAAAAGGCTTTTTTCGTTCAAACACCGCTGCCCACCAACTAATAACAGGGCCAACGCCTATGTTATTCACTTTGGTAGCGAAAGCAATAGCGGCTGGCACTGGGCTTTTGGCAACACTTTCTCTCTCTCACTCTCGACTAGCAACAGCTCTCTCTCTCTCTCTCTCTCTCTCTCTCTCTCTCTCTCTCTCTCTCTCTCTCTCTCCATTTCATTAGGTCATCAAATCAGAGTCGGAACTACAAAAATAGACATTTATTTTAAAAGCAAAGTATTAATTGAATAACTCAGATTCTTACAGGATGATTAAATGGAATGATAACTCAAAGTTCAGATAACTCAGATAACCCCCCATTTATCTCTTCTCCAGATTATAGTTCCCCCTACCAGAACCACCTGTTTCCTCCACTAGAACCACCTGTTAGGATACAGAACACTCTGATAAGCATACGCAATTGTAAAGACAAAGTCAAAAGATTAAATGAAATAGAACATCATCACAAAATATCAAAAATACAGTCAAGCCACACCTTTGGCTAAAGCACAGTAATTCTTACCCATTTCCAGCCAGTTTCACTCACAGAATAAAAGAAACGTTCGCAGAGCCATCCCGGCATCTGCCTTCTCTCCTTGTAACGGTCTCTATGGTTCTGGCTAATTACATGCTATTATGAACGGACATAGCTCATACGGACGCACGAATTCACACCCTTCGTTCACGCCCTGAAACTGCTCTAATCCAGTTTCTAAGTCACCTCTGATGAATGCCCATAACTACAGGAGGAACGTTGACCTGCTTAGGTAAGGATCTTAATGTCACACCATCTCGAGAAAAGGCATATCAGCATTCCTAAGCTGTCGCTCGGACACTCAGTCTCCAGGGAAGTTAAAAACGATGACTCCCCAATTTCTAAGGAATGTCAAAGCATGTGACATACAACAATGTCTCATACATATCATATTATCAGTCTTTATATGTTACATATGTTTGCCATGATACTCCATACAAGCATTTTCCTGTTCATTCTTCTTTGCAAGCTGTTGCAGTGCAAGTGTTTCTAGCTCGGAGATGTACGATGTGTGTTGTATACCTTCCACCAAATGTAGCTTTCCATAGTACTGATTTCTGTAGTCTCATCAGGCAGCTTCCTCTACTTTTCATCATCCTAGGTGATATGAATGGAAGAAATCCTTTATGGTGGATTTAATTAGTAATGAGACAGGAAATTGCCTGTCATCCATTATTGAAAGTGAAATGTTGGTGTTCTGAACACTGGGAAACCTTCCCATTTCCATGTACTGACTGGTACTTTTAACATCCATCGACCTGTCAAGATGTAGTGCCGATGCTATTATGGACTTCAGTTGGCGAGTGATTGACAATAGGCACAGTTGTGGTCACTTTCCAATTGTCAGCACTGGATAAAGTCCTCCATGCCCAAGATTACCTCATTGGAATGTAAAAAGAGCTGACTGGGCAAATTTTGAAGAGCATAGTTCAATGGAAACTACAGCAGAGGAATTTGAATGCATTGAGGATGCTATTGAATTGTTAATAACTACTTTATTTGCAGCTGGACTTCAGTTAATTCCAAGAACATCAAGTCTATTTATGCATCGACCAGTACCATAGTGGTCAAAAGAATGCTATGAAACCCATAGAACTCTGAGATCTTGTTTTACTAGGTTTAAAAGACAGAAATGTGAGTACTATCTGGTAAAATTTCGTAAGGCTAGGGCAAAGTTTAGATTTAAAATTAAAAATGCACGAAGAAAATCTTGGAGTAAGCTCATTTCCTTCATAAATTGCAAAACTCCCATCACATTAGTGTGGAAGAGAAATAACATTAAAGTTTGTCCTAGCCAACCACCTGTGTTAAAAATAAAAGGCATCAATGTAGGATATCCGCAGGTAGTGTCAAATGAGTTTGCCCTACATTTTGCTAAAATATCTCAGAAAGATAAGGAGAAACCAAATGCAAACAACAGAAAACAAATGGAACAGCATTATCTTGATTTCGCTTCAATTAAAGAGGAGTCTTATACTATTCCATTTACTATGAGAGAATTTGCATTGGCTCTCTCAAAGTTTAAAGAATCTGCTCCTTGGTCCTGATGAAAATTCATATTCTATGATCAAAGCCCTTCTCAGATTACTAAAAGATTTATCCTAAGTATAATAAACAGAATTTTTAAAGAACGTTACTACCCCTTATGTTGGGAACTAGCAAGAATCCTTCCTTTCATCAAGCCCGGAAAGGGTAGTTCTTTTGTAGGAAATTATTGTCCTGTTGCCCTAACACCTTGTTTGTGTACGCTGATGGAGAAAATGGTGAATGCTTGCTTAGTGTGGTATTTAGAAAGAGGAAACTATTTCTCCTCAGCCCAATGTGGTATGCAATCCACTGCTGATATCTTAGTTAGAATGGAGTCTGCAATATGTGAAGCCTTAGCCTCTAGCAACACTTTATTACGGTTTTCTTAGACTTAGAAAAGGCGTATGATACTACCTGGCGGTATGGAATTTTGAAAGTAGTCCATGAATATGGTTTAAGAGAATTAGCTATTTTTATTTAGCTATTCTTAAAAAATTGTTATTTACAGGTACAAGTAGGAGCATTTCTGTCTGAAGTATGTAAACAAGAAGGGGTTCCTCAGCGTAGTGTGTTAAGTGTGACACTTTTTGCTCTAACAATTAATGACATAGTAAAGCAAATACCTGCTGATGTTATGCACACACTGTTTTAAATGACTTTTCTCTATCTTTTGCAGCTGCACGTATGTCAGTAGCTAAATGTCATCTTCAAATACGTAGTAATAAATAAGATAGTGAAATGGGCTGAAATGCAGGGTCTTAGATTTTTTTTCATCAAAGACTGTAGCCATGCAGTTCTGTAGAATTAGATGGATACATGCAGATCCAGATTTATATGTAAATAACCAGAGAATAGCTTGTGTTAATGAAACAGGGTTTTTAGGGATGAGTTTTGATGCTCGGCTGACATGGCTTCCCCATCTCCTAAATCTCGGGGCTATATGCAAAATAATCTTTGGACATCTTGAAAGTTTTGTCAAGCACATTTCAGGGAGCTGATAGACTCCAGTTATTAAGATCATATAAATCCTTGGTTTCATCAAGATTAACATATTGATGTGAAGTTTACACCTCGGCTACCCCGAGTCACCTTAAGATTTTGGACTCCAGTCACCATACTGGAATTAGGATTGCTACTGGAGCTTTTAGGACTTTCCCTATAGAGACTATGTTAGTAGATGCTGGGGAAATGCCCCTAGCCTTACATTACCAGGCTCTTCTGGTTCGAAGCTGGTTCAGATTCAAAAGACTTCCTGGATCCCTAGTATGCCAGTTGTTAAGAAATGGAAGATTTGATAACTTTTATGAAAGTCATCCAAAGATGCCACGTCCATATGCCTTCAGACTGAAATCAACCCTCCAAGACTTGAACATTCCAGACAAATGTGTACTACTGGTGAGGGTATCTGTATCTCCCCCTTGGAAAAATCCTGCTGTAGAGTTTTGTAACTATTTTAATTAACCAAAGAAGAATGTATCTAATAAAATATTATGTTATACTTTTTTAGATCATATGTCACAACATGATAATTTTATCCAAGTTTGTACCGATGGATCCAAAACCAGTCCAGGCACTGGTTTTGGCATAGTTTTTCCGTCCTTTGAGCACAGTGGAAGGCTCTCAAGTAATGCATCTGCATTTACTGCAGAATTATATGGAATTTTAAATACTGTCAAAGAAGTTTTAAAAAGTAGTGATAAGAATTTTATTGTGTACTGGGTTTCCGCACACAAGGTTGGAATATCTGGAAATAAACGCGCTGATGCAATTGCCAAAGAGGCTGTTTCTCGTATTGAGCCCCGATCAAGTAAGCTGCCGTGCAGAGATTTATATACAGTACTCCAATTAGAGAGAGGCATAAAGTACTTTGGCAAACTATTTGGTCAAATTTAACTACAAATGTAAAAATGAGAACAATTGGACCTGCAATCAGTCCTTGGCTGTACAATTTTATGCCCAGAAGGTTTGAAATGGCTCTGTGCCACCTGCGTATTGGACATACTAGGCTGACACATTACTACTTGATGAGTCGTGATCATGAACCATACTGTGAAGATTGCCTAGTTCCACTGACTGTTATGCGCTTGCTGGTTGAGTGCCCCAGTTTGGTGGAACATCGCAATCAATATCTATTCTATGGGAGGGAGAATAATGTTTATAAGTTGTCAAAAGTTTTAGGAGCAAATGGGATTTTTAACATGACTGGCTTATTTGGATTTTCGTTTTAAACACTGGTATTTTAGATAAACTGTAATGCTTGTGTGCGCCTTGCTTTTATTCTTATTGAAACAGTGTATATATATATATATATATATATATATATATATATATATATATATATATATATATATATATATATATATATATATATATATATATATATATGTGTGTGCGTATGTATGTGTGTGTGCACGTACATATGTATGTGTATGTGTATGTATATGTATGTATGTATGTGTGTGTATATATAATAATTGCTTTTTTTATAATTCATTTTTATATTTATTTTATAATTACCAGTATCTTTTATCATTTTTAAAAGATAATTCTCTGTTTAATTATTATTATTAAAATTTATAGATGTGGCGATGCTAGATTAATATATTAATCAATCAATCTTGGATGCATCGAACGAGGATTGCGACTCACACCTGGAGTTGTGCTGACTGCCTGAGTGTGGAATCGACACAACAAGCAACTTCACATCAATGTTCTGGAACTCAAGGCCGCTTTCTTAGC
Organism: Macrobrachium nipponense; assembly: GCF_015104395.2. NCBI lineage: Eukaryota > Metazoa > Arthropoda > Malacostraca > Decapoda > Palaemonidae > Macrobrachium > Macrobrachium nipponense. The sequence goes on from NC_087222.1 coordinate 11,517,227, forward strand.
CCTTCAAGAGTTCTGGGATCGAGTAATGGGACACTCCATGGTGTTGATGAGCAACAACACCATGGTGGTGGCATATGTCAACAAATAGGGGGCTTAGTGTCTCCCGTTGCATCAGTTGACAGTGCAGGTGCACAAGTTGGCTGCAGCGCACTCGGTATACCTGTCAGCCAGATACATTCCAGGCAAGAGGAATGTAGTGGCAGACCAGCTCAGCCGTCAGAATCAGGTTGATAGGGAACCCAAATGGTTTCCTACCCCATAACATGGCAGAAAGGTGGATGTTCGACCTATGGGATTGTCCAGTGGTGGACCTGTTCGCCACCCGACACATCAGAAAAACTTCCGGTTTTCTTCTCTGTTGTGCCAGACCCATGGGCAGCTGCAGAGGACGTGTTCAAACATCTGTGGGACAACCTCAAAGTCTACACCTTTCACCCGTTCTGTCTAATTTCGCAAGGTGATCAGCAGAGTGCTGGTCACCAGCAATCTTCGGATGATCCTAGTGGTGGCCATTTGGTATCCTGACCTGTTGGCTTTTCTCTCTGGGGCACCGTGAGAGATTCCCTTGTGGCACAACCTTCTGTGTCAACCGCACGTAGAACGGTACCACTTGGCAGTACAATCCCTGTGTCTTCATGGTTGGCAGTTATCCTCCATCTCTTGTTTGTGAGGGTGTTCTATATGAGGAGTTCATTCAGATTTTTGAGACACCCAGCCAAGCTCTATTCCCCTCTGCTGCCATGACAGGAGTGATTCTTTTTTACCTTGGAGAGGTCCTGTGCTGACTGCAGATTACCCTGTCTCTGCTTCACCCTGACTCAGGTCTCACACTGTTTCTTTTTGCCACGCAAGGTATCTTTTCTTGCAACATAAGGCAGTGAGTTTGGATGATACCACTAGTTGTGTCCCAACAGGCAATCTTCTATGATATCTCCTATGATATCTGTGATCCTTCGTTCCTTTCAGGCTTTGTCTTCTCAGAGTCAATCATTCCTAAAGAGGAATTGCTCTCTGAAGACTGGGAAGGGTTGGGGTGAGTGTGTTTCTTCCGTACCGAGCACCAGCCAGCAACCTGTGAGCAATTCTGGATCTAAGAAAAGGGACATTGTCCTAATTCAGACCTCCAGTTACGTAAGTTACAAAGTCCAGCTCGACCCTTGGGAATGGCAAGGAATGTGCCAAGGTATCTGCCTGTCAAGGTAATGGCCAAGAACCTTAGGTCTTTGTAATTGCTTGGGCCAACCTGAGAGAGTGCACACTAGTCTTTCTCTTTCACCCTTTCCAATTGGGAAGAGGGCAGAAGGAAGGAGATAGGAAAGAACACTTGTAACAGGTGTTCTCCTACTTCTGGTGCTTTGAAAAAGGGTTGTCCGCCGAGTCTCTGGATTTGATAATACAACGAAGCTGAAACCCTGTAATAGGTATCCTTCAAGAGAAGTACCTGCTTTCTTCCGGGTTTTGATCATCTTCCATCAAACTTCTGTACCACATCCTCTCCCGTGTTGTCGTTTTGGAAATAGCCGGTTCGGCTAAGAGCTAGTCATCTTCGGTGTCCTGTTGTCGCCATATAAGCCTCCCCTTGGGACAGCTTTGCCTTTGCTCTCTTCATTGGAGAATGAAGGAGGTCTGCTTCCAGTCCTTAATCCTTTTTCCTCTCTCGATTGATGAGGAAGGAATTAGGCTGGTACTTGATCAACAGGACCCTTTGAATATGCCTGCATATTCTCCTTGCGACATGCTTCTGTTATCAGATGCACCGACCGAGTAATAGGCTTATACCTGTAGGAATGTTATGGAGGAGTGATAATGGTAGTTTCAAACATCTAACTCACCTGGTAGTTATATATATAGCTTACGTCCCTGACGTCACGGCAGAATTTCAAAACTCGTGGCAATCGCCGATTGGGTAGTCAGGTACACCACTTGTGCGCCCTCTACCCAGGTACGTAGAACCGTTCCAACTATTCCTCAGATCTTCCCTGTCGCCGCTACGGTGACATCGTTGGAACTTCGCTCGCTAGCCCGTGTCTTTTGCAGTATTATTTGGTGAAGTACACTTTGGCTTTGGCTTTCGCTTGAATTGGATTTTGATTTTGGATTTCTCTTGACTTTCGTTTCGATATTGTTGGTTTGACCTTTGCTTGTTTTTTATCTCTCTTTTTGATTTCTCATCATGACTGATTCTGCTTCAAGTTTGAGAATGTGTGTGAAAGGTTGCAAGACTAGACTTGCTAAATCCTCTATAGATCCTCATTCTATTTGTAGTAAATGCAGAGGAAAAGTTTGTGAGATAGGTGATAGATGTAATGAATGTGTGGGCTTGCCTGAGACTGAATGGATTGAATATTACCGCTATGTGCGCAAATTAGAGAAGGATAGGATAAGGAGAGCGAAGAAGACCTTGTCTCGCTCCTCCATAGACAGTCAAGGAATAGATAGTTCTCTATCCCTCAATAATCCTATTGATCCTCCTCCTGTTGTATCATTACCAAATCCAGTTTTCAGCAACAGGTAAAAGTCCATCATTACAGGACATGATGATGGCCATTCAAGCCCTTGGTCAACGGGTAGAATCCCTGGCACAAGACAGGGATAAATTATGGTCTAATATGAGAGATATTAAAGTGAATAGTGAAATTAGTGCAAGTGCAGTGGAGGGTGCGGCCGCTCGGACTTGTCGTGCTCCTAGTCCTAGACCTCTTCCAAGCTCACCAACCCCTGTGAGAAGGAAAGTCGACCGACGAAGGGAGGCGAGAGGTTTTAGCTCCCGAGCGGTCGTCCCCTCGAGCGTACCTGTAGACGATCCCCAGGACGCTCACCCTCGCTATAGGAAAGGCGAGGTTAAAGTGTTTTCTTCGTCGTCTGACGACGCAGTACCCAGACAGGGCTGGCGTCAGACTTCGAAATCCAGACCCATTAAAAGAAAATACCAGGACGCTGAGCGTCTTGATACTGGATGCCAGGACGAAAAAACGTCAAGAGCGTCCAGGATGTAGTCATTGGAGCAGCCCGGAGCGCTTCCCTTCAAGTTCCGATATTTGCTCTCCTACCAAATTAAGACGTAAGATGTCGCACAGGCGGCCATCGTCTTTGGTAGGAGGCAAGGAAATATCGGAAATGGGGAAACCTTCGGTGCAAACTGCAACTCCGGACCGTTTCTCTTTCGATTCCGATGCTTGCTCTCCTGCCAAATCAAGACTCAAGATGTCGCACAGGCGGCCATCGTCTTTGGCAGGAAGTAAGGAAGGATCGGACGAAGGGAGACTTTCGGTGCATGCTGCAACTCCTGATCGCTCCCCTTTTGTTTCCAATGTTTGCTCTCCTACCAATAGAAGACGCAAGATGTCGCACAGGCGGCGTCGTCTTTTGGTAGGAGTAAAGGAAGCATCGGATGATTGGATGCCTTCAGTGCATGCTCCTGCTCCTCCTTCGGATTGGCATTCTTCAGGCCTTTCATCTCAAGACAAACAGAATGAAGAGAGAGAGATTGACTTTGCAGCTTCCCCATTCTGTCCCCAGCAGCAAAGAAGCTCCGCAGTTTTCTGTACTGAAAGATTTTAAGCAGAAACTCTCCTCTCATATGTAGTCATATCAGCCTGCTACTCTTACTGATAAACGCCAGGACGAAAAACGTCTTAAAGCACGATGACAGGACGAAAAACGTCTTGAAGCAAGATGCCAGGACGAAAAACGTCTTGAAGCATGATGACAGGACGAAAAGCGTCTTGAAGCAAGACGCCAGGACGAAAGACGTCTTGAACCAAGACACCAGGACGAAAAACGTCTTGAAGTAAGACGCCAGGACGAAAAACGTCTTGAAGCAAGACGCAAGGACAAAAAACGTCTTGAAGCAAGACGCCAGGACGAAAAGCGTCATAAGACAAGACGCCAGGCATCAAGGTACTGGACGACAAGATTCCAGGCATCAAGAAACTGGAAAGCATGTCGATCATCAAGATTTCATTTTGGATGCACAAACGAAACATGACATCACTACATCAGGTATGTCTCAATCAGAAGAAAGGAAATAAAGACATCCCCCCCCTTCTCCTTTTGATCAGATGCAAGTCGTTTCCGAGAAGACAATCAAACAGATCTACAACCTTCAGCAGATCTTTTAAGGCTTTGAAGGTTTTGCAGAACTTTTTCCGGAAAGTTTTGTGCCAGCTGCCCCTCGTTCCCCACCTTCAGAGTTCACTCTAGGGAAGGCTTCTAAAGAATCCGACTTTACGAAGATGGTATTATCGCGCTCTTCGAAAAGAGCCTTGAAAGTAATGAAAGAATGGATGGACTCTAAGAAAGACCAGGGAAAAACAGCTTTCTCATTTCCTCCGGCCAGATTAGCTTCCAGATCCAGCATCTGGTACGACACAGGAGAAGTCCTAGGTTTGGGAGTTCCAGCTTCTTCCCATGGGGACCTCTCTAGTCTTGTGGACTCTTCTCGTTGGACGGCCATGGGGAAGACGAAAGTGTTTTGGTCTTCCACTGAAATGGACCACCTCCTCAAAGGGATTTTTAGAGCCTTTGAAGTCTTTAACTTCCTAGACTGGACTCTGGGTTCGTTGGGGAAGAAAATTGAAAACTTGAAGTCTACCAAAACGGAAGAATTCGTTCACCTTATGTCATGTATTGACAAAGCACTTCGAGACGGATCGAATGAGCTAGCAGCGCTTTTCTCAGCTGGAATCTTAAAGAAAAGGGCCCAATTTTGTTCGTTTCTTTCGAGTGGAGTAACGCTCACTCAGAGAGCGGAACTGCTTTTCGCCCCCCTTTCAACTCATCTTTTTCCGCATAGTTTGGTAAAAGAAGTATCCTCAGCTCTGCCCCAAAAAAGCGACACAAGATCTGATGACTAAAGCAACAAGGAGAGTTGTTCCGTCAAGTTTTGCAGGACAGAAAACTCAAGAAATCCACTCCTCTACCACGTAGTTCTCGGCCCTTTCGAGGTAGATCCCTCAGGAGAGGGAATGCAAGACCTATTGCAAAATATTCCAAGAAAAGAGGCTTCAGAGGAGGAAGTAATAAAGTCTGACAAAGTTCTTCTTCAGACAGTGGTAGGAGCCAGACTCTAAAATTTCTGGCAAGCATGGGAGAAAAAGGGAGCAGATCCTTGGTCTATTCAGTTTCTCAAAGAAGGATACAAGATCCCTTTCTGGAAAAAACCCCCCTTAGCAGAAAGACCGATTGATCTGTCAGCCAAGTACAGAGAGGAGTCCAAGACTCTAGCAATACAACAAGAGGTTTCTATGCTGCTTCAGAAGGCGGCAATAGAAAGAGTTCGGAACCTGGAATCTCCATGGTTTTACAATTGATTATTCCTGGTCCCCAAGAACTCGGGCGGATGGAGACCGATTTTGGACGTGAGTTCCCTGAATCTTTTCGTGAAGAAAACAAAATTCACTATGGAGACAACGAAATCAGTTCTTGCTGCAGTCAGACGAGACGACTGGATGGTTTCGTTGGATCTCCAGGATGCTTATTTTCATCCCCGATCCACCAGAACTCCAGAAAGTAGCTAAGATTTGTTTACAAGACAGAAAAACATATAAATTCCAAGCTCTTTGTTTCGGTCTAAATACCGCACCTCAAATTTTCACAAAACTTATGAGCAACGTAGCAGCAATGCTACACAAGAAACGCATCAGAACCTCATTGTATCTGGACGATTGGCTCCTCAGAGCCCATTCCTACGCTGACTGTCTGGAGAATCTTCAGAAAACAATTCGATTATCAGAAGACCTAGGCCTTCTGAATAAACCACCAGAAATCCCAACTGATCCCATCCCAGGAAATCTTGTACTTGGGGATGAGGATTTAGAGTCCGGTTTTTCGGGCTTTTCTGTCCACATTGAGAATGGAACAAGCTTTAGAGAAAATAAGAAACTTCCTAAAGAAACAGAAGTGCTCTGCGAGGGAATGGATGAGTCTGCTGGGGACCCTTTCCTCGCTAGAACAGTTTGTCTCCTTGGGAAGACTGAACCTACGCCCTCTGCAGTTTCATCTAAATCAGCATTGGGACAAGAAGAAGACACTAGAGTCAATGTGTATTCCCGTTTCGAACGACATGAAACACTATCTACAGTGGTGGAACGATCCCGTCAAGCTCCAGGAAGGCCTCTCCCTAAACCAGAGGAACCCAGACCTAGTGTTGTTTTCCGACGCCTCGGACTCGGGCTGGGAGCAACACTGGGGAAGATAGAAGTCTCGGGCTTCTGGAACAAGGAGCAGGAAAAGTTCCACATCAATCTGAAAGAATTGACTGCAGTTTTCCTAGCTCTCAAGGAATTCGAGAGCGTAGTCCGGAACAAAGTGGTACAGGTCAACTCCGACAACACAATGGCGTTGGCCTACATCAGCAAGCAAGGCGGGACAAACTCAGAGTCTCTGTACAGAGCATCAAGAGAACTGCTCCTCTGGACAAAAGGAAAAAACGTGATTCTGGTAACACGCTTCATTCAGGGTGAAAAGAATGTGAGAGCAGACATCCTGAGCAGAAAACATCAAGTCTTGACAATGGAATGGACTCTCCATCAGGAAGTTTGCAAGAGTCTATGGTGAATCTAGGGGCGCCCTTGCATAGATCTCTTCGCAACAGCGCAGACAAGACGGATGGAGACTTACTGTTCTCAAGTCCCAGACCCCGAAACAATCCACATAGATGCGTTCCTTCTGAATTGGACACATCTAGACGTGTACGCCTTTCCTGTTGCAAAAGTTTGTGGCTCACGAAGGAACCAGGATGACTCTAGTGGCACCCTTCTGGCCGACAAGAGAATGGTTCATAGAGGTACTGTAATGGATGGTGGACACCCCAAGAAGCCTTCTGTTAAGAGTAGATCTACCCAAACAGCCCCACTTGGAAATGTATCACCAAAACCTCCAAGCTCTTCAGCTAACTGCCTTCAGACTATCGAAAAACTCACAAGAGCTAGAGGATTTTCGAGGGAGGCAGCTAGGGCAATTGCAAAGAGCAAGGTCTTCCACCATTAAGGTATACCAATCGAAGTGGGAGACTTTTAGAGGATGGTGCAGAGACAACTCTATTTCCTCTTCCAGTACCTCTGTGACTCAGATAGCAGATTTTCTGCTATACCTCAAGAAGAGACGTAACTTTTCTGCTTCTACTATCAAGGGTTATAGGAGCATGCTAGCAGCTGTCTTCAGGCATAGAAACCTGAATCTATCTGATAATAAGGATCTACAAGATCTTCTTAGATCCTTCGAGACAACTAAGGAAAGAATACAATCCTCAACATCTTGGAATTTGGATGTAGTCCTCAAGTTTCTCATGAGTGACAGGTTCGAACCCTTACAGGAAACATCCTTTAAGGACCTCACCATGAAAACTCTCTTCCTGATTAGCCTAGCAACAGCAAAGAGGGTCAGCGAAATCCATGCCTTCAGCAAAACGTGGGTTTCAGACAGGGCAAAGCCATCTGCTCGCTACAGTTGGGATTCCTAGCCAAAAACGAACGCCCCTCTCAACCCTGGCCCAAGTCATTCAAAATTCCGAACCTCTCGGATCTCACGGGTGAGGAAGCAGAGAGAGTTCTTTGTCTGGTAAGGTATTTGAGGCATTACTTGGAGAGAACGAGACAATTACGTGGCACTTCAGAAGGGCTTTGGTGTTCAGTCAAGAAGCCCTCTCTGCAAATGTCGAAGAATGCGCTATCCTTTTTTATAAGGCAATTAATTAGGGAAGCGCATTCAGCATGTACTGAAGCGGATATGAAGCTACTTAAAGTTAAGACTCACGAGGTTAGAGCCATAGCAACCTCGGTAGCATTTAAACAAAATAGATCCCTTCAGAATATCCTGGACGCAACATTCTGGAGGAGCAAGTCATTTTTTGCGTCGCACTATCTTACGCAAGTGCAAACTTTGTATGAGGACTGCTACACACTGGGTCCGTTTGTAGCAGCCCTTTCAGTAGTGGGAAAAGGGTCTACCCCTTAAAACCCATAACCCAATACTCTTTTTCTTACCTTGGAACTATTGAAAAGTTATGGTTGTTTGTGGAGACTGGATGCAGTCTTCCACAATCATTGATCTTTAGTCAGGTGATCAACTTGTTCCTTAGTAGCGCCCGGAACAAGAGTATTGTAGGGAGTCTAGTCACATAGAGGTTTGACCGGTTGACAGTCTCCAAGAGGTCTTCAGCCCCCTGGGTGGATCGCTGGATCTCATAAGGAAAGCAGACATAATGAGGCAGGATGTCATTAAAGTCAGCTTCCTTAACAGGTACAAACCCGTAAGTTTGTTTTTATTAACACTTATGTCAATTCCAACGATGATAGCTGTCTCTGACCCTCCACCAAAGGTGTTAATCAGCTATATATATAACTACCAGGTGAGTTAGATGTTTGAAAATGTTATTTTCATGATAAAATAAATTTTTGAACATACTCACCTGGTAGTTATATATAATTAAATTCCCACCCTCCTCCCCTCTAGAGACTATGGGCATGGAAGATCTGAGGAATAGTTGGAACGGTTCTACGTACCTGGGTAGAGGGCGCACAGGTGGTGCACCTGACTACCCAATCGGCGATTGCCGTGAGTTTTGAAATTCTGCCGTGATGTCAGGGACGTAAGCTATAAATATAACTACCAGGTGAGTATGTTCAAAAATTTATTTTATCATGAAAATAACATTTTAAATTTGAAACGTCTTTGAGGGTTGTGTGTAAGAGAGAGAGAGAGAGAGAGAGAGAGAGAGAGAGAGAGAGAGAGAGAGAGAGAGAGAGAGAGAGAGCAAAATTAGTGAATGGATGAATGGGAGTTGTTTGACGGCAGGCATAGCGTGTGGGTATTGTCTGTTGTGGCATTCGTCGAGTATATCAGTGGTGAGTGTCTGTTATGAGTGTCAGGAGAAGTGAGGAAGTCTGTGAAGTTGTAGGTACTAAACAGTTGGTTTGGCAGCAGAGGGTCAGTGATATGTGTGATTTGGTTGAATTTGGTGTTGTAAAGTTGTTGTGCGTGCATCTGTCTGGTTGTGGTGAAGTTGAAGAGGTTGATTGTACTGGTTGGGTGTTTTGGTGTCTGTGAGTTGGCATATGGGTACAGTGTTGAGGTTGGTGGTTTGTGGTGCTGAGTTCGAGTTGTTGTATGGTTGTCGTGTTGTTTCGAGCTGTTGGTGTTCATCTGCACAGTGATTTGTCAGATTGTTAAATTGTTGTATGGTTGTAGTTCTTGGTTGGTTGCTTTGTGTTGTGATTTTCGGCGGTGGTTGTGTCTCAACTAGCCTAGCCTAACCTATATCCAGTGAACAGCATAGGTGAGTACGTGTGGTTGTGTTTTGTGTGTTCTGTGTTTCTGTAAGCCAATTGTCCTGTGTGTAAAAAGTAATGTAAATGGGAAAGTGTGGCTGTGGGAAAATTTGTCAGACAGTACAATTAAAGTGACTGTGGGGAGCTTGCTTGCTTTGTTGCTTTGCGTATGATCCCACCAAACTGTTGTCTTCAAGATGTGTTACCAGGCGATTAGTACCTACTTATCAACATACTGAGATTCAAGTCAGCCTTTTGGGCCTCCCAAGAGTTTCAGGATTTGGTTTTGAGGCATCCAGTGGTGTTGTTGAGTAACACCACCACAGTAGTGGCATTTACCTATCACCAAATAAGTCTCATCTCCCTCCTGTTTCGGTTAACATGCAAGTGCTCGAGTGTAACTGTGGTGCACTTGAAAGCTCTATCAGCCAAACACATTTCCAGATGATGGGGAGGGCAGAGTGCTTCCTTCCTCAATCTTTCACTGAGAAATTGTCCATCATAGTATTGTTTCTTTTCTCCTCAGTCAAGATTTAACTACTAATGAGAAACTTCTCTGTGTCTTACCATTACAGGGACCCACCCCAGGCCTCTGGGCAGTATTTGACTCTCGTTTGGGGTTCCTGTCTCATGCTCGGCACATACTCTTGCAAAAATCATCAGACAGAGATCTGTCTTGGAAGACTTCCTACCATCTTGCTGTACCGTCCCGTACAACAGAAGTCTGTGGGCCTTCTGCTCCAATACACGTGACCCATGGGCCACTGCGATGACTCAGGATGACTTTTTTGGGACAAACTTCACAGTTTTCGTCCTTTCTTCATATTTTTCTAGTTTGCAAGGTGTTCAATAAACATTGCTCACCCCGAATTAAATATGAATGACAGAAGATGTCATCTTTCACCCAACCTGTAGATCTGCTTCCTTGGTACTGAGAGGAGTTCTTCCCAGACCCAACCTTCAGTTTCAGTGACACATGAGTGGTTCCTCAGGCAGTAAAATCCCTTGTCTTCATGACTTAAGACTATCCAGTTTCCCATTCATTTCTGAAAGACGTGGTTCTATATTCGCCCTAGTCTTTCACCTGAAAGTAGTAATGTTTCTCCTCAGTCGAGATTCAACGACTGATGAGAAACTTCTTTCTGTCTTGCCATTACAGGGACCCCAAGTATCTTGTTGGCATTTGACTCGTTCTGAGTTGGAAGTGACTCTTGTCCTTCGGAGCCTGACTCATCCTTCTTATGAGCCTCATCGAGAGTTGTCAGAAAATTATCTGACCCTCAAGACAGTCTTTTTGCTTGCCCTGGCATTGATGAAAGGAGTAGGAGAACTACATGGTCTTTCTTTCAAAAGTGAAACACTCGAGGGGATAGGGATTGGTTATGCTCAATTTCACCTCGGACTTTATCGTGAAGACTCAGAATCCTTCGGTCCTTGACACTAGGTTCGAGTCCTTTACGATCCCCTCTCTAGAGGACTTATATGGTAATGACCCTGATGAGATGCTGCTTTGTCCTGTTAGAGTGCTACGGCGCTATCTGAAAAGAACTTGACATCTCCGACATGAGTATCGATGCCTCTTCGTTCGCACTGAGGTGACCAAGAAAAAGTTTCCAAGAGCACTATTTCTTTCTGCTTCGTGAAATGATCAAGAAAGTGTATTCCTCCGTAGGAAAGAACTTCACCAGTACCTTTCGCCTGAGGGCTCACGAAATCAGAGGTATTGGCCCTTCCCTTGCATTCCACAAGAACGGACACTTTTCTTTAGGACCCGTGGTGGCTGCTCAACAAGTTGTGAAGATTACCCAGTTTCTTTAACAGTACAGGGTTGTATCTTGCCTTTTGTGATTGGTATGAATAAAAGTGCGAATGTGAGAGGGACTGGCTCTCTTCTTTCCTCTTTTCATTGCTCTCTTCCTTCGGGCAGAGAGTCACGTTCATCACAAGCTGGAACTGGTGACCGTTATGCAGGTAAGATTAATGTTAATGGCCATCCGGTTTGTTTTTATGGTGTTTGTCTAGCACCATGAAATCAGCGATTTATGGCGCCATAATGGGGCAAGTTTTGGTTAACAGTGCCATAAGGTGCCAATAATAGAGTTATGGAGCCATAACTTAGAGGCACCTTTAACTGGTTATTGGCACCATTAACCGAAACTTGCCACCATAAGCGTTTTAAATTGCAGAGTTTCAGTTAATGGCGGTTTTCGTTTATCAACAACCTGCTGAGAATGTAACCCCCGCCGATAACTGGGGACTGCCTCTATATGATAGAGTAACCTTTCTATATTCTTTTGATTAGATTATAGAAGCATATATATCCTCCCCTTCCCTAGCAATGGTGGGGAAAGGGGATCTGGCATTAGACAAACCCACTCTTGTATTTGCCTAAATGTCTCTGACAATAAAGTTTTTGATTGCTTTTTCATATGAGGTTACGTTTCCTCCTTCATATGAAATGTTCCAGAAGTCTGCTCATTGATCTCACAGTCCTCATACTCCAATCAATTGAACAGAAACTGGGTCCCTTTCCTTGCTCTGATGAGCAGGAAAGGGACCATAGGTTGGGTGAACACCAGTCTGTTCATAGAGGCTCACTCAGATTCCTTCCACCAATCAATGAGTCTTCCTAATGTAAAGGACTGAGGGTTTGTATATCGTAGGAAACAGACCACAATTTTCAAAATTAAATTGTATTCTTCCTAACTATACAAACCTGAGGTCCTTTACATACAGGCCTACCTCATGCCACCCCTCATTCTACTTCCTTGGCCTAAAGCAAATTGAAATATTTATGTCTAGCGGACAGTAGTTAACTGCCTAGTCACCTTGTTTGAAACTTCAACAGCCATTTCCCAGCCTAAACTAAAAGTAATTCCTAATGTAAAGGACCTAAGGTTTGTATGGTTAGGGAAATTACAATTTACTTTTTAAAAATTATGATAACCTGAAGCTCAGGACAGTCTTTCCAGCCTCCCAAGAGTTTCCAGTTTTGAATTGAGACATCTTGTGGTATTGTTTGGCAACAGCACCAAAAGGTAGGCATTATCACCAAACAAGAGGAATGCTTTCCCTTTTCTTCGGTTAACATGCAGGCACTAAAATGTATCTGCTAGACACTCGATGGCTCTATAAGATGAACACATTTAAAGAGGGAAGCACTACCAGGTAACTCAGCCTACGGAGTCGAGTGAGAGATAGAGCACTGCCTTTTCACTGAGATGTTCGTCTAGTATTGTTTCTCTGTGTCGAGGGTTAACTCTTAATTAGAATATCTCTGCACAGCCATCACAAACATGTCTCTGGTTGGCTTTGGAATCTTGCTTATGGTTCCTGTTTTTGTGCTAATCATTTACCATTGCGAGAATCATCAGACAGAGATGTGTCTCATAAGATTCATTATCATCTTTCTGGTTACCATATGATATAACAGAAGTCTTCAAGTCTTCTGCTTCATTGCAATTGACACATAGGCAACTGGAATGATTCAGAATGATTTTTCAGACAAGCACAGCAGTTTTTTGTCTTTTATATATTTGGTTCTAATTCATAAAATGTTCAACTACAGTTGTTAATGCCAAATTGGAATGAATGTTACAGACTGAATGCCCTGATAGCTCTGCTTCCAAGGTAAAGAGAAGTTCCTCTCTAAACCAACCCTCGCAGTGACAAGAAGAGATTCGTCAGGTAGTACATCCCTGTTTGTTGACACAGCTAAAGACTTCCAGCTTTCATTACAACAGGAATCAGAGGACCATCCATAACCTTGGAAGTTATCTCTTCCTCTGTATAAAAGTGTTGTTGTTGTCTTCGTCTTCCATTTTGATGGGCTTCATGTTTGAGATACACTCAGTGTTGTGGAGCATTTTTGGCCATACTTTGAAGCAAAGCTAAGTGTATAAGAAGAGCCTCTCCTCCTTAGTTTCAGAGTTTTTTTTTTTTTTGCTATTATGCCCATTCTGCTATCGAACTATGGGAGGTGTAAATGATCTTTGCTTCTTATCATATTTTTTTATGTAAGTTTAAAAAATATAGAAATTTTTCAATACCTCGAGACCATTTTTAGTGACTGATATGGCATTGCGGAAGGAGGCATAGGATATTCTCCATTATCTCTTTTCCCTTTTCAGTAAGGTGTTGGAGTTTGGAGAGCCAGGGGGTAAGTGTAGCTGGAGCACCCACCACTCTCAGTGGATGGATCATGACTATTTCAGTGTAGGTGTCAGTGTTTTCTGGTTGTTTTATTTCAGTGCTGCACGCGGCAAGGGTGGACGTATTATACTTTGCTAGCCATAGAAGCATTCCCCTTGCTGCAAAGTTCCCCCAAAGAAGGAGGTGACCCTCGGCCTACCTCCACACCACTACGAGTTAAGATCACCACCAACCAGAGGCCGAAGCTATTCATCTGCATAGCTCTCTGATAGGAATGATAAGCATTGTTTTTTCAGTGCAAAAACTTTTTTATTTCAAATTCATTACATGACTTAATGCTTTGGAGGAGAATAGTCCATGATCCCACCTCCATTCAATGTGGAGTCAGCAGTACAGGAAGCCCCTGGTTATCAGCAGGGGTTCTGGTCTTGGCGGGCTACTGATAATTGAAAACCCACCTTTAACCGAAACTTTGTGATTTATGGGATTTATGGCGCTTATGGCACCATAAATCAGATTCTATGGTGCTACACAAGTGCCATAAAACCAGATTGCCATTAACCGAGTCTGTCAATAACCAGGGACTGCTTATAATTACTGGGTTAGTCACATATACACAAATTATATTTTTATAAAATAAGGTTTTGTAAATACTTATCCAGCAATTATATGACTGGAGGCCACCCACTTCCACGCTGTTGAACATTATGTATAAAACAGAATGAAGTTAGGTAAGTCGTTCATAGTACAGTGGTACCTCGACATACGAAATTAATCTGTTCCTAGGCGACCTTCGTAACCTGAGGTTTTCGTATCTTGAATCGCATTTTACATGTAAATTGCCTAATTCGTTTCAAGCCCTAAAAAAACACCCCAGTAAATTTTATAATAAAGCTAAATTGACCAATAAACAATGAAATACAACAATTTCGACCATTCAGTACCTAACTTAATACATACTACTAATATGTACCTGTAAGAAAGTGTATTAGTGTACATGGTATACAAGAAATACTGTACGTACATGTAGTAAAATGTGGAACCTTACCTTTCGAGTGAGGCTATCTCCGAAAGTGGCGACAGAGAAGGAGGACAAACAGCAGAAAAAAAATTATGTAGTACGTACACTTAACGAAACACATTAAAAATGTTAGGAAACATAAACTAAACTTTACGAAACACATTAACAAAACCGTAACACTTAACTTTACAAAAAACTTAAAATTAAATTTTTTTTGTCTTTTTATTTTTACATTTTACTTTTTTTTTTCGTAGTATCAATTGGATCTTCCTTTTTGCTTATTCCTACTAAAGGCCTCTTTAAAAAATAACTATCCAAGGAAGATTGCTTCTGCCTACTTTTCACAATGTTCCTTAAACAAAGGCAAACATCATCAAACTGCGCAAGCATACGACTGTGTAAGCCTTTTTGGGGAGTCTCTTTTCTACAAATGATTGCACTTATGAAAAGCAGCTAGAGCATCCTTAATTTCTGCTGTTGCCATAGGGTTGTCCTCCTCCTCCTCACCGCTGCTTAAGAGCCTCTTCTTGAATGACGTTATGGATGCATGGCCTCCGAACTCCTTCAGGTCATCTGTCGTAAGCTCCTCTTGATGCTCCTGGAGAAGGTCATTGATGTCGTCCTCGTCGACGACCAGCCCCATGGACTTGCCGAGTGCAACGATCTCGTCAAGATCTAGTTGCGAAACAGTTTCAGGATCGTCAAATGTTTCTGAATCTGCACCAGCTTCGCCCACGTCGATTCCCTCAAAGTCTCGGGCAGATACGCCATCAGGCCAGAGTTCCCTCCACGAAGAGTTCAAGGTTCGCCTCGAAACCTCCTGCCAAGCTGATAAATGAGTGGATGCAGTCACAACATCGAAATGCTCCTTCCAAAATCCAAGCAAGGTAAGGTTTGTGGTATCGGTGATGTCGAAACATCTCTTGAAAAAGATGTTTCGTATACAGTTCTTGAAGTTCGATATCACTTGCTGGTCCATGGGCTGGAGGAGAGGGGTGGTGTTAGGCGGAAGATAAAGAACCTTGATAAAAGAATACTCCGCTAGGATATCTTCCTCGAGGCCAGGAGGTGAGCAGGGGCATTGTCCAACAACAGCAGACATTTCAGAGAGAGGCGCTTCTCTCCAAGAATTTCTTCACTGTCGGGCCGAAAAACACAGAATTTACCCACTCGGTGAACAAGTCTCGTTACCCAGGCTTTCGCATTAGCCCTCCATATCACTGGAAGCTTCTCCTTTAGCACTTTGTGGGCCTTGAAGGCTCGAGGAGTCTCCGAATGTTACACAAGTAGGGGCTTCACCTTGCAATCCCCAATGGCGTTTGAACAAAGTGCGAGCGTAAGCCTGTCTTTCATAGGCTTATGCCCGGGTAGCTTCTTCTCTTCCTGCATGATGTATGTCTGACGAGGCATTTTTTTCCAAAAAAGGCCAATCTCATCCCAGTTGAAGACTTGCTGAGAACTGTAGCCTTCGTTGATGGTCATCTTGTCGAACGTCTTAATAAAGGCTTCGGCCGCTTTCGTGTCCGAGCTGGCCGCCTCACCATGCCGCACCACCGAATTGATGCCAGTCCGTTTACGGAATTTTTTGAACCACCCATGAGAAGCCTTGAAGTCTGGGGTTGGCGTCGATGTCCCTTCTCCTCCATCGTCTTCGGCCTGGGCAATCAAATTGCCGAAAATAGCTCTGGCCTTGTGGGAGATTGCCATCTCCATTATCGTATCACCAGCGATTTCTTTGTCTTTTATCCAGACAAGAAGCAGCCTTTCCATCTCGTCGTGCACGTGGCTCCTCTTGCTAGACAAAATAGTAACACCCTTGGAAGGTGTAACTGCTTTAATGGCTTCCTTCTGCTTAAGGATGGTGCCTATTGTCAACGGATTTCGGCCATGTTCCTTAGCGATCACACTCAAACGCATCCAGTCTTCATTACTTTTTAATTATCTCC
>NC_087222.1:11534114-11566398 GCF_015104395.2 Macrobrachium nipponense
ATTTACAAATGTTTCCATAAATTCTAGTTGTCATAGTATTGCAATAATGATAAAATTGCTCTAATATGTATATATACTACAAATAGATACGCTAATGTAATTTATTTCCCCGGTTTTGTGTAAGTCTTCCCCAGTTTGGAGGGTAAACACATACCAATTGGCAACACTGATAAACAATTGAAGAGTGCGAAGAACGCCGTCGGTACTATTCACAAGCAAAACTATTGATATTTGAGTCAGGAATTTGTTACTTTTTCAACATCGAATATTTTCAAATAATAATCATGAATATGTAAAAATATTTATGCAATTCATGACCTTCTACTGCCATTTAACTATATTTATTTAAATAATTATCTAGTGTACGCTTCTTCTTCTACCAAAAATTGTAGTATCCTTAAAAAAAGTAGTGGTTGGAAGTCGTTCTTTACGATTTTTGTGAAGAAAGTGCCCCAGAATCTGTGGGTACGAGTGGTGTGCGGATTTAGCACATGGAATGGGAAGTTTATTGACACAAGCGACTCCGCAACCATCGAGATGGCATCAATCTTCTAAATATTAAGAGTTGTAAGTAAAAATTTTGAAAGCGTCATGGAGGTAGTGTGCACTGTGTATGGCCAGACTTTTCATTGCCCTCTGTTTAATCTTAAAATATGGCCTTAATTTCTAACTTTGGAGAAAATACTTACTTCGAAAGGAGAGTAGAGGTATTGAGCTCCTCCTCTCACCACCAACAACTCATGACTGATGACCATCTCTGGTGTCAGGACGTGTTAAAGTACTATTTTTGGAGGGTGGTTTGAAACGCGGTAGTCAGTGGTTCGGCTAGTCCAGTCAGTTGTTTACCCTATATGGTTTAGCCTAGCCATTACACTTACCACAGTATACTCTATACATATGTGGTATACTTCTCTACGTTCAATGCAGATTGACTTAATGATAATTCAGTGCAAAGAGAAATTGAATAACATTAACAAGAGTTTGCCTAGCATATACTATGGTATATTGTATACATATACAGTAGCCCAGTCTACAGTATACTATATACTACAAGTACAATAAAGTAATTATTATTAGCTAATTCTGGACGTTCATACATTCTGATCATATGATGATTCAGTATAAAAAGAAATTTAATATAAAAAGAGAATCTGATCATATGATGATTCAGCATAAAAATAAATTGAACACGAAACGCAAATCAGATTCGGTCCGACATTGTCATAATTGAACAGTGTAAGGCTGCTGATGGCTACATATAATTATAAAATACAAATGTAAGGCATATGCATCTTTTACTTGAATCTTTTTAAAAGATATATATTACTTCACTGTATCCAATAATACTGTATGTATTCTCATAGTACTGTATTATAAAATACTAACATAGTGGTCATTGTTTTGGATTGAAAATCAGCTGATGGTGAATACGATTTTATTTTACCATACTTGACTCGGATCTGAGCGAATTTTTTCTTGCTTCTAGTTAGCATAAATGAATATCTAGATACTTTACTTATATGGAACAAGGTCATTTTTTGTTTCACAACGTATTTTTAAGTCGAAGTATGGGTTGAATACGTCTCGTTGTGAACTAAATTTTTTTTTTTTCAATAAATTGTGTTTGGGGCATGTTTATTGTGTAAAACATTTGATTCTGTTCACTATTTTCCCTTGATTTCATTGTGATAAGAGCTTTATGTACCTTATCTTTTATCGGCGTGAGAACAACATTAAAATGTGTTTTTTCATGGAAGGTAGTAAGTTTACAGTAGTTTTACCTTTGTTGCTGATACACAATAATTGTCATTAGCAGCTTGAACATTGTTTTCTCAGCTTCAGCTACAACTTGCAGTTTAGATTTAACAGTATATTACCTTTCTGATTGTTTATCCATAGCGAATAAAGTTATTACATAGAAATATATCAGTCCTATTCTACATAACTTCATTTATAACATAACTGTGGTGATTGTTGTCTATCATACGATGGTTGAAATACAAGCAAAACAGATGTTGTTATCCGATTCAGTTGTACTTAGCAATGAAGTAGTTTCTCGTTCAGTTATTCATGGCTGTACACATTTAGGCAACGAGTATGATGTTAAAACTACTTTTATCATTCTCTTATACTTTTTTGAACCTATTTGACTAGAAGATGGGATAAAGATATGGAGGTAAAGAAGTTAAGCTAATGTAATTTGGTCTCTCTCACTGCCTGATTGTATGCTGCTGCCTGCACCCACTGCGAGCGAAATTTAGAGATATTTTTCTAAATATTGTCATATCAGTATTAATCTGACTTTATGATGAGGTTAACGCCATCATAAAGTCGGATTATTGTAAGACGAATTATTGTATCTTCAACTACCTGTACAGGTGAGCTCTCCAATTGTTCCTACACGATATACAAACCCTCGGTCCTTTACATTAGGAATTACTTTCAGCTTAGGCTGGAATACGGCCGTTAAATTCTTGAACAAGGTGGTTAGGTAGTAACTACTGTCTGGTCGGTGGGTAGCCCCACCTGCCCAGATGTAAATACTCCACTTTGCTATTGGCCGTCTTCCAATAAAGACGTATGTTTGTGAGCTCATGCTGACTAGCCGTTAATCACAGTTTTTCTTGTGGGATCTTTCTTTGACTACTTTGAATGAATATGTATAGTATACAGTTGTGTTTGATGTTAATATTTAATTGACTTTAATAAATAATATACAAACCCACTTGTTCCTACACAATATGCAAACCCTCGGTCCTTTACATTAGGAATTACTTTCAGCATAGGCTGGAATATGCCGTCAAATTCTTGAACAAGGTGGTTTGGCAGTAACTGCCATCTGGTGAGCATATAGGCCTGCCTAACTGGATGTTAACACTCCACTTTGCTTTTGGCCGTCCTTCTGATGCAAGACGTGTTTTTTTTTTTGTGTCAACGGCTCTTGCTGACCTATGCCCTCTTAATCACAATTTTCCAAGTGGGGTCTTTCTTTTGTTATTTTGAATGAATATATTTATATGCTGTGTTTGATATTGATAATTAATTGACTTTGATAATTAATATACAAACCCACTTTTGTTCCTACACAATATACAAAGCCTCATTCCTGTACATAAGAATTACTTTTAGTGTAGGCTAGAATACACCAGTTAACTTCTTGAACAAGGTGGGTAGGCAGTAACTACCATCTTGGTAGGCCCGGCCGCCCTGCCCAGATGTAAACACTCCAGTTTGCTTCCGCTGTCCTCTGATGAAGATGTATTTTTGTGAGTTCTTGCTGACTACCGTTAATTATGATTTTCCCGATGGGATCTTTATTTGTTCTTACATGTAATACAAACCCTCGGTCCTCTACATTAGGAATTACTTTCAGTGTAGTAGGCTGGAAATCGGTCATAGAAGTATAACAACATGGTAGTTAGGCAGTAATTGCTTGTCCAGTAGTCGGGAGGAGTCACACCTGATTGGAAGGAAACATTCCACTTTGCTTTCGGCCGCCATGGTGATCAGACGGCCTTTCGCTCTCTACCCATTGTTGTTGTTTGAAGTTATCAGTACTTTGTGAGATCTATCTTATTTGCTTTTGTTTTGGTTTGGTTGTGTTTTGTTTTGAGAGTTACATTTTTGCAACATGCAAACCCAGGAGCCACATAACCTCAATTGCCCCCATTCTCTCAGAGTATTTGTCCTGGGGTGGGACGGGGGGGGGGCAGGAATATTGGTAGCTTCTGCTCCAAAATTGAAGTGAACCTTCACGCCCTTTGTGTGAAGTGCCAAGGGCGTGAGTGTTCAGCTAATAATCCATGAGGTACTTGTGTGTCTTGGTTGGCAGAGCAGTGGGGGAGGTATGAGGGAGGAAAAG
The DNA here is from genome assembly GCF_015104395.2 of Macrobrachium nipponense. Taxonomy (NCBI): domain Eukaryota; kingdom Metazoa; phylum Arthropoda; class Malacostraca; order Decapoda; family Palaemonidae; genus Macrobrachium; species Macrobrachium nipponense. The sequence goes on from NC_087222.1 coordinate 11,537,977, forward strand.
ATCTTGGGTGAAGTCTTCGTCGGAGGGTTACACACCTCCGATGACTCTGTTGGTAACTAATCCTTCGTCTTCTTCCCACCTCGTAAGCTTCTTTATCTTGTTTTTTCTCCTTTGGGGGAAAATGTCTCCCTCTGCTTCTTCATTTGATTTGTCAAGTGTAGAAGAGTGGGGAAGCACACCAACTAGGAGTTGCACTCAGCGGCTTCTGCTCGCTCCGGCATGGATGTTTTCTTCTTGGGGCTAGTAGGACCTCCTCTTACTAACTCGACTTTTGCTCTCTGAGGTGTGGCTGCCTCCGTGGTTGGGGATTTGTAGCAGGCTTGGCTGAAGCTGGGGTTGCCTGGAGTCCCTTCTCTCCAAGGGCTCATGCACCTCCTCATCTGGTATACACCCAGCATGTGACCACCGTAACACCTTCGGTAGTTGTATCATCCGTGCCAGCGACTTATGATTGTCCCCAGAGAGCATGCCCTCTAGACCTTCCACCTGTCTCCATGCATGTGCCTGCTGCTTTATCAGTCACTAATCATGTGAGAGCTGCTGTGGTTTAGGCATCCACTGTCCCAGCTGCTCTGGAGCCTGATGCTTTGGCAGCCACTTCAATGGCACCTAGGATGGGGGATCTGACTGCAGCGCTGAGGAAGCTGATGAAGAAGTCCAAGCAGAAGCGTGAGGTGTCGTCGTCTTCCTCGTCGTCTACCGCCCCCTCCACTTCATCTTCTGAGGGTCCCTTGCTGAGGAAGAAGAAGGTTGTCTCTCCCCTCTCACCCCCCAAGAAGTCTTGATCTGGGACTTTTAAGGGTCTGTCTTGCCGTTCTGGTGAGACAGGTGGGCCTCGAACTTCTACTTCCATTCCTAGAGGTTCTGCCTCTAGGGCTAGTACCATCTCACCTTCTTGTTTGCCAGTTTCCCCAAGTGCACACAAATCTAACAATGAGTGTGCAGCCAGAGTCAGTAATGCTGAGTCCGCTCGCCTTCACGAGTCAGGCATGGTGTGGAGGGAAGTGATGAGTCGCTCACATGACTCATGCCTTGCTGATGATCGCATGCACAGCAATTGCTCATCTCTCAGGGCATACATGATGGTTTTGCGAAATTGTGCAGGAGGCGAGACTAGTAGGAGGTCCCCCATTCAGTCCTCTCAAGAAGTTCTGACCTCTTTGAGGACTGGGACACGTCGTGAGGATGGTATTTGCTCTCGTCATGTGGGTGGACCCTATTCCTCTCCCAATCCTCGGTCATGGTCCAGGTGTGCATAGCTTTTCTCCTGATGTGTGTGTGTCGTTCCGGTCCTCGGGGGAGCGTTTCTCCATAGGGAGTGCTCTCTTCTAGACCTGCAACTTGATCACCACTGCAGGTTGGTGATTGATCTCGGCCTGCTCTGTCATTAGTTCTGCTAGCAGGGTGAGTGGAAGCATCCGAGCTTCCTCACCTGTCCCTTCAACTTCCTCAGGATACACCGGGAGGGGTGAGGCGACCAGGGGAAATCCTGGAGAGTATTCTCCCCAGGGCTCAGCCACGATTTTATATTCCTGGCATGGTCTCAGGACCAGAGAGGTTGTACACTCAAGAGAGGGTCATAGGGGGTCTCTTCCTTCTGAAGGATGGGGATCGAGGGAGGGACACATCCAAAAAGGACTTGACAGTCCTTCCCCACAGGATGCAGACACTCCTGAGATTTAGAGGATATTTGGAGAGGTCATCATGCTGATTCTTCGGCACAGTGACCTAGGGTAAGGATCCATGTTAGCTTTCTCTGACCGCCCTTCACAGTTGGAGTCATTCCGGAGTTCTAAGAAGGAACCCAGGCCTTCGGTAGGCTTACCATGGTCCTCCTTGTCTGAAGGGGGCCTGGAGACCAGTGATAGATCTCTCTCCTTTGAACCGATTTGTTCGCAAGACTCGGTTCACGATGGAGACAGCACGCTCACTGCTTACCCCATTTCAGGGAGAATGACTTCATGCCTTTGGTGGATCTGAAGGATGCATATTTGCAGATACCTATTCATTAATCCTCCCAGAAGTACCTTCGCCTTATCCTAGAGGTGACAGTGTTCCAATTCAGGGCACTTTGTTTCGGACTCTCGACTACCCCTCATGTGTTCACAAGAGTGTTCACCTTGATATCAGCTTGAACCCATTCAGTTGGGATACGTATGTTGAGATGTCTTGACAATTGGCTAGTCCTGGCAAGCTCACTCTCGCAGTTGCTACAGAACAGGGATTGTCTCCTCGACTGTTGTCACTATCTTGGGATTGCGATAAATTTTGAGAAGTGAGATCTCGTTCCCAAGCAGAGAGAAAAGTATCTGGGCATACTGATTGATACAATAGGAGCACAAGTCTTCCCTGTTGACTCGGGGATCAGCAAGTTCAGGAACACAGCTCAACTGTTTCTATCCCAGCAGGAGCAGCCAGCTCAGCTTTGGCAGGATGTGATCGGTCATCTGTCATCAATGGAGAAGTTAGTCTCTCACGGGCGTCTTCTTCTGCAGTCTCTGCAATGGAGACTAAAGGAGTGTTAGTCACAGGCTGAAGATCCTCAGTATTTCCTATTCTTCTAACAGAGGAGGTAAGGAAGGATTTAGCCTGGTGGCTAGATGACAGGAACCTCTTAATAGGAGTGGAGTTGCACACTCACCCTCTAGACATGCTTCTGTTCTCAGACGCTTCGATCGAAGGTAAGGCGCACACCTGGAGGCGTTACAGACTGGAGGAGTTACAGACTGCAGTAGTGTGGGATCGACACAACAGGCACCTTCACATTAACATTCTGAAACTCAAACCCTCCAAGAATTTCGGGATTGAGTGATGGGACACTGTGGTGTTGATGAACAACAACACCACTGTAGTGGCTTATGTTAACAAGCAGGGGGGGCCCAGTGTCCCTCTCCCTGCATCAGTTGACAGTGCAGGTGCACAAATGGGCTACAGCACACTCGGGCAAGAGAAATGCAGTGGCAGACAAGCTCAGCCGCCAGAATCAGGTGGTAGGAACAGAATGGTCCCTCCACACTGACTTGGCAGAAAGGTTGTTCAACCTATGGGGGCATCCAATAGTAGACTTGTTCGCCACCTGGCACAACAGAAAACTTCTGGTTTCTTCTCCTTAGTGCTGGACCCATGGGATCCTGGAGAGGACACTTTCCAAGGTGTGGAACAATCTTGACATTTACGCCATTCTCCCGTTCTGCCTGATTCGGAAGGTGATCAGCTCTAAGAATCTTTAGATGATTCTGGTGGCTCCCAAATGGCCCTGATCTGTTGGCTTTTCTCTCTGAGGCACAACCTTCTATGTCAGCCGCACATAGAGCATGACTTCACAGCTAGTGGTTATCCACCATCTCTTGCGAGCAAGAAGCTTTGCTTGCCAAGCATCAAGAGAGATGGCAGGATACCTCAGACAGTCCTCTGCAGCAGTGTACCAGGGAAAGTGGGCCATCCTCTTCAACAGATTGTGGATTTCCTAGTCTGTCTTCCTTTGCCAAAAGAAGCTCCTCTCTGTCCTCAGTTAAAAGCTATAGTTCTGCCTTGGCCCTAGTCCTGAAACTGCGAGGAGTAGATATTTCTACTTCCATGGAGATCTCTCTCCTTATGAGGAGCTTCGAGAGGTCTTGGCCACCCAGGGAACTCAGACCCCCTGAGTGGGATGTGGCTCTTGTCTTAAGGAGTCTGACTCATGAAACTTACGAGCCTCTACGAGAGTAGTCAGACAGGCATCTGATCCTCAAGACCATCTTTTTGCTGGCCTTGGCAACTGCGAAGAGAGTAGGTGAGCTTCATGGTCTCTCTTATGATGTTAAACACTCAAGGGGTTGGGGATCTGTTATGTTCAATTCCGTCTCAGATTTTGTAGCGAAGACTCAGAATCCATCTGTCCCTTTATGATCCCCTCCCTAGAGAACTTCTGTGGTAATGATCCAGACGAGATGTTACTTTGTCCGGCCAGAGTGTTTAAACGTCTTTGTTAGCACGGGGGTGACCAAGAAAGAAGTGTCCAAGAACACTATTTCTTTTTGGCTTCGTGTGGTGATCAGGAAAGAGTACTCCTCCAAAAGGAGAGATGACACCGGTACCTTTCATCTGAGAGCCCATGAAGTCAGAGGTATTGGTCCTACCCTTGCGTTCTGCAAGAACCTTTCACTTCCACAGGTATTGAAGGTAGGGGGTTTGGGCCAACCAGACTATCGTCACTTCCTTCTACCTTCGGGATATAGCCCATAGGTCGTTTGATACCTTTTCCTTGGGACCTGTGAATGCTGCTCAACAAGTTGTGTAGCTTACCCAGCTCCTCTAACTGGTCAAGGTTGTATCTCGCCTTGAGTAACATTGTGAATATAGGTGTGAATGAGAGAGTGACTGGCTTCTCTTCCTCCTTTTCATTTTTCTCTCTCCCTGTGGGCAACGAGTCGCGGTCATCACATGCTGGAATGTGTGGCTGATGCAGGTAAGCTATATTACAGAGCTCCATTCTATATCCTTTCACAAGGATATAGAAGCTTTTATCTGTCCCTTCCCTAACAAGTGGGGAAGAGGACCTTGGCATAAGACAAACCCAATATTTGTATATTTGTCTTTTTGCTTCTGACTATAAGATTCTTGTTTGCATTTCATAAGAGGCTACACTTGTCGCCCTCTTATGAATTGGTCCAGAGGTCTGGTCATTGGTCACGCAGTTCCCATTCTCTGATCAATTGGATAGAGGCCAGGTTCCCTCCCCCCCTCGCTCTTACAACCAGGATGGGAACCTTGGTTGGGCGAACACCAGTCTGTCCACATGACTATCACATTCCTCCCTCCAATCATTGAGTCCTTGAGTTTTCCTTATGTAAAGGACCGAGGGTTTGTATAATATGTAGGAACAAATCACAGTTTTTGAAAGTAAATTGTATTTTTTCCTAACTATGCAAACCTGAGGTCCTTTATATTTATACCACTTCATGTCACCCTTCAATCTGTTCCTGGCCTAAAGGAAAGTGGAATGTTTACGACCAGTCGGGTGGGACTCCCGACTATCGGACAAGCAGTTACTGCCTAACTACCATATTCTTCTACAGCTGATTTCCAGCCTACACTGAAAGTTAATTCCTTATGTAAAGGATCTCAGGTTCGTATAGTTAGGAAAAATACAATTTACTAAAAAAATTGAGGGTTTTCTGGTCTGGGCCCCAGAGTTCAGCCTACGTCCACTCCATTATCCTGTGCTGTATCCGATTACTGGCACTGCCCATGTGTTTATAGCTTTCATCATATTTCCGGTGTTGAATTTTGACTTAAGTCTGCAAATATTCTTTCATGATCGTGTCTTACATCTCTTGGTGTTTTATATCCTCTCCTTCTATTATTCCCAGGTATTTGTATAATCTCATCTATGTGTTTTAAGCTATTCCCATCTGGTCACTTTATCCCTTCAGTCCTTGTCACTTTGCCTGTTTGTTTGTTGACCAAGGCACATTATATATTCCAGAATCCATCCTGATGTCCCCAGATACAATCCTTCATTATCCTGTTGTCCCCAGATGCAATCCCTACAGTCTGGATTAGGGTATCTATTTCCTTGATGCTCTCACCATACATCTTGATGTTGTCCATGAAAATCAGATGGTTGATTGTGTTGCCTCCTTTCTTGAGTTGGTACCCAGCATTCATCCTCTGCAGTTATTATTATTATTATTATTATTATTATTATTATTATTATTATTATTATTATTATTATTATTATTATTATTATTATTATATTTTGTTTTGGGGTACTTCTGTAACTCTGACTTTCAGTCATAGAATTTGCCTGAAAGTAAACATTACCTATCTTCATTTTTCATCAGCACCCATTATTATACGTAGCAAGGATTGTGAGGTTTGTGAAAAGGATTTATGAAACCCTATTATATTATTATACAAACCTTTATTATATCATGAAGAATGTACAATAATTAGAACATCAGAGTAACATAGGGAACCCAATAAAGAAATGTACATGAATCATACTAAATAGTCTCACTTCTTTACTTGCATTATTGGTAATATTGATGATTTGCAGGTTAGTATACACTGTGCCGTATTTTATGTATTTTACAGACTTACAAAAATATCATTCTATGCCAAATTGACCTTAAACTTAGAGAATAGTAGGCTAACTTGGCCCAAGGCTAGCTTAACCAATAGTAGTGTTTTGATTTCAAAATTAGCCTAGGCAGACATGAACTTAGCCTATCTCAGACAATATTTGCCAGAAGCAAGACTCGAACATGACAAGGGGTATGGGCTGAAATTATGATTTCTGATGGAAAAAAAGCTGTATGCTGCTTGCTTTAACCTCCAGGACATTGTATATTGTTTGTTACTGAGGAAAACATTAATATACCTGTGTACCAATGTAACCCCAGTGCACTTCCTATGTATTTATAATTATCAGTTTCTTTATCCTGCAGATAATTTGTGAAGCACCAAATGCAGACTTGGTGAGAGGTCCTTGGAAATTAAAGTTACAGTCCATAATTGTCGAAAAGGAACTATTTTTTGGTCTTGTTGGAAACTTGTTAAGACTTGTACATTTTATTTTTCTGTAAGTATTTAGAAGATTATTTGTACATTTATGAGTAATGTTATTCATTTATGGTTTAACTCTTGAGGTTAGGAATGTTTTCAAGCTGTTTAGGCTTAGCTCTTTTGGCATCAGAATTAAAAAAACAAAATCATTTGTTCCTTTAAGGTATGAACTTTTGTCTGTTATATGAGAGGACAGGCAGTCCCCAACTTATGACAGAGATCTGTTCCTAATGTTTGTTGTAGGTGAAAATATGGTGTAAGTCAGAATAATAACTAATCAGTGATGTAATGTCGAGTTGTTCCCACACAAATACAAAAACCTTTGGTCTTTACATTAGGATATTACTTACATTGTGAGCTAGTAATGGCTTTTTAACTTATAAACAAGACACTGTAGTTAGCTACCAACGGTAGGGATGGGAGCCCCGCCCACCAGTCGGTACAAACTCATTTTACTTTCAGCTGTCGTGGAGTGTAAACATCTCCTCTGCCTGAATGGCCATTTGACTTACCATATTTTCTATTTTTGTTGTGAATATTTGTGATATATGAGCATAGTTGTTGTTTTGCATATACTGATATAATGCAAATCCATGACTTATCTGAGCCAAGGGATGGAAAGCTGTGTGACATGAGGTGTTGCCTTGGCAACGACAGACCTTGCATCGCTTCTTTTCCTTCCTTGAGATAGATCCTCATACCCCTGCACTCTGAGCAGAAAATGTGTGTAGTGAATCTAGCCCTTGTTCCAAGTGTTGTGTTTGGCCATTAGAACAAAGGGTGCAGTTTGCTTGGGAAAGGAAGAGGGAGAGAGAAGAGGGCTTCTCTGGCATCTTCAAATTGCAACACACCTCCAGTGATGCCAAGGTTTCTCTCTGATTTTTCGTGCCCTCAGCCAAACTGTGTCCTGTTGTTGCCACTCCTAAGGGAGCTGTCTCCCCTTCACCGTCTCCTATTCCCTTGTTGGTAGAGAGCTGGCGTGGTGGTCTATGACCCAGTACGACTTTGAGGGGGAAAATTCCCCCTCAGGGTGAAGAGGGAGTGCTCCTATTAACCCGACTTGTCTTGCAGGTGTGGTGGAGCCTGAGGAGCTTTGGGGAATTGTGGCTCTCCCTAGGCCCCCTGTGGGAGCCTTCCTTGGAGGGCTTGATCTCTCACACAGCGTTGGTTCCTATGATGTGTGCCTCTGAATTCTTTCCCTTGGGGAAGGTCCTTCTCCACTCCCTTTGAAAAGAGAAGGAGTCACAGAGTAACTTCATCATCCTCATCTTCGTGTGCCTACACCTCCTCCCCTTCTTATCAGGGGTGAATCAAGGGAGGAAGAAGCCTGTTTTTTCCCAGCTGTATGAAATGCCCCAATGAGGTTATTGTAATGGTCATCTGTCTTCCATGGAAAAGGTTAAGGGATCTCTCGTTTGCTCTCCTGATGTGTCTACGGGAATGGGAACCATTGCACGGGGTTCCACAGGCCCCTATGTTACTGGTACTGGTCCCAGGAAGTTACCTTCCCTGGCCAGAAAAGTTCCTTCTACTGCTTCACTGGATTCCATAAACCGGGTTACACGGATCCCCATGGTACCAGTACCAGCCCCTGGAAGTCACTTGCCCTTTCCATAATCTAGAGTAGATTATTAGATGCTAGGTCCCTCCCCCCCTCTCTCTAGCAAGGGGAGAGAGGGGCTGACATAAAGAAACCAGGAAGTTGTATTAGACTTTTATTGTCTCCAACATTTAACTAGGGATTCAGAGCCGATGGAAGGCTGTTTTTCGGCAATAACTTTTTATTAAAGCATTGGATAAAGGTGGAAGGTGGCAAGTGTCTATTTTATAACCCTATTCAATTTTTGCAAATATTATTTAGTACCTAAGTTCGATAGTTTTGGTATTTATAGAGTAAAATGAAGTTGCCGATTCCAGAACCGAGAAAATCACAAAAGAGGATTCCAAAACCATTTGTGACGTAGACTTACGTAATATGACGTCATGAAGCTCCGCCCATCCACCTGGTAGGCAGTAACAGGTGAAAGGATATGGTTACACAGCCTATTACGCATTTCATTGTTTTTCATGAACCCCTTTTAAACCAACATATGGATTTCTATGCCACTAGGGCACTAATGTTTCAAACTTTGTCTAATTTTCAGAAGTACTGTGCACTGCCATATATGTTTTCATTTAATTTATTTACTTTGAGAAAATTAGGTCTAAAGATGTGCTGACCCACCCACCCAACCATCCACAAAAGTGGTTACAAGTATCAGTGACATCGAGAATCCTCGCCTCCAGGGTCATAAGGAGAAAAATTTTGCCCCATTTGTTCACAGCTGTGTGGCATGCTGGCAAGTCTTCTGAACATTCCCTGATGGCTGTGTCTGGAGCCCCGCCCTTAGTTAGCCACCACCGTGCACCAGAGGACAAAATCACAGGTGCCCCTTCTGCTACCCATCTCCAAACAGACATGGCTATGTACACTGTCACCTCTTCAGGAAAGTCTACAGCTCAAGATACCAACAGGACTCCTCATGATCTACGAGACACAGCAAGAGAAGACCCTGTCTACACTCACCTACTCAACTATGTCACCTCAGGATTCCCCTCCAACAGATATGATCTGCATAACTCCTTACTCCCATACTGGAAGATATGGGACAAGCTCTACGCTGACGGTGACCTCGTTTTGTATGGAGCAAGAGTTATAGTTCCTGCCCCCCTCCACGGCCGCATGTTGTCCCGCCTACATGATAGTCATCAGAGCATGGAATCATAAGTGCAGGGCGAGACAGGCTGTCTTCTGGCTTGGTATCAACTCGGACATTGTCAACACAATTGTAGCTTGTGAGTCATGCCAGGTATTGCAGCCAACCCAGAAGTAGGAACCATGACGACAACCCCACGAGGCTCCCCCTTTTGAGTGTTTGTTTTCAGCAACGTATTTATTTACTGTCACTGGAAAAGCCTTTCTTGTCATACTCGACCAACTCTCAGGATGGCCTGTTGTTGTCCCATGCAAAGGTGATAATACTGTTCCTAATACAATCAGGATCTGCTGCTACTTCCAGGAAGTTGGTGAGCCTCTCCGTCTCAGGACTGGTGGAGGACAACAGTTCACCAGTAACGAGTTCTGGGACTTCATGGAGCGATGGGGAGTCCGACATGTGGTAACCTCCCCATATTATCCACAATCGAATGGTCATGCCGAGGCCACCATGAAGTCAATCACGCATCTCATCCTGACAACGGTACCCTCTGGCAACATTTCACAGGCCACTTCCCCGCCCAAATCCTGTATGGTTGACCTCTTAGGTCATGCATCCTTTTCAGAGGAGTGGCAGGTCAAGACAGGACTGTGAACACCGTGCTGTCTCCTGTGCTGCTGCCCGTGCTGAGCAGGTTAAGACCCAGTGCAATCAGCATGCCAGCCCCCTACCCAGGTTGACTATTGGATAGCATGTACGGATCCATTACGGATCCAAGACCCAACATCTCGCTACTGGAACAAGGTCAGGGTAGTCACGAGTTTCAGTAGGTTAAGAGATTATGAAATTCATCTCCCTATTGGTCGTGTCTGGTGGCAAAACTGTTGTTTCCTTCAGCCAGTGCCACCCCCTAGCGTTGACCCATCCCCTCTTTCCCCTGTGGCCCCTTGCTTGGACCAGGAAAACAGTCCTTAGTTGATATTCCCCCATTGTCCCCACGTCGTTCTCAAAGGCACGGAGAGAAAGAGTCTGCTTGAGAGTGTACTACGAGTGTGAAGGAAAAGGAGGTGTAGGTAAATGAAAGAAACATTCAGTACGATATATGAACGTTTACGTATATGTATTGCATTCTTATATTTCATGTCCATTTATATACCTCCCTATGTATCATGTATATCATGTACGATATGTAATGACAAAATCTCGCCCGTCTGGCAGAAACATTTTGCCAGTACGGCACCACTCTGTTTTCCTTGCTTGCACATAATTTTGTTCCTCTGTGATTTTGTTTACTTCACATAGACATTAAGAACCTACTTTTGATTTGTTCCAACACGTAATACAAACCCAAGAATCCTTTACATAAGGAATTACTATTCAGCCCAGCTGGACCGGTCATAAGATTTACTAACAAGGTAGTTCGGTAGTAATTGCTTGTCCGATGGTCGTGAGTCCCGCCCGACTAGAGGTAAACATACCACTTTGCCTTCGACTGCTGTTGGGTGTAGACGTGTGTTCGCCTCTCTGCCCGCCTCTGTTGTGAGATTCATTGATGTTCAACACTGAGCTACTTACTTCTGCATTTTTTCTTGGTGTATTACTTAGTGTGTGTGCACTTGAAAGTACTTTGTTTATTCATTTTGTTATTATTTGTGGATTTGCATAGCTGGAGACATGCAAGCCCACGAAGTGGAGAAGCCCCCTCGCCGCCGCCCCCATTCCAACCGGAAGGAGGTGCCCTTGAACCCTGGAGTGGGATGGCCGTAAGTGTAGGGTTATTCAGGTCCAGCGATGCTGGGGACCCTCATTTTTTGTGTATGCAGTGCCGAGGGCGTGAATGCTCTCGGGCCATACCTTGTGATTTTTGTATCTCCTGGTCGGAGGAGCAGTGGGAGCACTATGAGAAGAGGAGGAAACCACGTAAAGTTACCAAGGTGTCGACGGAAAGCTCTCCCTCGACATCTCTGGTAACAGACACATCGTCTTCCTTCCTCCCTCCTAGCCAGCTCCCACGTATGGCTCTCTCCCCCTCGGGGGATGTGTCCTGTTCCGCCTCTTCGCTCGACCTGTCGAGCACAGAGGAAGGAACTCGACACCCTGACCTGGAGTTGTACTCGGGGTCTTCGATCCATTCAGGGTGGGATCTTTCCCCCTTTTAGCGAATGAGAACCCCCCCCCCCCATTAACCCGACTGTTGCTTCCCCAGGTGTGTCTGCCTCCACGGGTGGAGACCTTCAGCAGGTGTGGCGCTTGCTGAGATGGTCGGGTTTGCTGTCCTCGCCCCACCCCCTGACTTTGAGTGCCCGAAGAGCTCCCAGCTTGACTGCCCACCGGTACCTGTGGCTGTTCCTGCTGTCTCTGTTCCTGCCCATTGTAGTGCTGCTCCTTCTGGAGGTTTCTCCGGACAGGTGCAGTTGGGCCATGTTGCTACCACAACTGCCCCAGCTCCGTCCTGGATGGAGGACCTGTTGGTTGTCCTGAGGAAGTTGGCGAAGAAGAAGTCCAGGAAGAAGAGGAAGGTGTCGTCGTCTTCGTTGTCGTCTTCTGCTGCCTCTTCCTCTTTGACTTCCAAGGCCCCCCAGCCGAGGAAGAAGAAGGTGGCCTCGCCCCCCCCCCACTAAGAAGTCTCGCACACGAGACTTCTAATGGTCTGTCCCACTCTGGCGGGACAGGTGGGTCTTCCGCTGGTCCTCCCGTTCCTTCGGGAATGGGACCCGTCTCTCCTTCCCCAGGGAAGAAGAAGACAGGGACCGTAGGGGTACCGGCTACCACTGGTACCCCTGCTCCTGGCTCCAGAGGTTCCACCTCCGGAACAGGAACTGTCTTGGCCGCTTACTCACGAGCGTCACCAAGTGTATAGTCACCTACCAGTGACCGTGCAGCCAGGGTCCAGACCGTTGAGCATGCTCACCGTCAGGACCCAAGCACGGAGTGGAAGGCTGGCAATGGTCGCTCAGGTGACTCTTGCCAGGCTGGCGATCACTCTCGTGGTGATCCCCCGGTTCCTAGGGTTGATGTGACGGTCCCACCAGACCATCCACGTATTGAGGCTGGGAAGAGGTTGCCCAGTACTGTGGCGCATCGAGAGGTCGGTGCTCACTCTCACCGCGTTAGTGGACACTACCAGTCACCCGACCTTCACTCCCACCGGGACCGGACGGCTTGCACAACTGGTAGCAGTTCCCCTGACGCACGAGGCCAACACTACTGTCCTCGGTCCAGTGCTTCTCCACACGGAGACCGCTGGTCCAGACCTGCAGCTTGATCACCACCACGGGTCCTCCCAGCCCACCAGCTCTGCTGGTAGGCAGGGTAGGAGCGTCAGGTCTACCTCACCTACTTGGGCTACACCAGGAGGAGCGAGGCGAGCAGGGGTGACGGCGAGGAGTGCCGCTCCTCACGGTCCCGCCACGAGAGCCTACAATCCTGGCTCAGTCCTTAGACCTAGCAGGTCATACGCGCAAGTGGTTGAAGGAGACCACGAGGGGTCTGGCGAGGTTCTTCCTCCTGAAGAAAGAGTGTCTCGGGAGGTGATCGGCCTGGATGGATCTGAGGGTCCATCGCCTCAGGACATGATCACCCCCGAGATACAGAGATCCATTGCAGAGGTCATTGAGCTGATTTGTCAGCACAACTATCGGTGGTTGCTCCTTCCGACCCTCCATTGAGGTTGGAGTCGTTCTGGGGTCCCAGGAAGGAACCTAGAGTGATGGTGGGTTTACCCTGGTCCACCTTAGCTGACAGTGTGCTGGGCCAGGTGAACGCTCTCGACTCCGGACAAGAGGATTCGCTTAGGTCCAGCAGGTCGGACAAGCTGCTTCCCCCTCCTCTGCCTTGCCAGCGGCGTTTCTACGTGCCATCAGTGGATCCGTTGCCGACCAAGCAGGTTGACCCAGAGATAGCTAGGCTAACTCTAGGGGTGCCTCTCCATCACCTGCTGGCTGAGAACCTCTGGTTCTCACAGCAAGAGGCATCGGTCCTGGAAGCAACTGCCATGGCAGCCTTCCAGGCCGTCTCCTGGCTGGATCTGTGGTCTCTTACAGTATCCAGAGTCGCAGCCTCCTCGGGAGGTATTGTTCCTGAGGAAGACTTGGTGTTAGGGAGACTCTGCCAGTCTGGAGGTAAGGCCATCTCCTACCTCGCCACCAGACGGCCAACCTGTGGGCCAACCTGGTAACCAGAGCGGCCGGTCGAGAGGTGACACTGGGTCTACGGAACGAACTGTTGCTGGGTTCCTCCTCTCTCTTCCCCAGGCAGTCTCGAAGACTTCTGGGCAGTCTCGAGCAACTGTGTGAGGAAAGACCCAGCCTTCATCTTTTGCTTTGAGGAGTGAGCGTCAGCCCTCCTCCCAGGCCTCCTACTCCTGTGGGAGACCTGCCAAGCAGAAGCCGAAGAGAGGGAAACGCTAGGGACGGCGTTACCCCTCACCTGCTGCCGGAAGTGGGGGGGGTGCCTGGTGAGCCATTGGGCAACTTGGTAGTGCTACGGAGCCAAGACCTGGGTAGTGGATGTCCTTCGGGAGGGATACCTAGTACCCTTGAGTCGCGGCCACCCCTCACTTCACACCCGGTCCACCCTCAGACTTACATTCCCGGTTCTGCTAGGGACGTAGCACTACAAGAAGTCAAGACCATGCTGAGCAAACGAGCTGTGGAGATTGTACGAGATCAGTCGCCAGGTTTCTACAGCCGACTCTTCCTAGTGGAGAAGTCTACGAGGGGCTGGAGACCGATGATAGATCTCTCTCCCTGGAACCGATTCGTTTGCCAGACTCGGTTCACGATGGAAACAGCACGCTCAGTGCTTGATTCCATGAGGGAGAACGATTTCTTGCTTTCGGTGGACCTAAAGGATGCGTATATCCAAATACCCATCCATCAGTCCTCCAGGAAGTACCTCTGCTTTATCCTCGACGGGACAGTGTACCAATTATAGGTACTTTGTTTCGGTCTCTCAACCGCCCCACAGGTTTTCACACGAGTGTCACTCTGGCGTCGGGTTGGGCCCATTTGGTCGGGATATGTCTGATGAGGTATCTCGACGATTGGCTGGTCCTGGCGAACTCCCTTGCAGTTGCTACAGGACAGAGATCAACTCCTCGACTTATGCCGCGATCTGGGGATCGTGGTGAATGTCAAGAAGTCAGATCTCGAGCCCAAGCAGAGGATAAAGTACCTGGGCATGCTGATCCATAAACGGTTAGCCAACACGAGTCTCTTCCCCGCCAGACTCCGCGGATCAGCAGGTTCAGGGAGGCGCCAGATGGTTCCTGTCTCGACAGGGACAGTCAGCTCAGCAGTGGCAAGTCGTGATCAGACACCTGTTGTCACTGGAGAAGTTAGTCCCTCACGGGCGTCTTCACCTGCGGTCTCTTCAGTGGTGACTAAAGGACTGCTTGTCACAGGCACGGGATCCACAATCCTTCTTGGTTCATCTCACTGAGGAAGTAAGGGAGGACCTGGCCTGGTGGCTAGACAACAGGAACCTCTTAATAGGAGTGCCCCTGTGCACTCCCCCTCTCAGACGTATCAACCGAGGGTTGGGACGCATACCTGGAGGAATTGCTGGTTGCAGAAGTGTGGAACCATCACAACAGGCACCTTCACACTCCAAGAGTTCCGGGAACGACTGATGGGACACCCAGTGGTGTTGATGAGCGACAACACCACGGTAGTGGCATACGTCAACAAATGGGGCCTAGTGTCCCTTCCGTTGCACCAGTTGACGATGCAAGTGCACGAGTGGGCTGTAGCTCACTCGGTAGAGCTGTCAGCCAGATACATTCCAGGCAAGAGGAATGTAGTGGCAAACAACCTCAGCCACCAGAATCAGGTGATTTGGACCGAATGGTCTCTACACTCCCCCTAGACATGGGGGAAAAAGGCTCTTCTAACCTATGTGGAACGTCCGTAGAGGGGATCTGTTTGGCCACCCGGGCAAAAACAGAAAAATTCTTCAGATTTTCTTTTCTTTCAGCTTGTGCTGGAACCCTTGGGGCTAGCTGCAGAGGATGCAGTTCAAAGCATAAGGAAAACTTGCACCACATTCATATGCATTTCATTTTCTTTTCTCTTCACTCAAGAGAAAGAAAAAATCTTTCTAAAAAAAACCCTACAGGCATGTCATATCATCACCCAGACGTTATCAGCTGATTCCATGGCATTGAAATTTCCTATTCACGGCCAAACTTGCCCCCATTGCCCCGACACAGAAAAAAAAAGAAGTTCACCCCCACTAAAAAAAAAAGAGCTTCACCCTCCATGAAAGACACCACTACCCTCCCCTTGCAATACCCCTCTGTCGTTCAGCAAGAATTGTGCTGACTGCGTAAGAACAATTGGGCACTCTGTCTCCAAGGCAAAGAATGCAATTCAAGCAACAGTATCGCATGTATGAATTTCATATACACACGTATGTATTAAAACAAAGACGAATACGTATCTTCTAAACATGCGCTAAGATAAAACTTATCACTTGCTGCTACTTTGAGGGAAATATATGGTAAACTGAACTGCCTCTTTAAAATGGTTCACACACAAGTTAAAAAACACAGGGCCTAAAAAAAACACACCGTAACACTTACGCCTTCAAATGGAGACATTAATCTCGGAATCTATGCGAATCTCGTTGGCACAACGCACTCCACAAACCGCGCTACACGAAAGCACTCGCCAATCATTCACACACAAGCTAGACTAAGTCCTCATCCTAGGGAGCGTCTCGGGATGGGCGAATTTGTTGATCCTAATTCAATTTGTTTCTCTCAGTACCACATCTCCACAGATGGATATTGTCCTTCCCTCTCACGTAGTAACTGAAATATAACACTTTTCCACAACCAGACACTCTGAAAACTGCATTTTTAAGCTGATACCAATCTTACAAAAGGCTTTTGTTTTTTTCGTTCAAACCCACTGGGGCTGCCCACCCAACTAATAAACAGGGCCAACGCCTATGTTCATTCACTTTGGTAGCGAAAGCAATAGCGGCTGGCACTGGGCTTTTGGCAACACTTTCTCTCTCTCACTCTCGACTAGCAACAGCTCTCTCTCTCTCTCTCTCTCTCTCTCTCTCTCTCTCTCTCTCCATTTCATTAGGTCATCAAATCAGAGTCGGAACTACAAAAATAGACATTTATTTTAAAAGCAAAGTATTAATTGAATAGCTCAGATTCTTACATGATGATTAAATGGAATGATAACTCAAAGTTCAGATAACTCAGATAACCCCTGGTAATTAACAGTCTATTCAGTAATTAGTCAAACACCATTTATCTCTTCTCCAGAATATAGTTCCCCCTACCAGAACCACCTGTTCCCTCCACTAGAACCACCTGTTAGGATACAAAACACTCTGATAAGCATACGCAATTGTAAAGACAAAGTCAAAAGATTAAATGAAATAGAACATCATCACAAAATATAAAAAATACAGTCAAGCCACACCTTTGGCTAAAGCACAGAGTAATTCTTACCCATTTCCAGCCAGTTTCACTCACAGAATAAAAGAAACGTTCGCAGAGCCATCCCGGCATCTGCCTTCTCTCCTCGTAACGGTCTCTATGGTTCTGGCTAATTACATGCTATTATGAACGGACATAGCTCATACGGACGCACGAATTCACACCCTTCGTTCATGCCCTAAAACTGCTCTAATCCAGTTTCAAAGTCACCTCTGACGAATGCCGAGAACTACAGGAGGAACGTTGACCTGCTTAGGTAAGGATCTTAATGTCACACCATCTCGAGAAAAGGCATATCAGCATTCCTAAGCTGTCGCTCGGACACTCAGTCTCCAGGGAAGTTAAAAACGATGACTCCCCAATTTCTAAGGAATGTCAAAGCATGTGACTGATAATATCATATTATCAGTCTTTATATGTTACATATGTTTGCCATGATACTCCATACAAGCATTTTCCTGTTCATTCTTCTTTGCAAGCTGTTGCAGTGCAAGTGTTTCTAGCTCGGAGATGTACGATTTGTGTTGTATACCTTCCACCAAATGTAGCTTTCCATAGTACTGATTTCTGTAGTCTCATCAGACAGCTTCCTCTACTTTTCATCATCCTAGGTGATATGAATGGAAGAAATCCTTTATGGGGATTTAATTAGTAATGAGACTGGAAATTGCCTGTCATCCATTATTGAAAGTGAAATGTTGGTGTTCTGAACACTGGGAAACCTTCCCATTTCCATGTACTGACTGGTACTTTTAACATCCATCGACCTGTCAAGATGTAGTGCCAATGCTATTATGGACTTCAGTTGGCGAGTGATTGATAATAGGCACAGTTGTGATCACTTTCCAATTGTCAGCACTGGATCAAGTACTCCATGCCCAAGATTACTCATTGGAATGTAAAAAGAGGTGACTGGGCAAATTTTGAAGAGCGTAGTTCAATGGAAGCTACAGCAAAGGAATTTGAATGCATTGAGGATGCTATTGAATTGTTAATAACTACTTTATTTGCAGCTGGACTTCAGTTAATTCCAAGAACATTAAGTCTATTTATGCATCGACCAGTACCATAGTGGTCAAAAGAATGCCATGAAACCCATAGAACTCTGAGATCTTGTTTTACTAGGTTTAAAAGACAGAAATGTAAGTACTATCTGGTAGAATTTTGTAAGGCTAGGGCAAAGTTTAGATTTAAAATTAAAAATGCTCGAAGAAAATCTTGAAGTAAGCTCATTTCCTCCATAAATTGCAAAACTCCTGTCACATTAGTAAGGAAGAGAGTAAGGGAAATAACACGAAAGTTTGTACCTAGCCAACCACCTGTGTTAAAAATAAAAGGCATCAATGTAGTAGATCCGCAGGTAGTGTCAAATGAGTTTGCCCTACATTTTGCTAAAATATCTCAGAAAGATAAGGAGAAACCAAATGCAAACAACAGAAAACAAATGGAACAGCATTATCTTGATTTCGCTTCAATTAAAGAGGAGTCTTATACTATTCCATTTACTATGAGAGAATTTGCATTGGCTCTCTCAAAGTTTAAAGAATCTGCTCCTTGGTCCTGATGAAAATTCATATTCTATGATCAAAGCCCTTCTCAGATTACTAAAAGATTTATCCTAAGTATAAATAAACAGAATTTTTAAAGAACGTTACTACCCCTTATGTTGGGAACTAGCAAGAATACTTCCTTTCATCAAGCCCGGAAAGGGTAGTTCTTTTGTGGGAAATTATTGTCCGGTTGCCCTAACACCTTGTTTGTGTACGCTGATGGAGAAAATGGTGAATGCTTGCTTAGTGTGGTATTTAGAGAGAGGAAACTATTTCTCCTCAGCCCAATGTGGTATGCAATCCACTGCTGATATCTTAGTTAGAATGGAGTCTGCAATATGTGAAGCCTTAGCCTCTAGCAACACTTTATTACAGTTTTCTTAGACTTAGAAAAGGCGTATGATACTACCTGGCGGTATGGAATTTTGAAAGTAGTCCATGAATATGGTTTAAGAGAATTGGCTATTTTTATTAAGCTATTATTCAAAAATTGTTATTTTCAGGTACAAGTAGGAGCACTTCTGTCTGAAGTATGTAAACAAGAAGGGGTTCCTCAGCGTAGTGTGTTAAGTGTGACACTTTTTGCTCTAACAATTAATGACATAGTAAAGCAAATACCTGCTGATGTTATGCACACACTGTTTTAAATGACTTTTCTCTATCTTTTGCAGCTGCACGTATGTCAGTAGCTAAATGTCATCTTCAAATACGTAGTAATAAATAAGATAGTGAAATGGGCTGAAATGCAGGGTTTTAGATTTTTTTCATCAAAGATTGTAGCCATGCAGTTCTGTAGAATTAGAGGGATACATGCAGATCCAGATTTATATGTAAATAGCCAGAGAATAGCTTGTGTTAATGAAACAGGGTTTTTAGGGATGAGTTTTGATGTTCGGCTGACATGGCTTCCCCATCTCCTAAATCTCAGGGCTAAATGCAAAATAATCTTTGGACATCTTGAAAGTTTTGTCAAGCACATTTCGGGGAGCTGATAGACTCCAGTTATTAAGATCGTATAAAGCCTTGGTTTCATCAAGATTAACATATGGATGTGAAGTTTACACCTCGGCTACCCCGAGCCACCTTAAGATTTTGGACTTCATTCACCATACTGGAATTAGGATTGCTACTGGAGCTTTTAGGACTTCCCCTATAGAGACTATGTTAGTAGATGCTGGGGAAATGCCCCTAGCCTTACATTACCAGGCTCTTCTGGTTCGAAGCTGGTTCAGATTCAAAAGACTTCCTGGATCCCTAGTATGCCAGTTGTTAAGAAATGGAAGATTTGATAACTTCTATGAAAGTCATCCAAAGATACCACGTCCATATGCCTTCAGACTGAAATCAACCCTCCAAGACTTGAACATTCCAGACAAATGTGTACTACTGGTGAGGGTATCTGTATCTCCCCCTTGGAAAAATCCTGTAGTAGAGTTTTGTAACTATTTTAATTAACCAAAGAATGTCTCTGATAAAATATTATGTTATACCTTTTTAGATCATATGTCACAACATGATAATTTTATCCAAGTTTGTACCGATGGATCCAAAACCAGTCCAGGCACTGGTTTTGGCATAGTTTTTCCATCCTTTGAGCGTAGTGGAAGGCTCTCAAGTAATGCATCTGCATTTACTGCAGAATTATATGGAATTTTACATACTGTTAAAGAAGCTTTAAAAATTAGTAATTAGAATTTAATTGTGTACTGTGACTCTAGAAGCGCTCTAGAGTCACTGAAAGATTTTTATTCCAAACATCCAGTAGTTTTAAGTATTCTGGAATGGTTATTTTTAGCTAAGCGGAGGGGTTTTAATATTGAATTTTGTTGGGTTCCTGCACACAAGGTTGGAATATCTGGAAATGAACGTGCTGATGCAATTGCCAAAGAGGCTGTTTCTCGTATTGAGCCCAGATCATTTAAGCTGCCGTGCAGGGATTTATATACTCCAATTAGAGAGAAGCATAAAGTACTTTGGCAAAATATTTGGTCAAATTTAACTACTAATGTAAAAATGAGAACAATTGCACCTACAATCAATCCTTGGCTGTACAATTTTATGCCCAGAAGGTTTGAAATGGCTCTGTGCCACCTGCATATTGGACATACTAGGCTGACACATTACTACTTGATGAGTCGTGATCATGAACTAACTGTGAAGATTGCCTAGTTCCACTGACTGTTATGCGCTTGCTGGTTGAGTGCCCCAGTTTGGTGGAACATTGCAATCAATATCTATTCTATGGGAAGGAGAATAATGTTTATAAGTTGTCAAAAGTTTTAGGAGCAAATGGGATTTTTAACATGACTGGCTTATTTGGATTTCTTTTTAACACTGGTATTTTAGATAAACTGTAATGCTTGTGTGCGCCTTGCTTTTATTCTTATTGAAACAGTGTGTATATATATATATATATATATATATATATATATATATATATATATATATATGTGTGTGTGTGTGTGTATGTATGTGTGTGTGCACGTACATATGTGTATATATGTATGTGTATGTATATGGATGTATGTATGTGTGTGTGTATATATAATAATTGCTTTTTTTATAATTCATTTTTATATTTATTTTATAATTACCAGTATCTTTTATCATTTTTTAAAAAATAATTATCTGTTTAATTATTATTATTAAAATTTATGGTTTTTTTTATATATAGTTCGGCATCAATGACCTAGATGTGGCGATGCTAGATTAATATAATATCAATCAATCAATCATCTTGGATGCATCGAACGAGGATTGCGACTCACACCTGGAGGAGTTGTTGCTGACTGCCTGAGTGTGGAATCGACACGACAAGCAACTTCACATCAATGTTCTGGAACTCAAGGCGGCTTTCTTAGCCCTCCAAGAGTTCTGGAATCGAGTGATGGGACACTCCATGGTGTTGATGACCAACAACACCATGGTGGTGGCATATGTCAACAAATAGGGGGCTTAGTGTCTCTCCCGTTACATCAGTTGACAGTGCAGGTGCACAAGTGGGCTGCAGCGCACTCAGTATAGCTGTCAGCCAGATACATTCGAGGCAAGAGGAATGTAGTGGCAGACCAGCTCAGCCGTCAGAATCAGGTGATAGGGACCTAATGGTTTCTACACCCAGACGTGGCAGAAAGGATGTTCGACCTATGGGATTGTCCAGTGGTGGACCTGTTCGCCACCCGACACATCAGAAAACTTCCGGTTTTCTTCTCTGTTGTGCTAGACCCATGGGCAGCTGCAGAGGACGTGTTCCAACATCTGTGGGACAACCTCAAAGTCTGCACCTTTCTCCTGTTCTGTCTGATTCGCAAGGTGATCAGCAGAGTGCTGGTCACCAGCAATCTTCGGATGATCCTAGTGGCGGCCATTTAGTATCCTGATCTGTTGGCTTTTCTCTCTGGGGCACCGGAGATTCCCCCGTGGCACAACCTTCTGTGTCAACCGCACTTAGAACGGTACCACTTGGCAGTACAATCCCTGTGTCTTCATGGTTGGCGGTTATCCTCCATCTCTTGCTAACGAGGATTTTCTTGCTTAGCAGCAACAGAGATGGCAGGATACTTCAGACAGTCCTCTAGAGGCAGCAGTGTACCAGGGAAAGTGGTCCGTCTTCTCTTGTTGGTGTTTTGGACGGGGTCTCTCTCCACTTAGAGACACTCTTCAACAGATTGCGGATTTCATAGTCTTTCTTCGCCAAGAGAAGCTCCTCTCTGTCTCTGCAGTTAAGGGCTACAGGTTTGCCTTGGCCTTGGTCCTGAAACTGCGAGCAGTGGATATATCCTCTTCTATGAAGATATCTCTTCTTATGAGGAGCTTTGAGAGATCTTGCCCACCCAGGGAACTCAGGTCCCCTGAGTGGGATGTAACTCATCTTGGGAGCTTGACTCGTGAACCCTATGACTCTCTCTGAGAGTCTTCAGACAGGGATCTGACCCTCAAGACCATCTTTTTGCTGGCCCCGGACTTGGCGAAGAGAGCAGGTGAGCTTCATGGTCTCTCTTATAATGTGTCCTTTACGATCCCCTCCCTAGAAGACTTTTGTGGTAACGATCGAGACAAGATGCTACTTTATCCCGTGTCCAAGAACACTATCTCTTTTTAGCTTTTGTGAGGTGATCAGGAAAGCGTACTCCTCCCACGCAAGAATCTGTTGGTTCCACGGGTACTGAAGGCAGGGGTTTGGTCCAACCAGACCACTTCACCTCCTTCTACCTTCGGGATATTGCTCATAGGTCCTTGGAAACCTTTTACTTGGGACCCGTGGTGGCTCCTCTAACTGGACAAAGTTGCATTTCGCCTTGTGTAACCATATGAATTGGTGCGAATGAGAGTGTGACTGGCTTCTCTTTCTCCTTCATTCTCCTCTCTTCGTATGTGCAGACAGCTGCAGTTGTCACATGCTGGAAAGGACGGTCGATGCAGGTAAGCTATATTACTGAGCTCCATTCTTTCCCTTTCATTAGGGTATAGAAGCACATATCTGTCCCTTCCCTAAGTAGGGGGAAGAGGTTACTGTCATAAGACAAACCCAATACTTGTATAATTGTCTTCTTGCTTCCGATTATAAGTTCTTGTTTGTTATTCATAAGAGGCTACGCTTGTCTCCCTCTCATGAATTGTTCCAGAGGTCTGGCCATTGGTCTCGCAATTCTCTACTCCGATCAGTTGGACAGAGGCAACATTCCCCCCATTGCGCTTACGACCAGGGTGGGAATCTTGGTTGGGCGAACACCAGTCTGTCCAAAAGACTAATAGATTCCTCCCACCAATCAGTGAGTCTTCCTTATGTAAAGGACCGAGGGTTTGTATTACTTGTTGGAACAAATCACAATTTTTAAAAGTAAATTGTATTTTTCCTAACTATACAATCCTGAGGTCCTTTACATTTATGCCCACTTCATGCAACCCCTCAATCTGTTCCTGGGCCTAAAGCAAATTGGAATGTTTACGTCTGGTCTAGCAGGACTCCCGACTAGCGGACAAGCAGTTACTGCCAAACTACCTTGTTGTTATTCTCTTACGACCGATTTCCAGCCTATGCTGAAAGTTATTCCTTATGTAAAGGACCTCAGGTTTGTATAGTTAGGAAAAATACAATTTACTGTTTAAAACTGTGATATTTTACCTTTGTAGACTGCATGACAGTATGGTCGTAATGGGTCTGATGCATCGACGTATAGAATTCAAAGATAAATTACAGCTTATCTAAAGTTGACTAGTAAAATTACAGAAGAGAACAAAAAAATCAAATATGACAGACGCATATTATAATAATTATTACTCACATAAAGCGTATGAAGCAAATAAATGAATGCTGAAACGAAAACAAACATAGACAGAAGTAAGACCGACCTCCGGGATAGAAGAAGCAGCTGTTCCCCACAATGCTAATAATAATAATAATAATAATAATAATAATAATAATAATAAAAATAATAATAATAATATAATAATAATAATAATAATAATAATAATAATAATAATAATAATAATGAATAATAATGATAATAATAATAATAATAATAATAATAATAATAATAATAATAATAATAATAATAATAATAATAATAATAATAATAATAATAATAATAATAAAAAATGACGCGTCAACATCGAAAACAGAGCACTGGGCAATATCTGAAAACTAGTGAAGACGAGTGGCTAAAAAGTGCATGGGAAGAAGGACTAATAAAAGCAGACGAAGACCCACCCAGATACAGAGACAGGAGAAAGACAGAAAGAAAACAGAGGACTGGCACAACAACCAATGCACGGACAATACATGAGACAGACTAAAGAACTAGCCAGCGATGACAATTGGCAATGGCTACAGAGGGGAGAGTAAGCTAAAAGAAGGAAACTGAAGGAATGATAACAGCGGCACAAGATCAGGCCCTAAGAACCAGATATGTTCAAAGTACGTAGACGGAAATAACATCTCTCCCATATGTAGGAAGTGCAATACGAAAAGTGAAACCATAAACCACATAGCAAGTGAATGCCGGCACTTGCACAGAACCAGTACAAAAAGAGGCTGATTCAGTAGCAAAAGCCCTCCACTGGAGCCTGTGGCAAGAAACATCAGCTACCTTGCAGTTAATAAGTGGTACGAGCACCAACCTGAAGGAGTGATAGAAAAACGATCAGGCAAAGATCCTCTGGGACTATGGTATCAGAACGGATAGGGTGATACGTGCAAACAGACAGACGTGACGTTGATTGACAAGGTCAAGAAGAAAGTATCACTCATTGATGTCGCAATACCATGGGACACCAGAGGAGTTGAAGAGAAAAGAGAGGGAAAAAATTGGATAAGTATCAAGATCTGAAAATAGAAATAAGAAGGATATGGGATATGCCAGTGGAAATCGTACCCATAATCATAGGAGCACTAGGCACGATCCCAAGATACCCTGAAAGGAATCTAGAAAAACTAGAGGCTGAAGTAGCTCCAGGACTCATGCAGAAGAGTGTGATCCTAGAAACGGCACACATAGTAAGAAGAGTGATGGACTCCTAAGGAGGCCAGGATGCAGCCCGGAACCCCACACTATAAATACCACCCAGTCGAATTGGAGGACTGTGGATAGAGCAAAAAAAAAAAAAAAAAAAAAAAAAAAAAAATAATAATAATAATTAATAATAATAATAATAATAATAATAAATAATAATAATAATAATAATAATAATAATAATAATAATAAAGTATTCTCGAATTCATTTTCTGTCAGATTCTGAGCTGAGGTTTCTCAGGTAATCATAAGCGGCAGTCATGATCACAGGACCTGCATAGGATGACAGACTGCTCTCAGTGTGCGCACCACGCCTATGCTGCCCTGTGCTGACCTGCCCTGCCCTGAGTCTGCCCTGCTCTGCCCTGCCCTGTGTCTCAATGTGCGCCCGGCCTAAGGGAAACCAGTGGCCTTTGCCCCCTCAGTTGAACCTGCTGGTGATCCCCAGGTGTTGACAGAGCACCACTGGAAAGGCGTCTCTTTTGGTGTTCATGATCTGCTGTGTGCACTTTCAAGATGTCACACCCCCTCATAGACAGTCCAAGGATATGGATAAGTCTCCTCCTTCTAAGAGGACTAAAGAGGATGTCTTCTGTCTGCAACCTTCAGGCAGTTACGCTATGTCGCTTCCTGCTTCATTGGCTCCTCACCCTCGTCCTGCCTGGGACAGCCTGGAGTCGTTCCCTTGCATGGATCATCTGTATGTCTCTGCCAAATGTAAGACGGATTCTTCAGGGCAAGTTTCGTAGAAGATCAAAACTTGGAAGGGTTTTACAACAGATTCTTTGTGGTCCCGAAATCATTAGGGGGCTGAAGGCCAGTTTTGGATGTAAGCACTTTGAATCATTTCGTCCTCGAGACGAAATTCCACATGGAGATCAATCAGTGGATGATATCTGCCATCCATCAGGGGGACTAGATGGTGACCTTGGATATGAAGGATGCATATTTTCACATCCCGGTCCATCCGGATTCCAGAAAGTTTCTCCATTTTGTTTTTCAAGGAAAGGTTCTCCAATTCCAGGCATTATGCTTTGGCCTGTCAACAGTGCCATGTCTTTACTCACTTACTGGCTCCGCTGGCAAAGTGGCTTCATCTGTTGGGAGTAAATAATAATAATAAAAATAATTATAATAATATCCCTTATTTCAGCTCGGGCCATATACATAGAATATACAAAATACAGACAGTAACATACACAATCTAGATGCATGATAAAAAATTAATAAATGGCAATATCCACACTGTTGCTGAAGTAGTATAAAAGATAGTAATCATAATACTGGTAGTAACAGCAATAATATTGGAGAAAAAGATTATATAACTTAAATTTCAGCTAGAGGCCTTAGGTGGTTGCAGCAGTCAAGTCCAGAGGGCTAAATACAAAAATTGAATGTAGAAAAACTTTAACTTGATAATATTCACAGTATTAATGAAAAAGTAAAATATCAGCAATAACAATAACCATATAATAAATATAATAATAATGACAGATTCTGCAGAAGGCACACCTTACCAAGACAGAGATTAAGTCATTTAGGGAACAAACGCTTCATTTTCCCATCTTTCCCACAATTTAGATATTCTTCCTTTCACTCCTTAGGATGCTTTGTGTGAGCGAATTGCTGCCGTTTCTCACTCGGGTTATCAAACTGAACATTGGTTGGCTTACAATGATTTTTAAGTTGTCCAGGGGGTTTTCTATGAACATCTGTGTGGAGGAGTGGTAGCGAGGAGTGTTTGTGAAGTGTCTTAAAATGTCATTGTGCACAACGATATGGCTTATGGTCTCTCGGGTATAGTCCGTCCAGTGGGAACACCCATAAATACTGTAGCAATACGAGCAGAAGAGCAGCAGTTTCACGTCTATGTGACAGAAGGCAAACCTCCTTTCAATCATGTTGCCAGTTGTACATAGTTTACGACGCCTGTGTTCAATGTCTGCTGCATCTTTTAGGACGTCCATGATAATGTGACCCAAATATGGAAATTTGTGTATGAATTGCAGCCGATGATTTCTGAGGAAAATTTGTGGTTCTGCAATATGCTTAAGCAATCTCGGGAGCAGTGACATGCACTGGGTCTTGGTTTCGTTGTATAGGATATCAAATTCCTCTGCATATTGGCGGCAAGTGTTGATTGGAGACCTTGCACTGATGGGGAAATCAGAACCATATCGTTGGCATAACAGAGGTTGTTTGTAGTTGTTTCATTGACAGTGCATCTGATTGGGAGTGAGTTCAGTTTGACATTCAAGGCATCTGTGTACGTATTAAACAGGTATGGGGAGAGAATGCCCCCTAGCCAAAGCCCGTTTAGGGAGCCAAAGCTATACGATAATACGTTACCCCACTTGACACAGAATTGCTGTGTGGAGAACCTACTACACTAGTGATGGTGGCCCCGCCACAAAATTTAGGATATATTGACTACCAGGGTAGGAAGCTTTCAGCTACATGGTAAGTATGTGTAAAATCTAATTTTATTATAAAAATGTCATTTTTGAAAAGGATGATCTCACACCCTATGGAGGAGTTATGGGAGTTCCATTTGACAATATCCTTTAGGATTGAGAGAGAGAGAGAGAGAGAGAGAAAGTTTCGTGCTTTATATTGACGTTGAGATGTGTAGTACGTATTTGTGTTTTGGTTTTCCGAAAGAGAGAGAGAGAGAGAGAGAGAGAGAGAGAGAGAGAGAGAGAGGGGGGGGGGGGGATGGTTAACGATTGAATTGGCTGTTGGTGAGTTCTGGGTTGTATGCTGGTGCAGCTGGAGTTAGTTGTTAAGATCAGAGTTTTGAGTCAGAGCCTGTGAGGGTCAATAGTTTTGGCAGCAGTCTATGAAGAATGTTGAAGGCTTTTAAAGTCAGATAAGGGGACCGTCCGCTATGTTGTCTATTTTTTTTATTTATTACGCAAAATACATAATTTTCATGTATGTTTTAGATATATATAATACCTTCATCATATAAAAATTTCAAGTCATTTGAGCAAAAATTTTTAGTTTTATTAGCAAAAATTATGATTTAAAAAAAAAAATAGGTAGCGATTTCTCCGCTAATATGACATCAGTTGTATTGAAAATCATACCATAAAAACTGCTTTATATACGGAAAAATTCTGTGACAATTTTTTTTTTTTTTTTTAGTCTAGACACAAAAAAATTAAAATAAAAGAAAGAAAAAAAAAATTGGCTCACAAGGAATTATGGGATTTTTATTCCTTTTTCCAATGATATCTTTCTCTCTATAATTGGATAATAAATAACCGAGTAATGGCTACCGACATGTGCATAAGTATGTTTTGGAGTTATGAGCTCCCAAAGATTTGCTATGTAAATTTTCGCTTTTTTTCTTATAAAAGTCAAAACAACATTATTATAATTACTTTATTTGTACTTTTATTGTTGATTTCTACATCAAGGATCCTGGTCCTACCCATAAAAGTGGTATTAATACCCTCAGCGTGAAACCAAACAATGATGTTCACTGTGAGACATAGACAATGAGGGCAGCTGATAACAATGAATTTTCGTGTTTTTCTTTCAGCACACTCCTGGCCTTCCCTAATTTTGCTAGCCTTAGTTGCTGAGTAGCCTTCTTGATCTTAGGTAACTTCGGCATTGCTATAAGTTCACTAAGAAGTTATAAAAAC
>NC_087222.1:11566898-11640346 GCF_015104395.2 Macrobrachium nipponense
TTTTGTACTGAACTTCGTAGCGAAGACTCGGAACTCTTCGGTCCCTGACGATCGGTTCGAGTCCTTCCCATCCCTAATGGACTTCACTGTCTTTGATGCGAAGGAGATGCTGCTTTGTCCTGTGAGGGTTCAACGGCGCTATCTGAAGAAACTCGACATCCCAGGCTGAGTGTTGACGCCTCTTCGTTAGCACCGGGATGACCTAGAAGCAAGTACATTCCCTCGCGTTCCGCAAGAACTTCTCCGTGGCGCAGGTACTGAAGGCAGGGGTCTGGTCCAACCAAACCACATGCACCTCCTTCTACCTTCAGGATATTGCCCACAGGTCCTTGGATCGTTTTCCTTGGGACCCGTGGTGGCTGCTCAACACGTTGTGTAGCTAACCCATACCCTCGCAGGTTGAACAGCATCGAGTCTTGGTGTGACTGTAAGAATGGATGAGTGAATGAGAGTGTGACTGGCTCCTCTTCCCATCTTTTTCTCCCCCTCTACCTGTGGGTAGAGGGATACGGTCGTCACCCTGCTGGATATGGACGAGATGCAGGTGAGCTACTCGATAGAGCCCATCCTATCCCTTTCACTAGGGATGGGAGCGAATATCCACCACTTCCCCCAACAAAAAGGGGGGGGGGGGGGGGGGAAGGGGAAGCCAACAAGAGACAAACCCATAACTTTATGTTGCCTCTTGCAAACAGGAACAAGTTCTTGCTTGCTGGTACGAAGAGATATGCTTGCCTCTCTCTTAGTACTTGGTCCAGAGGTCTGACCATTGATCCTGCAGTGCACACCCCGATCAATCGGACAGAGGCTTGGATCCCTCCCTCGCTCTTACGACCAGGGAGGCATTCCAAGGTTGGGCGAACACCAGTCTGTTCACAAAAGATTCAGATTCCTCCCACCAAGAAGTGAGTCTTCCTATTGTAAAAGGACCGAAAGGTTTGTTCCCCGTGTTGGAACAAATGACAATTTGTCCAAAATTGCATTTTTCCTAACTTTACAAACCTGAGGTCCTTTTACACATAGTCCCACCTCATGCCACCCCTCACTCTGCAGTTTTTGCTTGGGCCTTAAGCAAAAGTGATTCTTCACCTCCCAGTCGTGCGGCGCGCGCACTGTCGGACAAGCAGTTAACTACCGAACCCCTTGTTCGAAAGCTTACGACCTATCCAGCTGCCCCTAGTAACCTTCCTATTGTAAAAGGACTTCAGGTTTGTATAGTTAGGAAAAATGCAATTTTGGACATATTGTCATTTCTAAGGTATAAATATTGCTAAATATACAAGAGAAAAAGCCATTTGAATATGCCAGGGTTATACCCGGCTCGCTCACCCTTAATAGGGTGTCAGTATGGAAACTGGGGCGTGTGAAACCACTACCAGAGGTCCCATGCCAATTAGTCTCTTCCTTTCTCAAGTTCCCCCGTTCTAAAGAGGAGCCGTCCCAAGGCCATCTACCGCCCGCTACTGCTACGAATAGCGTCCCCTCCGACATTCCTGAAAAATAGCAACCAAGCTTGGGCCAGTTAGGGTGAGGAAGATAGAGGGGTGGGTTCACTTGGCCCCACAAGCTTGGATATATAGTGTAAACAAAGCTACTGGAAGGAAAAATTAAAGAATTTTAATTAATTCTACAGTATTTTCATAAAGTTCCTCAATTCTACAGTAATTTTAATAAAGTTCCATAATTCTACAGTCCTTACCCTATGGAAATATATACAATGGTATAAAATACAAATTTCTGGTAAGGTCAGGTTGATTCCAACACCAAGTAATACAAGGTATTTATATACAATAGACTATTATTTAAATATGTACAATACAAAAGTGGGTCAAATGTGCAATCCAGATGAAAAACCAAGGTAAAGGGTAGGGATTACAAGCGAGGCAGGTAGGAGAGAAAGTACCAAAAGGAAGTTATAATCTATTAAGACTAGGCATATTATAATAACTAGGCTGTATTAGGGGAAACAATGTTCCCTGCTGCCACTGCTGGGTATTTAAGGGCCTCTAAAGACTTTGGGTAGTGACGTTTAAATACTGTCGGTGATTTCCAGCCCGTATATATTTTAGGATCATCAGGGGGGGGGGGGGGGAAGTTCATGTGATGAAAGTAATTAACTGAGGTGGCCACCGCCCGGATATCATGCACATGTGGAATTGATTCTGGATTGGCTTGTTTGATAAAATACAGAATTTGTTGTCTGATTGCCTTCAGGGAGATAGTTCCACCATTCTCTCTAATAAATAAAGGACCTGAACACTTATTGGAAGTTCTATTTAGATAGGATCTCAGCGTGTTTACGGGGCATAGAGATAGATCCTGTGGAAGTGGGACAATCTTCCACGGGGACCACCTATTCTGTGGGTCCTCGTTCTTTGCCAAGAATTTTCGATCTGGGGATATTAGAACTTCTCCAGATGGGAGGAAATCAATATGATTTGGTTCTCTGGAAAGAGCCGACCGTTCAGATATTCTGGCTCCTGAGGCCAGCTTACTAGGAATAAAGTCTTCCTGAGAAGGGTTATATAAGGACATGCTTCATTGTCAGTGTCTGAAGCTAGCCTAAGTACATCATTTAGAAACCAGGAGACCGTATGAGGTCTGTCCACTGGCCTTAGCCTAGCACAAGCTCTCGGGATAGACGAGAAATACGAATCTGTCAGGTCGATGTTAAAACCAAACTGGAATATTTTCCTTAAGGCAGATTTAGTTGTAGTAGAGTACTAGCTGCTAGACCTTTTTCAAACAGGGTCCTAAAGAATGAAACTGCCAGATTCGTAGTCATTGTCCGTACCTTTGAGTCTTTTAGGAAGGTGGCTAGCTTCTTTACTGCTGAATCATACTGCCGAAGCGTAGATTCTCGTTTGTCTGATTCTAAGAACAAGGTGTTTAGCTGCTTGTAGCGTCAGCTCTACCACTTTGGAGGTGCAAGGAGTAGGAGTGTCATCCCTACCACGAACATGGTGAATGGGCTTTTATGGTCTCTGGGGAAGATAATGGTCTCCTTTGGGACCTTATCCTCCCTTATCAGTGCCTCCTCTATCAATCGCACATAGCCCGGGAAGGGGAATTGGAGACCCGGCGGGTAGAATTCGAAGTCTTCAACTGGCCAGGTTCCACAGCCTTCGATTGTGAGCCGCCATGGGTTATTATTCTTAAAGGGCAGTAGTTTTGAGGCGTCCAGTACTACAAAGGGTTGCTGAGAGTGCCCGGACCGGAGGAGTTCTGCCATCAAGCTCTCCTGGTTCTGTAGCCTCTCGGTCAGGGACTGGATAGATTGTCCCGACGTTTCTAGGCTAGAAACAAGCTGTGAGGAGATCTCCTGGACCCCATCTCCTGCATGAGCATGCCAGAGAACGTTGCCGGGTCAAAGCCAGGTTCCTGAGGTCTGGCTTTGGACCCTCTAGCTCTCGACCCTGTTGTGGGGGAGCAGCTTTTACAGTCCACCACCGGCTTGGGAGCTGATGATGTGCTGGTGCGGCTCGTTTTAGGAGGTTTTGGCTTTGTTGGCTTTGGAAGGGACTTCTTAATAGATTTAGGCGTCTCCTTAGAAGATTTTACTTTAGGGATTACCGAGCCCGACTTGTCCCTAGTAGTCGTGGGCCTCCCGGTAAACCCCTGGAAAGAGGAAGAAGAGGATTGAGACGGGCTAAAGGACAGAACTTTAGCCTGCGTACTACCAGCCTCACTTACCTCCCTACCTTGATCCTGGTTGTCGACAACCATGGGCTCGTGGTCCAAGTTGATGGCCACCTCTTCGAGGACCTCCTCGCCGAAACCCTCCAGGTCTTATGGCAGGGCCTGGGTCTCTTCCCAGATATTGGCTATGATCAGAGCTGCCAAATCCGCCGCTACAGTTGCCAACATTTTCGCGTTGGGGTAAATGAGCGAGCACATTTCCTCCGACAGCATGTAAGGTTGCTTGGAATTGACGTGCCGGCCAAATCCTCCTACCCAGACCTTGAGGGGTTGTAAGAGCCAAATCTTTGATGGCTTGGGGGGTCTGCAAGAGATAGCTACATCAAGTCCTATCCTAGGATAATGATCTACGTAATTCAATATACGTCATTATAATTCTCATTGTATCATTTAATAGAATGGTACCTACCGACTCAGTAGTGAGGTCTGTTACTAAGGCGTAACACACTTCGCACCCGGACAGCAAGTCGTCCACCTCGACTGCACATCCGGCATGAGATCTGCAGACCTCATGCCCGCACGGCTGCTGCAAAATCGCCGTGCATCCTGTCTCCTGACAGCGTACCATCTGTAAGTTAAATGATACATGAGTATCACTATATGGACTCGCCTGAGACGTATCCGGCGGGGCATGCATCGTAAATCTAAAGCCGCTGGGATTGATCCCAGCGGAATACGTGTCTACTACTAAATTTTACAAATTCCTACTTCCCAGAAGCTCCAGGCCCTAGTTAATCATCTTCATCATGATTATCTTATAATAAGATAGGCTTGGTACAAACAGAACCAGGGGAAGGATGAACCTGGCCTGAATCCGCTGGCACCGGAGAAGCGTTACCTAGTAGCCTAGAATCGCCTCTCTTAGCCCACTGTCCGCCCCCACCGGAGTGAGGAACAGAGGTACTAAACAAGAATGTTTGAAAACAGGGAGAGGAGTTAGGGAATTGGGAACACAGTGCTCCAGTCCTGGAATACCTGTCAGGGTGGAAGTTGCCCGTCGTAGTTAACGGACCGGAAGCATGCTTAAAGATGAACTTAAGCTAATTTAAAACTATTATACATGAGCTCTGTCTGTTATCATCCACCCCATACCCCGTCCCTACCCCATTGCTATCTTTATACTTCCGGGTCCGGCTCCATGGGATCGGAACAGGGAAAATAGGTAAAACCTAGGCCTGAAC
Organism: Macrobrachium nipponense; assembly: GCF_015104395.2. NCBI lineage: Eukaryota > Metazoa > Arthropoda > Malacostraca > Decapoda > Palaemonidae > Macrobrachium > Macrobrachium nipponense. Next base: position 11,571,779 of record NC_087222.1, read on the forward strand.
TTGATCATATAAGGGATCGTAGCTATTGTATTTATAATAGGAACGAACTCTTTGCCGGGCCTCCGGTCCCGCCGGGGTGGGAGGATAGTCAAGGGATAGAAGACTGTGGATAGGGTGGCGAGAACGCGGTAGCAACGCGGTGTATACCATCCCGACGAGCCAGGTGGCCAACCAGGACTCGCCACGGTGGACACCCCGGTACCATACCCACCGAGCGTGACGAGATGTACCGCTCCCCCGACTGTAACCCCTACCCTCCCCCCTACTGGGGATAAGGCTCTAGCTAAACTGCCCGAGGGTAGCATATGGCGAGCTGTGTCACCCCACCGAAGTGGGTCGCCTAGAGGAGTGGCCCACTCGTGATCAGTTGGTCACAAAAAACGGCCAGGTGGGACAACCCTCCGAGAAGTCGTGAACCAACCGATACCAGGGACAGAAGGCCTATAGGCCAACTGTTTCATAAATAGACACGCATTAGAACTAAATAGACATAATAATATGATATAATATAGTATAACACCAGTAGTCCTGACGCGAGAGGGGATAGGGAGGAAGGGGGGGGAGGAATAAAGTCCTCATGAGTAGCTAGCCTAACCTTCGCAAAATCGGAACGATCTGGTCAGGTCGGCCAGGGTGGCTCTGAGCAGCTAGCCTAACCCTCCAAAATCGGAATTTAATCGCGATCTGGTCAGGTAGGCCAGGGTGGCTACAAGGACATTGTACATAGGCCACAATAAGGGCCAATCTACCTTCCAAAATCGAATTTCGACCTGGTCAGGTGATGAACTAGCCTCCTTTATTTGGAGGTCTAGCATACGGACAAAGGGAATGGCTAAATCGCCCAGCCAACGAATCAGGTTGGGAAGCCAGCCGTAAAGGACAGGATAACAGGGATCCCAAGCCTAGCCTACCTTCCAAAACCAATGAGGCCTGGTCGGGTAGGCCAGGATATAGCTCTCACGTCAGGATGATGATATGTAAAGCATAAATTCTTAGTTAAATGCTAATCTAACCATCGAACGCGACTACAATTAATAGGGGGACTAATTGAAGGTCGTCATGAATGTTATGAATGTTTGCGGGCAGCGATGCATGTAATGGCTGACTCAGGAGCGGCGTCATGCGGGGCTCCCGCTACATAACAACGCCTAAACATACTTATAACTAACATCGCTACCCTAAAAAGTGCAAAATTGATAATTGCGGTACTCAACTTAGATACGGGAGTCTCCTGACGTTCAGCCATCTCAAAATAAGCAAAAAGAGCTTCCAAAACAACACACACGTGTAAACAGTGAAAGTGCTATTAAAGGAATGTTGGAGGGGACTCTAGTTGTAGCAGTAGTGGGCGGTAGATGACCTTGGGACGGCTCCTCTTTAGAACGGGGGAAATTGAGAAAGGAAGAGACTAGTTGGCAGGGGACCTCTGGTAGTGGTTTCACACGCCCCAGTTTCCATACCGACACCCTATTAAGGGTGAGCGAGCCGGGTATAGCCCTGGCATATCCATATGGCTTTTTCTCTAGTATATTTAGCAATATTTATACCTTAGAAATGAGTGCTATGGGAGCATTTCACAGGACGACACAGGTTAGGCCCAGAAAAGAAATTTACATGAATCATACTAAATAGTCTCTTTTCTTTACTTGATTTATTGGTAATATTGATGATTTGCAGGATAGTATATACTGTGCCAATATTTTATGCATTTTACAGACTTACAAAAATATCATTATATGCCAAATTGACCTTAAAATTAGAGAATCATAGGCTAATTTAACCAATAGTAGTGTTTTGATTCCAAAATTAGCCTAGGCAGACATGAACTTAGCCTATCTCAGACAATATTTGCCAGAAGCAAGACTCGAACATGACAAGGGATATGGGCTGAAATTATGATTTCTGATGGAAAAAAGCTGTATGCTGATTGCTTTAGCCTCCAGGACATTGTATATTGTTTGTTACTGGGGAAAACATTAATATACCTGTGTACCAATGTAACCCCAGTGCACTTCCTATGTATTTATAATGATCAGTTTCTTTATCTTGCAGATAATTCGTGAAGCACCAAATGCAGACTTGTTGAGAGGTCCTTGGAAATTAAAGTTACAGTCCATAATTGTCGAAAGGAACTATTTTTTGGTCTTGTTGGAAATTTGTTAAGACTGTTGTGCATTTTATTTTTCTGTAAGTATTTAGAAGATTATTTATACATTTATGAGTAATGTTATTCATTTATGGTTTCAAGTTTAACTCGTGAGGTTAAGAATGTTTTCCAGCTGTTTAGGCTTAGCTCTCTTGGCATCAGAATTGAAAAAAACAAAATCATTTGTTCCTACGAGGGTATGAACCTTCGTCTGTTATATGAGAGGACAGGCAGTCCCCAACTTATGACAGAGATCCGTTCCTAATGTTTGTTGTAGGTGGAGATCTGGTGTAAGTCGGAATAATAGCTAATCAGTGGCTTAATGCCGTGTTGTTCCTACACAAATACAAAAAACCTTTGGTCTTTACATTAGGATATTACTTACAGTGTGAGCTGGTAATGGCTGTCTAACTTATAAACAAGACACTGTAGTTAGCTACCAGCTGTAGGGATGGGAGCCCTGCCCACCAGTCGGTACAAACTCACTTTTCTTTCAGCTGTCGTTGAGTGTAAACGTCTCCTCTGCCTGAATGGCCATTTGACTTACCATATTTTCTGTTTTTGTTTGTGAATATTTGTGATATATGACCGTAGTTGTTGTTTTGCATATACTGATATAATGCAAACCCATGACTTATCTGAGCCAAGGGAGGGAAAGCTGTGTGACATGAGGTGTTGCCTTGGCAACGACAGACCTTGCATCGCTTCCTCTCCTTCCTTGAGATAGATCTTCAGAGTGGAGAAAATGTGTGTGGGGAATCTAGCCCTTGTTCCAAGTGTTGTGTTTGGCCATCAGAACAAGGGTCCAGTTTGCTTGGGAAAGGAAGAGAAGAGGGTTTCTCTGGCATCTTCAAATTGCAACACACCTCCAGTGATGCCAAGTTTTCTCTCTGATTCCTTCCTGCCCTCACCCAAATGGTGTCCTGTTGTTGCCACTCCTAAGGGAGCTGTCTCCCCTTCACTGTCTCCTATTGCCTTGTTGGGAGAGAGTTGGCGTGGTGGTCTATGACCCAGTATGACTTTGAGGGGGGACAATTCCCCCTCAGGGTGAAGAGGGAGTGCTCCTCTTAACCTGACTTGTCTTGCAGGTGTGGTGGAGCCTGAGGAGCTTTGGGGAGTTGTGGCTCTCCCTAGGCCCCCTGTGGGAGCCTTCCTTGGAGGGCTTGATCTCAAACACAGCGTTGGTTCCTATGATGTGTGCCTCTGAATTCTTTCCCTTGGGGAAGGTCCTTCTCCACTCCCTTTGAAAAGAGAAGGAGTCACAGAGTAACTTCATCATCCTCATCTTCGTGTGCCTACACCTCCTCCCCTTCTTATCTGTGGAATCAAGGGGAGGAAGAAGCTGTTTTTTCCCAGCTGTATGAAGACCCATAGGGCTTGTAATGGTCATCTGTCTTCCATGGAAAAGGTTAAGGGATCTCTCGTTTGCTCTCCTGATTTGTCTACGGGAATGGGAACCATTGCACTGGGTTCCACAGGCCCCTATGTTACTGGTACTGGTCCCAGGAAGTTACCTTCCCTGGCCAGAAAAGTTCCTTCTACTGCTTCACCGGATTCCATAGACCGGGTTACACAGATCCCCATGGTACCAGTACCAGCCCCTGGAAGTCACTTGCCTTTTCCATAATCTAGAGTAGATTATTAGATGCTAGTCCTCCCCCTCTCTCTAGCAAGGGGAGAGAGGGGCTGACAATAAAACAAACCTGGAAGTTGTATTAGCCTTTTATTGTCTCCAACATTTACTAAGGGATACAGAGCCGATGGAAGGCTGTTTTTCGGCAATAACTTTTTATCAAAGCATTGGATAAAGGTGGAAGGTGGCAAGTGTCTATTTTATAACCCTATTCAATTTTTGCAAATATTATTTAGTACCTAGGTTCGATAGTTTTGGTATTTATAGAGTAAAATGAAGTTGCCGATTCCAGAACCGAGAAAATCCCAAAAGAGGATTCCAAAACCATTTTTGACGTAGACTTTCGTAATATGACGTCATGAAGCTCCGCCCATCCACCTGGTAGGCAGTAACAGGTGAAAGGATATGGTTACACAGCCTACTACGCATTTCATTGTTTTTCATGAACCCCTTTTAAACCAACATATGGATTTCCATGCCACTAGGGCACTAATGTTTCAAACTTCGTCTAATTTTCAGAAGTACTGTGCACTGCCATATGTTTCATTAATTTTTTTACTTGAGAAAATTAGGCTAAAGATGTGCTGACCCACCCAACCATCCACAAAAGTGGTTACAAGTATCAGTGACATTGAGAATCCTCGCCTCCAGGGTCATAAGGAGAAAATTTTGCCCCATTTGTTCACAGCTGTGGGGCATGCTGGCAAGTCTCTGAACATTCCTGATGCTGTGTCTGGAGCCCCAGTTAGCCACCCTGCACCAGAGGACAAAATCACAGGTGCCCCTTCTGCTACCCATCTCCAAACAGACATGGCAATGTACACTGTCACCTCTTCAGGAAAGTCTACAGCTCAAGATACCAACAGGACTCCTCATGATCTACGAGACACAGCAAGAGAAGACCCTGTCTACACTCACCTACTCGACTATATCACCTCAGGATTCCCCTCCAACAGATATGATCTGCATAACTCCTTACTCCCATACTGGAAGATATGGGATGAGCTCTACGCTGACGGTGACCTCGTTTTGTATGGAGCAAGAGTTATAGTTCCTGCCGCCCTCCGCGGCCGCACTTTGTCCCGCCTACATGATAGTTATCAGGGTATGGAATCTATTAAGTGCCAGGCAAGACAGGCTGTCTTCTGGCCTGGTATCAACTCGGACATTGTCAACACAATTGCAGCTTGCGAGTCATGCCAGGTATTGCAGCCAACCCAGCAGCAGGAACCATTAATGAATGATGACAACCCCACGAGGCCCTTGGAGTCGGTTTCAGCAGATTTATTTACCATCACTGGAAAAGCCTTTCTTGTCATACTTGGCCGACTCTCAGGATGGCCTGTTGTTGTCCCATGCAAAGGTGATACTACTGTTCCTAATACAATCAGGATCTGCTGCTACTTCCAGGAAGTTGGTGAGCCTCTCCTTCTCAGGACTAGTGGAGGACAACAGTTCACCAGTAACGAGTTCTGGGACTTCATGGAGCGATGGGGAGTCCAACATGTGGTAACCTTCCCATATTATCCACAATCGAATGGTCATGCCGAGGCCACCATGAAGTCAATCACGCATCTCATCCTGACAACGGTACCCTCTGGCAACATTTCACAGGCCACTTCCCCGCCCAAATCCTGTATGGTTGACCTCTTAGGTCATGCATCCTTTTCAGAGGAGAGGCAGGTCAAGACAGGGCTGTGAACGTCGTGCTGTCTCCTGTGCTGCTGCCCGTGCTGAGCAGGTTAAGACCCAGTGCAATCAGCATGCCAGCCCCCAACCCAGGTTGACTATTGGACAGCATGTACGGATCCAAGACCCAACATCTCGCTACTGGAACAAGGTCGGGGTAGTCATGAGTTTCAGTAGGTTAAGGGATTATGAAATTCATCTCCCTATTGGTTGTTTCTGGTGGCAAAACTGTTGTTTCCTTCAGCCAGTGCCACCCCCTAGCATTGACCCATCCCCTCTTTCCCCTGTGGCCCCTTGCTTGGACCAGGAAAAGCCGTCCTTTGTTGATATTCACCCATTGTCCCCACGTCGTTCTCAAAGGCACGGAGAGAAAGAGTCTGCTTGAGAGTGTACTACGAGTGTGAAGGGGGAAGGAGGTGTAGGTAAATGAAAGAAACATTCAGTACGATATATGAATGTTTACGTATATGTATTGCATTCTTATATTTCATGTCCATTTATATACCTCCCTATGTATCATGTATATCATGTACGATATGTAATGACAAAATCTTGCCTGTCTGGCAGAAACATTTCGCCAGTACGGCACCACTCTTTTTTCCTTGCTTGCACATAATTTTGCACCTCTGCAATTTTGTTTACTTCACTTAGACATTAAGAACCTACTTTTGATTTGTTCCGACACGTAATACAAACCCACGGTCCTTTACATAAGGAATTACTATTCAGCGCCAGCTGGACCGGTCATAAGATTTACTAACAAGGTAGTTCGGTAGTATAATTGCTTGTCCGATGGTCGCGAGTCCCGCCCGACTAGAGGTAAACATACCACTTTGCTTTCTACTGCTGTCGGGTGTAGACGTGTGTTCGCCTCTCTGCCCACCTCTGTCGCGAGATTCATTGATGTTCAACACTGAGCTACTTACTTCTGCATTTTTTCTTGGTGTATTACTTAGTGTGTGTGAACTTGAAAGTACTTTGTTTATTCTTTTTGTTATTATTTGTGGATTTGCATAGCTAGAGACATGCAAGCCCATGAAGTGGAGAAGCCCCCTCGCCCCCCATCCAACCGGAGAGTGTGCCCTGGAGTGGGAGGCCGTAAGTGTAGGGCATTCAGGTCCAGCGATGCTGTGGACCCTCATTTTTTGTGTATGCAGTGCCGAGGGCGTGAATGCTCTCGGGCCATACCTTGTGATTTTTGTATCTCCTGGTCGGAGGAGCAGTGGGAGCACTATGAGAAGAGGAGGAAACCACGTAAAGTTGTCAAGGTGTCGTCGGAAAGCTCTCCCTCGACACCTCTGGTAACAGACACATCGTCTTCCTTCCTCCCTCCTAGCCATCTCCCACGTATGGCTCTCTCCCCTTCGGGGATGTGTCCTGTTCCGCCTCTTCGCTCGATCTGTTGAGCGCAGAGGAAGGAACTCGACACCCTGACCTGGAGTTGTACTTGGGGTCTTCGATCTGTTCAGGGTGGGATCTTTCTCCCTTTGAGCGAATGAGAACCCCCCCTCTCCCATTAACCCGACTGTTGCTTCCCCAGGTGTGTCTGCCTCCACGGGTGGAGACCTTCAGTAGGTGTGGCGCTCGCTGAGATGGTTCCTCCGCCTCCCGGGTTTGCTGTCCTCGCCCCGCCCCCTGACTTTGAGTACCCGAAGAGCTCCCTGCTTGACTGCCCACCGGTACCTGTGGCTGTTCCTGCTGTCTCCGTTCCTGCCCAGGGTAGTGCTGCTCCTTCTGGAGGTTCCTCCGGACAGGTGCAGTTGGGCCGTGTTGCTACCCCAACTGCCCCAGCTCCGTTCTGGATGGAGGACCTGTTTGTCCTGAGGAAGTTGGCGAAGAAGAAGTCCAGGAAGAAGAGGAAGGTGTCGTCGTCTTCGTTGTCGTCTTCTGCTGCCTCTTCCTCTTTGACTTCCAAGGCCCCCCAGCCGAGGAAGAAGAAGGTGGCCTCGCCGCCCTCTAAGAAGTCTCGCACAGAGACTTCTAAAGGTCTGTCCCGCAGGTGGGTCTTCCGCTGGTCCTCCCGTTCTGCTCCTGGCTCCAGAGGTTCCACCTCCGGACCAGGAACTGTCTCGGCCGCTTACTCACGAGCGTCACCGAGTGTACAATCACCTACCAGTGACCGTGCAGCCAGGGTCCAGACCATTGAGCATGCTCACTGTCAGGACCCAAGCACGGAGTGGAAGGCTGGCAAGGGTCGCTCAGGCGACTCTTGCCAGGATGGCGATCACTCTCGTGGCGATCCCCCGGTTCCCAGGGTTTATGTGACGGTCCCACCAGACCGTCCACTTATCGAGGCTGGGAAGAGGTTCCCCAGTACCGTGGCGCATCGAGAGAACGGTGCTCGCTCTCACCGCGTCAGTGGACACTACCAGTCACCCGACCTTCACTCCCACCGGGACCGGACGGCTTGCACGACTGGTAGCAGCTCCCCTGACGCACGAGGCCGACACTACTGTCCTCGGTCCAGTGCTTCTCCACACGGAGACCGCTGGTCCAGACCTGCAGCTCGATCGCCACAGGCAGGGTTGTAGCGTCAGGTCTACCTCACCTGTCCCTTCAACCTACTTGTTCTGCACCAGGAGGAGCGAGGCGAGCAGGGGTGATGGCGAGGAGTGCGCTCCTCACAGTCATGCCACAAGAGCCTACAATCCTGGCTCTGTCCTTAGACCTAGCATGTCATACGCGCAAGTTGTTGGAGGAGACCACGAGGGGTCTGGTGAGGTTCTTCCTCCTGAAGAAAGAGTGTCCCGGGAGGTGATCGGCCTGGATGGATCTGAGGGTCCATCGCCTCAGGACGTGATCACCCCCGAGATACAGAGATCCATTTCAGAGGTCACTGAGCTGATTTGTCAGCACAACGACCTCAGGGAAGGATCGGTGGTTGCTCCTTCCGACCCTCCATCGAGGTTGGAGTCGTTCTTGGGTCCCAGGAAGGAACCCAGAGCGATGGTGGGTCCACCTTAGCCGACAGTGTGCTGGGCCAGGTGATCGCTTTCATCTCCGGACAAGAGGATTCGCTTAGGTCCAGCAGGTCGGACAAGCTGCTTCCCCCTCCTCTGCCTTGCCAGCGGCGTTTCTATGTGCCATCAGTGGATCCGTTGCCGACCAAGCAGGTTGACCCAGAGATAGCTAGGCTAACTCTAGGGGTGCCTCTCCATCACCTGCTGGCTGAGAACCTCTGGTTCTCACAGCAAGAGGCATCGGCCCTGGAAGCAACTGCCATGGCAGCCTTCCAGGCCATCTCCTGGCTGGATCTGTGGTCCCTTACAGTATCCAGAGTCACAGCCTCCTCGGGAGGTATTGTTCCCGAGGAAGACTGGTGTTAGGGAGACTCTGCCAGTACTGGGGGAGGTAGGCCATCTCCTACCTCGCCACCAGACGGCCAACCTGTGGGCCAACCTGGTAACCAGAGCGGCCGGTCGAGAGGTGACACTGGGTCTATGGAACGGACTGTTGCTGGGTTCCTCCTCTCTCTTCCCCAGGCAGTCTCGAAGACTTCTGGGCAGTCTCGAGCAACTTTGTGAGGAAAGACCCAGCCTTCATCTTTTGCTTTGAGGAGTGAGCGTCAGCCCTCCTCCCAGGCCTCCTACTCCTGTGGGAGACCTGCCAAGCGGAAGCCGAAGAGAGGGAAACGCTAGGGACGGCGTTACCCCTCACCTGCTGCCGGAAGTGGGGGGGTGCCTGGTGAGCCATTGGGCAACTTGGTAGTGCTATGGAGCCAAGACCTGGGTAGTGGATGTCCTTCGGGAGGGATACCTAGTACCCTTTGAGTCACGGCCACCCCTCACTTCACATCCGGTCCACCCTCAGACTTACGTTCCCGGTTCTGCTATGGACGTAGCACTACAAGAAGTCAAGACCATGCTGAGCAAACGAGCTGTGGAGATTGTACGAGATCAGTCGCCAGGTTTCTACAGCCGACTCTTCCTAGTGGGAGAAGTCTACGAGGGGCTTGGAGACCGATGATAGATCTCTCTCCCTGGAACCGATTCGTTTGCCAGACTCGGTTCACGATGGAAACAGCACGCTCAGTGCTTGATTCCATGAGGGAGAACGATTTCATGCTTTCGGTGGACCTAAAGGATGCGTATATCCAAATACCCATCCATCAGTCCTCCAGGAAGTACCTCCGCTTTATCCTCGACGGGACAGTGTACCAATTAAAGGTACTTTGTTTCGGTCTCTCAACCGCCCCACAGGTTTTCACACGAGTGTCACTCTGGTGTCGGGTTGGGCCCATTCTGTCGGGATATGTCTGATGAGGTATCTCAACGATTGGCTGGTCGGTCCTGGCGAACTCCCTCGCAATTGCTACAGGACAGAGATCAACTCCTCGACTTATGCCGCGATCTGGGGATCGTGGTGAATGTCAAGAAGTCAGATCTCGAGCCCAAGCAGAGGATAAAGTACCTGGGCATGCTGATCAATACGGTAGCAACACGAGTCTTCCCCGCAGACTCGCGGATCAGCAGGTTCAGGGAGGCAGCCAGATGGTTCCTGTCTCGACAGGAACAGTCAGCTCAGCAGTGGCAAGTCATGATCGGACACCTGTCGTCACTGGAGAAGTTAGTCCCTCACGGGCGTCTTCACCTGCGGTCTCTTCAGTGGTGACTAAAGGACTGCTTGTCACAGGCACGGGATCCACAATCCTTCCTGGTTCGTCTCACTGAGGAAGTAAGGGAGGACCTGGCCTGGTGGCTAGACAACAGGAACCTCTTAATAGGAGTGTCCCTGTGCACTCCCCCTCTCAGACGCATCAACCGAGGAGGAATTGCTGGTTGCAGGAGTGTGGAACCATCATAACAGGCACCTTCACACTCCAAGAGTCCCGGGAACGACTGATGGGACACCCAGTGGTGTTGATGAGCGACAACACCACGGTAGTGGCATACGTCAACAAATGGGGCCTAGTGTCCCTTCCGTTGCACCAGTTGACGATGCAAGTGCACGAGTGGGCTGTAGCTCACTCGGTAGAGCTGTCAGCCAGATACATTCCAGGCAAGAGGAATGTAGTGGCAGACAAGCTCAGCCGCCAGAATCAGGTGATTTGGACCGAATGGTCTCTACACCCAGACATGGTGGAAAGGCTCTTCTACCTATGGGGACGTCCAGTAGTGGATCTGTTTGCCACCCGGCAAAACGGAAATCTTCAGATTTTCTTCTCAGCTGTGCTGGACCCTTGGGCAGCTGCAGAGGATGCAGTTCAAAGCATAAGGAAAACTTGCACCACATTCATATGCATTTCATTTTCTTTTCTCTTCACTCAAGAGAAAGAAAAAATCTTTCTAAAAAAACCCTATAGGCATGTCATATCATCACCCAGACGTTATCAGCTGATTCCATGGCATTGAAATTTCCTATTCACGGCCAAACTCGCCCCCATTGCCCCGACACAGAAAAAAAAAGAAGTTCACCCCTACTAAAAAAAAAGAGCTTCACCCTCCATGAAAGACACCACTACCCTCCCCTTGCAATACCCCTCTGTCGTTCAGCAAGAATTGTACTGACTGCGTAAGAACGATTGGGCACGGTCTCCAAGGCAAAGAATGCAATTCAAGCAACAGTATCGCATGTATGAATTTCATATACACACGTATGTTTATTTAAAAAAAGACGAATCAACAAAGACGCAAGGCGTGTCTTCTAAACATGCGCTAAGATAAAACTTTATTCACTTTCTGCTACTTGAGGGAAATATATGGTAAACTGAACTGCCTCTTTAAAATGGTTCACACACAAAGTTAAAAAACACCAGGGCCTAAAAAAAAAAACACACCGTAACACTTACGCCCTCAATGGAGAACATTCATCTCGGAATCTATGCGAATCTCGTTGGCACAACGCACTCCTCAAACCGCGCTACACAAAAGCACTCGCCAATCATTCACACACAAGCTAGACTAAGTCCTTATCCTAGGGAGCGTCTCGGGATGGGCGAATTTGCTGATCCTAATTCAATTTGTTTCTCTCAGTACCACATCCCCACAGATGGATATTGTCCTTCCCTCTCACGTAGTAACTGAAATATAACACTTTACCACAACCAGACACTCTGAAAACTGCATTTTTAAGCTGATACCAATCTTACAAAAGGCTTTTTTCGTTCAAACATCACTGCCCACCAACTAATAACAGGGCCAACCGCCTATGTTATTCACTTTGGTAGCAAAAGCAATAGCGGCTGGCACTGGCTTTTGGCAACACTTTCTCTCTCTCACTCTGAAAAAACAGTCCGCTCTCTCTCTCTCTCTCTCCTCTCTCACTCTCTCTCTCCTCCGACTAGCAACAGCTGTCTCTCTCTCTCTCGTCTCTCTCTCTCTCTTCACTCTCACTCTCTCTCTCTCTCTCTCTCGACTAGCAACAGCTCTCGCTCTCTCTCTTCTCTCCTCTCTCTCTTCTCTCTATCTCGTCTCCCTTCTCTTCTCTCTCTCTCTCTATTTCATTAGGTCATCAAATCAGAGTCGGAACTACATAAATAGACATTTATTTTAAAAGCAAAGTATTAATTGAATAGCTCAGATTCTTACATGATGATTAAAGGGAATGATAACTCAAAGTTCAGATAACTCAGATAACCCCAACCCCTGGTAAATTAACAGTCTATTCAGTAATTAGTCAAACACCATTTTATCTCTTCTCCAGAATATAGTTCCCTACCAGAACCACCTGTTCCCTCCACTAGAACCACCTGTTAGGATACAGAACACTCTGATAAGCATACACAATTGTAAAGACAATGTCAAAAGATTAAATGAAATAGAACATCTTTACAAAATATCAAAAATACAGTCAAGCCACACCTTTGGTTAAAGCACAGTAATTCTTACCCATTTCCAGCCAGTTTCACTCACATAATAAAAGAAACGTTCGCAGAGCCATCCTGGCATCTGCCTTCTCTCCTCGTAACGGTCTCTTTGGTTCTGGCAAATTACATGCTATTATGAACGGACATAGCTCATACGGACGCACGAATTCACACCCTTCGTTCACACCCTAAAACTGCTCTAATCCAGTTTCAAAGTCACCTCTGACGAATGCCGAGAACTACAGGAGGAACGTTGACCTGCTTAGGTAAGGATCTTAATGTCACACCATCTCGAGAAAAGGCATATCAGCATTCTTAAGCTGTCGCTCAGACACTCAGTCTCCAGGGAAGTTAAAAATATGACTCCCCAATTTCTAAGGAATGTCAAAGCATGTGACATACAACAATGTCTCATACATATCATATTATCAGTCTTTATATGTTACATATGTTTGCCATGATACTCCATACAAGGATTTTCCTGTTCATTCTTCTTTGCAAGCTGTTGCAGTGCAAGTGTTTCTAGCTCGGAGATGTACGATTTGTGTTGTATACCTTCCACCAAATGTAGCTTTCCATAGTACTGATTTCTGTAGTCTCATCAGACAGCTTCCTCTACTTTTCATCATCCTAGGTGATATGAATGGAAGAAATCCTTTATGGTGGATTTAATTAGTAATGAGACAGGAAATTGCCTGTCATCCATTATTGAAAGTGAAATGTTGGTGTTCTGAACACTGGGAAACCTTCCCATTTCCATGTACTGACTGGTACTTTTAACATCCATCGACCTGTCAAGATGTAGTGCCAATGCTTTTATGGACTTCAGTTGGCGAGTGATTGATAATAGGCACAGTTGTGATCACTTTCCAATTGTCAGCACTGGATCAAGTACTCCATGCCCAAGATTACTCATTGGAATGTAAAAAGAGCTGACTGGGCAAATTTTGAAGAGCGTAGTTCAATGGAAGCTACAGCAAAGGAATTTGAATGCATTGAGGATGCTATTGAATTGTAATAACTACTTTATTTGCAGCTGGACTTCAGTTAATTCCAAGAACATCAAGTCTATTTATGCATCGACAGTACCATAGTGGTCAAAAGAATGCCATGAAACCCATAGAACTCTGGAGATCTTGTTTTATTTTACTAGGTTTAAAGACAGAAATGTAAGTTACTATCTGGTAAAATTTCATAAGGCTAGGGCAAAGTTTAGATTTAAAGTTAAAAATGCACAAAGAAAATCTTGGAGTAAGCTCATTTCCTTCATAAATTGCAAAACTCCCATCACATTAGTGTGGAATAGTGTGGAAGAGAGTAAGGGAAATAACAGGAAAGTTTGTACCTAGCCAACCGCCTGTGTTAAAAATAAAATAAAAGGCAGGTAGTGTCAAATGAGTTTGCCCTACATTTTGCTAAAATATCTCAGAAAGATAAGGAGAAACCAAATGCAAACAACAGAAAACAAATGGAACAGCATTATCTTGATTTCGCTTCAATTAAGAGGAGTCTTATACTATTCCATTAATATGAGAGAATTTTGCATTGGCTCTCTCAAAGTTTAAAAGAATCTGCTCCTGGTCCTGATGAAAATTCATATTCTATGATCAAAGCCCTTCTCAGATTACTAAAAGATTTATCCTAAGTATAATAAACTGAATTTTTGAAATGAAACGTACTACCCCTTATGTTGGGAACTAGCAAGAATCCTTCCTTTCATCAAGCCCGGAAAGGGTAGTTCTTTTGTAGGAAATTATTGTCCGGTTGCCCTAACACCTTGTTTGTGTACGCTGATGGAGAAATGGTGATGCTTGCTTAGTGTGGTATTTAGAAAGAGGAAACTATTTTTCCTCAGCCCAATGTGGTATGCAATCCACTGCTGATATCTTAGTTAGAATGGAGTCTGCAATATATGAAGCCTTAGCCTCTAGCAACACTTTATTACGGTTTTTCTTAGACTTAGAAAGGCGTATGATAACTACCTGGTGGTATGGAATTTTGAAAGTAGTCCATGAATATGGTTTAAGAGAATTAGCTATTTTTATTAAGCTATTCTTAAAAAATTGTTATTTTCAGGTACAAGTAGGAGCATTTCTGTCTGAAGTATGTAAACAAGAAGGGGTTCCTCAGCGTAGTGTGTTAAGTGTGACACTTTTTGCTCTAACAATTAATGACATAGTAAAGCAAATACCTGCTGATGTTATGCACACACTGTTTTAAATGACTTTTCTCTATCTTTTGCAGCTGCACGTATGTCAGTAGCTAAATGTCATCTTCAAATACGTAGTAATAAATAAGATAGTGAAATGGGCTGAAATGCAGGGTCTTAGATTTTTTTCATCAAAGACTGTAGCCATGAGTTCTGTAGAATTAGAGGGATACATGCAGATCCAGATTTATATGTAAATAGCCAAAGAATAGCTTGTGTTAATGAAAACATGGGTTTTAGGGATGAGTTTTGATGCTCGGCTGACATGGCTTCCCCATCTCCTAAATCTCGGGGCTATATGCAAAATAATTTTTGGACATCTTGAAAGTTTTGTCAAGCACATTTCGGGGAGCTGATAGACTCCAGTTATTAAGATCGTATAAAGCCTTGGTTTCATCAAGATTAAACATGGATGTGAAGTTTACACCTCGGCTACCCAAGTCACCTTAAGATTTTGGACTTCAGTCACCATACTGGAATTAGGATTGCTACTGGAGCTTTTAGGACTTCCCCTATAGAGACTATGTTAGTAGATGCTGGGGAAATGCCCCTAGCCTTACATTACCAGGCTCTTCTGGTTCGAAGCTGGTTCAGATTCAAAAGACTTCCTGGATCCCTAGTATGCCAGTTGTTAAGAAATGGAAGATTTGATAACTTTTATGAAAGGCATATCCAAAGATGCCACGTCCATATGCCTTCAGACTGAAATCAACCCTCCAAGACTTGAACATTCCAGACAAATGTGTACTACTGGTGAGGGTATCGTATCTCCCCCTTGGAAAAATCCTGCAGTAGAGTTTTGTAGCTATTTTAATTAACCAAAGAAGAATGTCTCTGATAAAATATTATGTTATACCTTTTTAGATCATATGTCACAACATGATAATTTTATCCCAGTTTTTACCGTTGGATCCAAAACCAGTCCAGGCACTGGTTTTGGCATAGTTTTTCCGTCCATTTGAGCGTAGTGGAAGGCTCTCAAGTAATGCATCTGCATTTACTGCAGAATTATATGGAATTTTAAATACTGTCAAAGAAGTTTTAAAAGTAGTGATAAGAATTTTATTGTGTACTGTGAGTCAAGAAGCGCTCTAGAGTCACTGAAAGATTTTTATTCCAAACATCCAGTAGTTTTAAATATTTCTAGAATGGTTATTTTTAGCTAAGCGGAGGGGTTTTAATATTAAATTTTGTTGGGTTCCAGCACATGTTGGAATATCTTGAAATGAACGCGCTGATGCAATTGCCAAAGAGGCTGTTTCTCGTATTGAGCCCAGATCATTTAAGCTGCCGTGCAGAGATTTATATACTCCAATTAGAGAGAAGCATAAAGTACTTTGGCAAACTATTTGGTCAAATTTAACTACTAATGTGAAAATGAGACAATTGCACCTACAATCAATCCTTGGCTGTACAATTTTATGCCCAGAAGGTTTGAAACGGCTCTGTGCCACCTGCGTATTGGACATACTAGGCTGACACATTCCTACTTGATGAGTCGTGATCATGAACCCATACTGTAAGATTGCCTAGTTCCACTGACTGTTATGCACTTGCTGGTTGAGTGCCCCTGTTTGGTGGAATAGCGCAATCAATATCTATTCTATGGGAAGGAGAATAATGTTTATAAGTTGTCAAAAAATTTTAGGAGCAAATGGGATTTTTAACATGACTGGCTTATTGGATTTCTTTTTAACACTGGTGTTTGAGACTAAACTATAATGCTTGTGTGCGCCTTTTTTTTATTCTTATTGAAACAGTGTATATATACATATATATATATATATATATATATATATATATATATATATATATATATATATATATATGTGTGTGTGTGTGTGTGTGTGTGTGTGTGTGTGTGTGTGTGTGTGCGTATGTATTGTGTGTGTGCACGTACATATGTGTATATATGTATGTGTATGTATATGCATGTATGTATGTGTGTGTATATATAATAATTGTTTTTTTTATAATTCATTTTTTATATTTATTTATAATTACCAGTACCTTTATCATTTTTTAAAAAATAATTCTCTATTTAATTATTATTATTAAAATTTATGGGTTTCTTTTATATATAGTTCGGCATCAGTGACCTAGATGTGGTGATGCTAGATTAATATAGTATCAATCAATCTTGGATGCATCGAACGAGGATTGCGACTCACACCTGGAGGAGTTGTTGCTGACTGCCTGAGTGTGGAATCGACATGACAAGCAACTTCACATCAATGTTCTGGAACTCAAGGCGTCTTTCTTAGCCTCCAAGAGTTCTGGGATTGAGTGATGGGACACTGCATGGTGTTGATGAGCAACAACACCATGGTGGTGGCAGTGTCAACAAATAGGGGGCTTAGTGTCTCTCCCATTGCATCAGTTGACAGTGCAGGTGCACAAGTGGGCTGCAGCGCACTCGGTATAGCTGTCAGCCAGATACATTCCAGGCAAGAGGAATGTAGTGGCAGACCAGCTCAGCCGTCAGAATCAGGTGATAGGGACCTAATGGTTTCTACACCCAGACGTGGCAGAAAGGATGTTCGACCTATGGGATTGTCCAGTGGTGGACCTGTTTGCCACCCGACACATCAGAAAACTTCCGGTTTTCTTCTCTGTTGTGCCAGACCCAGGGCAGCTGCAGAGGACGTGTTCAAACATCTGTGGGACAACCTCAAAGTCTACACCTTTCTCCCGTTCTATGATTCGCAAGGTGATCAGCAGAGTGCTGGTCACCAGCAATCTTCGGATGATCCTAGTGGCGGCCATTTAGTATCCTGATCTGTTGGCCTTTCTCTCTGGGGCACCGTGAGAGATTCCCCCGTGGCACAACCTTCTGTGTCAACTGCACGTAGAACGGTACCACTTGGCAGTACAATCCCTGTGTTTCATGGTTGGCGGTTATCCTCCATCTCTTGCTAATGAGGATTTTCTTGCTAACGAGGATTTTCTAGCTTAGCAGCAAACAGAGATGGCAGGAATACTCAGAAGTCCTCTAGAGGCAGCAGTCTACCAGGGAAAGTGGTCCATCTTCTCTTGTTGGTGTTTTTTGGACGGGGTCTCTCTCCGCTTAGAGCCACTCTTCAACAGATTGCGGATTTCATAGTCTTTCTTCGCCAAGAGAAGCTCCTCTCTGTCTCTGCAGTTAAGGGCTACAGGTCTGCCTTGGCCTTGGTCCTGAAACTGAGAGCAGTGGATATATCCTCTTCTATGAAGATATCTCTTCTTATGAGGAGCTTTGAGAGGTCTTGCCCACCCAGGGAACTCAGGTCCCCTGCCCACCCGGGAACTCAGGTCCCCTGCCCACCCAGGGAACTCAGGTCCCCTGATGGGATGTAACTCATCTTGGGAGCTTGACTCGTGAACCCTATGACCCTCTCTGAGAGTCGTCAGACAGGGATCTGACCCTCAAGACCGTCTTTTTGCTGGCCCTGGACTTGGCGAAGAGAGCAGGTGAGCTTCATGGTCTCTCTTATAATGTCAATCACTCGAGGGGATGGGAATCTCTTACTCTTCATTTCATCCCGGATTTTGTAGTGAAGACTCAGAATCCTTCAGTCCCTGATGATAAATTCGAGTCCTTTACGATCCCCTCCCTAGAGGACTTTTGTGGTAACGATCCAGACAAGATGCTACTTTATCCCGTGCCCAAGAACACTATCTCTTTTTGGCTTTGTGAGGTGATCAGGAAAGCGTACTCCTCCCACGCAAGAATCTGTTGGTTCCACGGGTACTGAAGGCAGGGGTTTGGTCTAACCAGACCACTTCACCTCCTTCTAACTTCGTGATATTGCTCATAGGTCCTTGGAAACCTTTTACTTGGGACCCGTGGTGGCTCCTCTAACTGGACAAAGTTGCATTTCGCCTTGTGTAACCATATGAATGGGTGCGAATGAGAGTGTGACTGGCTTCTCTTTCTCCTTCATTCTCCTCTCTTCCTATGTGCAGACAGCTGCAGTTGTCACATGCTGGAAAGGACGGTCGATGCAGGTAAGCTATATTACTGAGCTCCATTCTTTCCCTTTCATTAGGGTATAGAAGCACATATCTGTCCCTTCCCTAAGTAGGGGGAAGAGGTTACTGTCATAAGACAAACCCAATACTTGTATAATTGTCTTCTTGCTTCCGATTATAAGTTCTTGTTTGTTATTCATAAGAGGCTACGCTTGTCTCCCTCTCAATTGGTCCAGAGGTCTGGCCATTGGTCTCGCAATTCTCTACTCCGATCAGTTGGACAGAGGCAACATTCCCCCCCTTGCGCTTACGACCAGGGTGGGAATCTTGGTTGGGCGAACACCAGTCTGTTCAAAAGACTAATAGATTCCTCCCACCAATCAGGGAGTTTTCCTTATGTAAAGGACCGAGGGTTTGTATTACTTGTTGGAACAAATCACAATTTTTAAAAGTAAATTGTATTTTCCTAACTATACAAACTGAGGTCCTTTACATTTTATGCCCACTTCATGCAACCCCTCAATCTGTTCCTGGGCCTAAAGCAAAGTGGAATGTTTTACGTCTGGTCTAGCAGACTCCCGACTAGCGGACAAGCAGTTTTACTGCCAAACTACCTTGTTGTTATTCTCTTACGACCGATTTCCAGCCTATGCTGAAAGTTATTCCTTATGTAAAGGACCTCAGGTTTGTATAGTTAGGAAAAATACAATTTACAGTTTAAAACTGTGATATTTTACCTTTGTAGACTACATGACAGTATGGTCGTAATGGGTCTGATGCACCGACGTATAGAATTCAAAGATAAATTACAGCTTAGCTAAAGTTGACTAGTAAAATATTACGTAAAACTCATGTAAAGCAAGTAAAATAACATAGGAAAAAAATGTCAACTGCCATAATCTAGTTTGACTGTACAATATTCAAAGTTTTGGGTCGGGGCGAAGGAACGTAAACAATCGCCACGTTTGAATTCTGGTAGAGGGTGTATTGGGATAAGTTAACTACCAGGGAGACGTCTGTTTAACAGTGGGATGATGGGTACTCGGGGGAGGAGGCCACAGAAGGTACGAGTTGGTAAAGTGACGCGGGATTGTTAGGTGGAGATATGGTGGTAAATACAATTACCCACCAAATAATAACACTTCTTCATGAAAAGCACTAAACCTTAAGAAACACCAAAACACAATTGCTCTAAGTATTTAAGTAGATAAAGTTGAGGAATCTTTCCTTTAAAGGGATTTAGGATACATCAGCCCCTGCCTTTACAAATGCGTATAACCTCACCTTCGGGTCTTGGAAGTGTATCTTGAAATAGGCCACCGACAAGTTGTACCTACGTCTGTACCTAGGCATTGTCTCACGAAGTTCCCTCCACCTCCTTTCAATAGTATTTGTGTGGGCACTGGTTACTCTGGGTCACAAAATTTATGGAGGGTGGTTACGGTCAAGTGTACGTAGCCTTTGTCCTCCAGGCAATCATAAGATTTCCAGCAATCAGATACAACACTGATCCTCAGTACAATGTAGTCCTTTATAACTGCAAGCAAAGTCCCGCTGCATCTCTTCCTGGCCCTCCCTTCTGGTAAGGCTTGTAAGACCTGGTGCACGTGAAAGTAAGAGAAATCAAAATAGTCCTTACAAACTTCAAAACATACAGTGAATGTACATATCTAATGGTATATATAGCTGTGTAAGGAAATGTTTAACCTACTTTAGGTTTGAAACATTGCAATTTTTTGGGGTAAAAATCAAAACATGTGATAAATCACAAGTTATCTGAACCACTTCCTCTTAGGTCAAGTCTACACTCCTTGCCACAATGAGTAAACAGGCCATGATCTTAACAAAATGTAATTAAACCTTTCATAATGGCCAAAGTAATAGACAGAAAAGTCCTTGTAACTTAGGAAGCCATTTTTCACATGTACGAGGCAAAGTCTGGTTAGTAATAGTTTCGGAGGAGCGAGAGGTTCCAAGGATGGATTCTGCATCATGCTAGGTTTGATGAGTGAGGTGAAATACACAGGGAGGTATTGTCTGGGAAATTGTGGGATGGGGAATTGTACGAAACAGGGTAGGAAGGATGAGGTGGAGGGGTAAATCCATACGCTTCTCATTGGCGAAAAAACACGAACATGGTCTTGTATGGATTTGGGAAATCAGAGAGGCCAGTTGGGGGGTTAATTGAACTTGACAAGAATTGTCAGATAAAATGATAAAAACATAGTTTGTTTTGTTTCTATATGAAACCAAAGATATCACGTATTATTAATAAAGAAAATATTGTAATGAAATGTTACTGCAGGGACACCGTATTTTACATAATAAGGCAGTCCCGGGTTACGACGGATTCGGCTTATGACGCTCCGAGGTAAGGCGCTTTTTTCAATTATATTCATCAGAAATCATTTCCAGGGTAACGACGCATGTTCTAGGGCTATGACGCCTACAACGCTGATCTGGCCAAAGAAATATGACACCAAAAATGCAAAATAATCAATATATGAAGGTTTTTTTTGAGGCAAAATGCAATAAGAATGCAGTTTGCGTAGTTTTGAATGCACCCAAGCATTAAAAGTAAGGTTTTCTTAGGATTTTGAAGATGTTCCATCTTACAACGATTTTCGGGTTACAACACGTCTCAAGAATGGAAACCCCCGTCGTAACCTGGAGACTGCTGTAGTTAATATCATTCAAAAAAAATTATATATATATATATATACACAAATTTGCACATTTGTCATTTAAGTATAAATTATCAAATAGAAGTCGAGGTTATCGTAGGGAATAAGGAATGAAATATGATCAAGTTTCAAGAATATTCATAACCAACCTAACCTAGCACGACGTGTTGCCTGGCTGGGAAGGCGACTAACCTAACCAACCTAACCTAGTACAACGAGTTACCTGTCTGGGGGAGACATGCCCCCTGGACCCCCTTAAAGGAACACTGACATATAGGTTAGCATACTAAATTAACAAACCTAACCCATCTAAACTAGTACAACGTGTTACCTGCACGATATACAAACCCTCGGTCCTTTACTTAGATAATTGCTTTCAGCGTAAGCTGGAATTAGTGAAATTCTTGAACAAGGGGGTTAGACAGTAACTACCGTCTGGTAGGTGGGTAGCCTGCCTGCCCAAATGTAAACACTCCAGTTGCTTTTGCCTGTCTTCCGATGAAGATGTATGTTTGTGAGCTCTTGCTGACTAGCTGTTAATCATTTTCCTGGGGATCTTTAATTTTTATTTTGAGTAAACATGTATGTCAAGCTTTTATTTGCATAGATGGAAATGTATTAGGCACTTGTTTCCTAACACTTTGGCTAGACTGGTATCAAGTAAAAGAATTATAAAAATTATTAATTTATTAACAATAAATAGAATAACTTATAATAGTAATAGATGACACGTAGGTTGGAATGTGGGTACACTCTTGAAATTATCTAGATGGCTGAAGATGGTATGTACTGGTTTAGAATGTGGGTACATTCTTGAAATTGTCTAGATGGCTGTAGATGGTAGATCCATGATGACAGATCTTGCACCAGGTAAGTAAAATGGTACATCAACAGGTCATATAAGTTAAGACAAGATGTCAAACAGACAAGACACCATAAGGCAAGATAATGTCAAGCAAGGCAAGGCAAGGTAAGTTAAAGTGTCTGCAAAAATAAATACACAAACAATAGCTTAAAACAAAAGGTCACTGTTAACATATCACTTATTAAACCATAATAGCTTTACATAATTATTTACATAGACCATAAGGTGTACAACAAAGAGCAAATAACTTCTTACCATGTGAAAGGTTGCGAGGTTCGTAAGGTAGTGGCTATCACTTGGAAAGTAAATCAAAAGTAAACAATAAGTAATACCAAGACACTAAAATAATGAACAGAACAACCAACACCATCTATTAAAGCGAATGCTTATACTGTGATATCAATAATTAATTGACTTAATGATTAATATGCAAAGCCACTTTTTGTGGTAGCCTTTATAGCTGCCTTTCTACTTTGTGTTAAGGGTCGGTGGTAAGGTACACCAACATCTTTATTAGTACATATTTTCACCCTTTAACGTTAGGACGAGACATGTATTCATCTGAAATTTACGCTTACACTTTGGAATTACCAGGGAACTTTGGAGGTTTGTTCTTTGTTTCTTCTGGTAATTCCTCTTCTTCTTCATCCTTTCGTTAGCCATCGGACGAAGATAGAAGAGGGGGCGTGTGGTGTTGGTGTTTAAAGGATTTCCTCTCATTTCGGAGGGCGGTGCCCTTGGATGTGAGAGGAGTATCCTCATTACTTTAAATCATATTTTCTTTCTTTTACAGGCTAACAGTGGTGATAGTGATTACAGCAGTAGATGGTTAGATATCTCTTCGTGTTAGTTATCCTAACCTTGGAATTGTACTGTGACTTGAGGTATGCTGTGATATTGGTCCTTGAGTGTGTGTACTGTTCCTCGCTGCGGAAATCATATTCATTTACCACTGATATCCTGGAATTTCGTCACAGGACAAAGCCTTCGCCGCTGCCCTGTGATTATTAACTCTATTCCTGCTGGTAAATATACCTCATCCTGTAGAAGAAATCTTGCAGAATTTGGAGAAGTCGAAGATGAAGAGACCTCGTCAAGTGTCGTCATCTTCCTCTTCAGAATCATCATATTTTTCATCAGCCTCCACCCCTTGGACTTCTAAGGCTCCCTGCCAAAGAAGGAGAAGGTAGTCTTCTCCCCTAAGAAGTCTCGTCACAGGACTTATAAAGGTCTGCCTCCTCAGTTTTTCTTCAGCTAGCTCTCCCGTTCCTTCGGGAACAGGAACCGTCACACTGTCCCCAGGGCCTAGCGTGTTGGGAGCTGTAGAAGCGCAAACTGTTCGCACTTCTGCTACTAGTCCTAGAGGTTCTGTCCCTAAGACTAGTTCCATGTCGGGCGCTCGTTTCACGAGTTTCCCGAGTGCATGTAATCTTCGGATTTGCATGCATCCAGGTTGGTGACGCTTTGTCCACTCACAGTCACGACGCAGGCATGGCGTGGAAGGAAGGAACGAGTCACTCAGGTGACTCACGCCTTGCCAGTGATCACTCTCGTGGTGATTGCTCGCTACTCAGGGTTAAAGTTGTCGGTCCTGTGGGGACCTGCATGCAGTAAGACTGGTAGGGGGTACCCCACTCAGTCCTCTTGAGAGGTTTCGGCCTCGACGAAGACTTGGACATGTCAGAGAATGGTACCGGCTCAACTCCACCAAGACCACGGTCACGTTCATGTGACTGACCGTTCTCAGTGGTGGCTTATGTTTCTCCTCCCGTGCGAGAGTTTGGTAACTCTCCTGGGAAAGCGTTTCACTAGGATGATAACGCTTTCCTAGATTTGCGTCACGGCCACAGGTTGATGGCTCCGCCTAGCGACTCGCTTCTCCTGCCAGTTCTGCTTGCAAGGTGAGCGAGAGCGTTCAAGTCATTCATCACCTATTCCCTCTACTTCCTATGGCTGCACTGGGATAAATGAGGTGGATAGGATGGATCCTTCAGAGTGTTCTCCATAGGATTCTGTGTCGGGGGACTCGTTCCTGGAAGGATCTTAGGGTCATATAGTGAGTGAATGTAAGAAAGATAAGAATATTGAGTGTTACAGGTGTGGGCAGGTAGGGCATATAGCGAGTGGATGTCAGGGTGCCCGTTTGACCGAGGCTTGTGGTAATTGTGGAAAGAATGGGCATTATGCCAGGATGTGTAAAGAATAGCGTGTGAAGTGTACTGAATGTGGAATGGAAGGTCATGTGGCGAGTGCATGTAGTGAAAGAGGATGAGTCAGGCTGGGAATTTGGGAAACTAGGTGTTAAGGGGATTCAATTTGGTGGGTTCTCTAGTGTGCTGATGAGTGAGTGGTTAAAGTGAGTAAGTATGAGCTGATTGTCAGTGAACAAATGGGTCAGGGAGATTGGCAGTTAGTGCTGGTGGAGTATGGAAGAAAGCAGAAGATGTAGTAGAGAAAGGGAATGGAAGGAAGAAGTGTTGAACAGCATGATAAGGGTGTTCGTGTTGGGGTGCAAACGGTTGATATAGCATGTAATGCGAATGGCTTTGAGGGAATGAATGATACTTGTAGCGTATATGGGTTTGAGTTATCAGGAATAAATGAGACCTCAGTGGGAAGGAAACCGAGTAGTAAAGAGGTAGTTGATAGGATGGATAAGTCATTGCAAGAGTTTGACAGAAGTAAGAATGAACTGAGTGGTTTGTTTCGCAGAAATACGGAGATATTGGGACCAGAGCTAGAAGATGTCGATGAAAGTAGTGAATGAGATTTGGGAGGATAGTAGTGGAGGGAGATAATGAGAATTTGAATGAAAGTGTTTAGAAGAAGCGAATGGCAATGCAACTGAGAGATTGTATGAGGGTCCTCAAACAAGATCCAGGGGAAACTGCATGCAAGCATCCTTGGATTTTCCAGAAAGAATTTAGTGTGTGTGTTGCAAGTGTAAGGAGACATTGTCAAATGTAATGGGGGAGGTAATATGGAGGAGTAAGATGGTAGTTTAAATTTGACTATTTTTGGGGGGTTGCATGAAAAAGAGATGAGAGAGAGAGAGAGAGAGAGAGAGAGATGAGAGCAAAATTGGTGGAAAGATAAATGGAAGTGGTTTGATGGCGGGAGTAAGCGAATTGGTATGGTCTGTTGTAGCGATTGCCAAGTATATCAGTGGGAGCTCCGTTACGAGGGTTGTGGAGAGTTAATTAGTCAGAAAGATGGTCAGATTCAGAAGTAGCCAGTGTTCTTTGGTGTTTTCTTGGTTGATATTGATGTTGTATGGTTGTGCATGTGTCTGGTGATGTTGAGCTGAAGAAGTTTGTTGTACTTGATTTTGCATTTTGGTGGTTTCATGAGTTGTCTGTTGGAGACTGTGTTGGTGTGATTGGCTTGTTGTGCTGGGCTGGAGTTGTCGTATGATTTATCGTGTTGTTTTTGAGCTGTTGGTATTTGTTTGCGTGGTGATTGGGTGTTGTTTTTTTAATTGTTGTACAGTTTTGGTGCTTGTCTGTCTTGGGTAGTGAAAGTCAGTGTTGGTTGTGTCTCGACTAGTTTATATCCAGCAGATGGTACAGCTCCTAGCCCTGAGTATCTAGAGTCTGAGTTGAGTACATGTGTTTGTGTGTGTGTTCTGTGTTCGGTAAGCCAATTGTCCTGCATGTAATTAGTAACATGAAGAGGAAAGTGTTGGCAGAGGGGAAAGTTCGATAGTCAGTACAACTAAAGTAACTCTGGGGAGATTTGCTTGCTTGTGATCCTGCCACAGAATAGTTCACTCTTCCATCTGGGTTTGGATTTATGCATCGCTTGGAACTGCATGCAACACCTTCTAGGTGAATGGTCAAGTACCGTCCTCGTGTATTGGACCTTAGGGTCCGAACACGTAGGACAGCAGACACAGAATCCCTCTTTATTCTTCTTGGAGATTCTACCTCGAAGGAGAACAGTTGTTTGGGAAGAAGTGATAGTTCTTTGTTGACAATTACCACTCATAATTTTTAGTGGTGATCTGCTCAGCTCACTCGACACGACTCAAACCAGACAGCTCTGCCAATCTAATGATGAACTCTCTGCTCTTGATCAGTGTGGTTCCTTGCCATGACATAGCACCCTCCCTTCCCATGTTATAGCAAGTTTTTCACTGGGGTATTCGTCTTTCATCTTTGTCATCTGACGCCTCCTAACCTCCCTCTTTGAAGGCTTCCACGACCTAAGTAGAGAAGGTAATTCTTCACCCACTAAGAAGTCTCGCCTCGAGAATTCTAAGGGCCTTCATCCTTTGCTTGGGGAGTGAGCAATTGGCTGTTTTCATGTCACCTGCTCCTTCCGGAGTTGGAAACTGGATGCTATCCCAAATATAGTGTCTCAGGAGCCCAGGAGTTCAAAACCCAGGTTTGTTCTCTTGTCTGGTTCCCAGGGCGCTGCTCATGGAACCTGGGGCTGCATTGGGTACTCATGTATGTGTCTCTCTGAGTGTACAACCTCCAAGGGAGGTCGTATATCCACAGTCAGTGGTAGGTAGTTCTCTCCATCATATTAGTGGCGCACGGCAAGAGAAAGGATCGAGCCATGTTGGTGCTCAGACTCACCTGTGAAAGCCAGGAATAGCTATTTCTTTAGGTGCCAAGATCGATATCACTGTTCTTCAGGACAAGGCATCTGAAGGAGATAAGAGGGGATCCTCTGTGTAGTTCTTTTTATGAGGTTCGATCACGGAGAGATAGATTTGTAGCAAGACATGGTAAGTTCTCATCAGCTTTTACTGCATTCAACTCTGGTCAACTTTCGTTTGCATTTGCGCAAACGAATGGTTGCAGGAAATGAATGCTTCGTTTAACAGAGTGAGAACATCGCAAGTTCAGAGAAGAGCGGGCAAGAACAGTCAATCCTATTCTCTTTTTTTTTTTCCCCTTTACTTCCTTGTCACACTGGAATGAACAAAAAATAAAATGAATTCTATGGAATCTTACTCCTCAGAGTTCGAATCCAAGAGACTATGTTTTTGGTTCAGAGTCTTAGGATCTTACCGAACAAAGTCAATCTGTTTAGGATGCATTGCACCAAGAGGATTGAATGCCTCTCTAGTGCTACTCTTTTTGGGAACAACCAGTTTGGCTTGAAATAGTAGTCTTTGGTATCCTGTTATCACCGTAGAAGTCTCCCTTTGGGACAACTTCACCTTCGCTATCTATTCATTAGAGAATGGAGGTCTGCTTCCAGTCCTTATTCTTGTCTCTCGAATGAAGAAGAATTAGGCAGGAGCACAATTTACAGGAACCTATGAATATACTAGTATATGTCTCTCACGACATGCTTCTGTTATCGGTTGCATCGTCCGAGTTATAGGTGCATATCTGGGTCTGAAGTGTTGCTGTTCATTCTGTGTGAGGCATTCTGCACGCTTACTTAAACAGTGGAAGGGCACACTCAAGCATTTCGTTTTCTAAATAAGAGGGATAACCAAAATATTTCTTGATATTTTTAACCACATTCTATTTTCAGTATCAGTGAATAGCAACCAAAGAATTCCATAAAAAAACAGTTTGCCATGTATCTTTCATTGCAAACTTTCTGATGTTTCTTGGTTGTTATTCATGATGCCAGCACATGGAGTATTTTATTATGTACAACATTAAATTTAAATTATTATATTTTTTAGGAGTTCAAAATAAAATACATATTTAAATTAGTGTATAGTCAAGTGGGGTAAAAAAAAGATAATTCCTTGTTTTGGCGGGGCAAAAAAAAAAAAAAAAACAAAAAAAAAAAAAAAAAAATGCCCCCATTTTTTTTTTTTCCTTTTACTTCATACTGACTGCAGTTGATATGAATAGATAGGCCTGCTTGTGATCTATCCCTCGTGGTAAATTCGCACTGGTCTGGAATTGGTCAGTGAAGATTGACAGTTCAAGTAAAAAAGGTGAAAATCCCTGCAAAAAGTTTTCAAGTGACTAATACAACTTTTCCATTACACTTTATTTTTTAAATAGAAATATACCATTTTGTGTGAGTATATTGGCAGTAGATAAGCCAACACAATGCAGTATAGTAAATTTGTAAGAAATCCCACGGTGGGACCAGATTGAAGGTTTTTTTTTTTTTAATCACCCAATAACGCCCATTTTTTTTTTCTTTTTTTGCCCCAAATTTTTTGGAGTGTTCAGGTGCTATTTTTAGTTTTCACATCTTAAATACATCTGTGAGCATAACTTCACTTATTTTCATTTCAGGTACATCTTCAATACATGTGTGAGCATCACCCTTCACTTATTATTTATTTTCAGGTGAGGATTTTCAATGCATTTTTGTGCTTTGTTTGTTTTACCCCTGTTGTTTTTATTCCCTGTTTTCTCTACTAATTTGATATTTATTGCTTATATATTACATTATATTAAAAATATTATTATGTTACATTATGATTAGCTATATTATGTTATATTAAACATTATGAACAAAAACATATTCGCCCATTATAGCTCTTGTTTGATGGTCATTTGACCCACACCTCTGCCCCAACAAATATTGAACTTGCAATAAAGGAGAACATTTCCATATCAAAGTTGCCTGCACATACTACAGATGTTCTTCAAAACATTGGATGTAGCTTGTTTTGGACTCTGAAGTCCTACTATGAAAAGCTCTGACAGAACATATGCACCAGACAGGAGCACGACAGCGCTGCATCGAGCAAACTTTGTTAATCTGGTTGCAGGAATCTGGAGAAATGGTCTGAGTGCAAGAAACATGAAGGCAGGATTTGAGGCAACTCTGCCAAGTGCAAAATCCAGTGGCTTGACAAGGTGAAAAACTGAATACATATGAACATGAACAGCAGAGGTAGCTGGGTCACCATTTGTCAGTTGATAGACTACCTAAGCTTGATGACCTTCAGCCAGAATAGTATAGAGAAGTACATGCACCACCTTCTTCTGAGCCATCCACCTCTCAAGAAAAACCTACACAGCCAGAAGAAGCAACACCACTGCCAGGTTCTGTAGGGACAACACCAAGCTCTGCATCAACATCAACACCAAGTTCTGCATCAATGCTTCTGAGGATGGAGTGAAAATGGCCTGCAAGAAGAGCTTTAGGGAATGGCAGCCCCCAGAGTGCTGAAAGTGATGCACACGGCATTGGCTACTGTGTACCAGACAATGCGAAATCACTTATGAGAGCTCTGCAAGAGTATGCCCCACCAGGAATGCGTTATTCAATAATGCTAATGAATAAAGATGATGAATCAATGTTTTGATGCAGTATAAATCTTGTGGCCGTCCAAGCATTGCACACCACAGACAAAAAGACAAAAATCTCTATGCATGGTGGCCCTTGTTACTGATGTAGAAAGTGCGAAGGCAAACAGAGGAAAGGAAGAAACAAGATGAGAAAAAAGTGTGTGCAACACGATCACGAAAAGAAAGGAAAGACAGTAGTACTGATGCATGAGTCATCAAATTCTGAGGAACGTGATTCTGATGAACCTGAGGAACGAAATAAAGGAAAGAGGGCACATGAAGCGTCAGTTTCTGAGGGAAGTGATCTTGTTGAACCAGAGGTTATGTCATCAGATGAGTCACACACACTGGAAACCAGTGTATGTGAGTCAGTGCAGCGTTCTTATGTAGCACAAAAATTACCAGACTGTGACAAGATTGCTGTAGATGAATTCTATGCAGTATTGTGGCTACAGCCTTCAACGTACTACTGGGTAAGTCCTCAGAATGTTTGAGGAAGATGTGTCAAGCTACATTATAATGTTGAATTTAAATTTATGCACCGAAAAACAATCACATCAACCCAGAAAAGGTTACATAGGACTGACCAAGTAAGGATGACATATGTACTGTAAAAGTTAACCCAGATATTCATGGGGCCAAGCAAGCCAAATTTCACAAATCTGGATTTTTATTTAAAGATGAACAGAGACATATGATTGGTACAAACTCCATCAGTAGATATTGCATCCCCTCTTCCAAACAATTTAATAAATAATGGTTCATGTAACAGTATACTACTCACACACACACATATATGTTATATGTGCGTGTGATTGTATTTGGAATTAAGAATTTTCTGATGTTTGAAGGTGTTACGTACCATTGTATATTTATAAACATAAAGTCTTTCATGTTAAGTTAATGCTTGTTCATCAAGCTATCTGAGGGCCACAATTTGATATACTACCCATTTATTAAAAGACTGAATGCAAAATAACTGAAAACTAGTTTTTTGCCCCACTTTACTGTATATATGTAAATGTACAAACAAAGATAAGAACTAAAACAAAACAGTTACAGGATTTTTAATTGATATATAGCAAATATATAAGCAAATATATCTAACTTCTTTATGCATCTTCATTGGGTATGTTTTTGGGATTTTTGAATTGCCTTAATCATAACATGATTAGGATCAAACTCCACACATCCTCCAGAGCCTTCTTACCCTGCTGGGATACAAGCACCAGCGGTGACTGAGTGGAAGTAAGCAGCATATTTCTGGTCTTGGTTTTATTAAGGTTCACTTTAGAGAAATCCTCTCTACATCAGCATTGGAAGTTGGTAGTGCCAAGATGTTAAGAAAATCTTGAAGAACCTCAAAATTCTTCTCACCATCAGTATTTCTCAGATGAGATAAGTGATGGAAAAATTCTTTTGGGTTGTCTGTTTCCTTTATATCTTTAGGCAAAGATTTGTTCCTCTGCTTTATACAAACCCTCGGTCCTTTACATTAGGAATTACTTTCAGCGTAGGCTGGAATTCAGCCGTTGAAGATTTAACAAGGTAATTGGGCAGTAACTGCTAGTCTGGTAGTTGGGAATTCAGCCCAACTGGACATAAACATTCCACTTTGCCACCGGCGTGGTGAACAGATGTGCTTTCACTCTCCACCCCATTTTATGCTACTTTTTATGAGATCTTTCCTTGTTTTGTGAATGAGTTGTTTGTTTGTATTTTTTTTAATTATGGACAGCAACATGCAAACACAAGGGCACAAGTGTGATAGGTCCAATTCCTGCAAGAGGAGGAAGTGATCTTGGTCGATTCTTCATCATTCTTTCTCCCTCCCTCTTCGTAAGCTTACTCGACTTGTTGTTTCCCATTAGGGGGAATTTCTCCCTCTGCTTCTTCGGATCTTCTACTAACCCGACTTCTTCTCCAGGGGTTAATGGCACATTTTATGTCTGCCTATGTGATGGATCTGCAGCAGGGACAACAATGACTGTATCTTTACCTTGATATGTGGTCCCAACGCACTTGGTGTACACTGAACATGTTACCACCGTAATACCTTTGGTGGTGATGACATCTGGGCCGCATACGTCAGAGGCACATTCATTCCTGCCTCCTCCTCCTCCTCCAGGTAACGCTGTCTTGTCTCCTCCAGCTACTTATGTTGAACAACCTCCCAGGGTGCTTTCCACCATTAGACCTCCCTCCTGTAGTGTTCCAGCCTGTGCCATCCGTGCCTGTGCTGGCTGCTGTACCGATTCCTGATCGTGCAAGTGCTGTCACAGTGTTGGCATCTCCTGTCCCTGCTGCCCCAGAGCCTGCTGCTTTGGCAGCCACTCCAGTGGCACCTTGGATGGGGATCTGACTGCCATTCTGAGGAAGCTGATGAAGATGCCAAAGAAGAAGTGTAAGGTGTCATCGTCTTCCTTGTTGACTTCGTCTTCATTGTCATTGTCTGCTGCCTCCTCCCCTTCATCTTCCAAGGCTTCCCTGCCCAGGAAGAGGGTAGTCTCACCCCACCCTAAGAAGTCTCAATCTGGAACCTTTAAGGGTCTGTCTCCCCATTATGGGAAGGCAGGTGGGTCTTCCACTGGTGCTCCTGTTTCTTTGGTAATGGGAACCATCTCGTCAGCCCAAGGGTTACACAAGTTGGGGACCTTAAGGTTCAGGCTTTGGCCCATACTCTTACACCTAGTCCTAGAGGTTCTGCGTCTATGACTAGTACTGTCTTGGGTTCTCGTTTGAGCTTCCCTGAGTGCAGACAAGTCTATTGACAAGCATGCAGCTAGAGTTGGTGACACTGAGTCTGCTCACCATCACGACTCAGGCACTGTGTGAAAGGAAGGGGCGAGTCGCTCAGGTGATTCACTCCTTACTGGCAATCGCTTGATCCCTGGGGTTGATGTGCTGGTCTCACAAGATTGTGTGTGTAGTGAGACCAGTAGGAACTCCCCCATTCAGTCCTCTAGAGAGGTTTCGACCTCTTCAAGGACCGGGGCATGTCGTGAGGATGGTACTCAATCTTGCCAGTCAGGTTGACGCTACTCTCCACATGACCAATCAGTCCCGGTCTGGTGTCGAATAGTGTTTCTCCTGCCGTGTGAGAGCACTGTACCATTCCTCAGGGAGTGTTTCTCCGGAGTGAGAGCGCTCTTCTTGACCTGAGAATCAATCACCACTGCAGGTTTGTGATCGCGGCCCACTCACACAGTTAGTTCTGGTAGCAGATCTTCCTCACCTGTCCCTTCAACTTCCTCAGGATACACCGGGAGTGGTGAGGGATCTCCCTAGGGTCCAGCCACGAGAGCTTACGTTCCCGGCACGGTCTTAGGATCCGAGAGGTTGTATGCTCAAGTGGCGCAGGAAGGTCATGTGGGTATGCTGAGGTTCTTCCTTCTGAAGGTAAAGGGTCAAGGGAGGAACACATCCTAGAAAGACTTGATGGTCTTTCCCTCCAGGATGCCGTCACTCCCGAGATCCAGAGGACTTTGCTGAGGTCATCGCTCTGGTTCGTCAGCACAATCCCCATGGGAAAGGGACCACGGTGACTTCCTCTGACGACCCTTCACAGCAAGAAGGAGCCCATGGCCTCTATGGGCTTACCATGGTCTTCCTTGTCTGAAGGAGTCATGGACCAGGTGAACAATCTTGTCTCAGGGCAAGAGAATTCACTTAGGGCCAACAAATCGGACAAGCTGCTTCCCCCTCCTCTACCTTGACAGAAGTGCTTCTATTCGACATTGGACAACCCTTTGCCGACTAAGCAGATAGAGCCAGAGTTATTTTGCTAGACTCCTGGCTTACTGCTGCAGCATCTTCATGTGGGAAACCTTTGTTTTATGTAAGAAGAGGCAGGGGCCTTGGAAGCTATCACTATGGCAGCTTTTCAAGTAGTCTCCTTGCTGGATATGTGGTCCCTCATAGCATCCAAGGTCTCTACTTCCTCAGGACCAGTAGTTCCTGGAGAAGACTTGGCTTTCGAGAGACGTTGCCAGTCTGAAGGAAGGGCTATTTCCTACCTGGCCCACCAGACGGCAAAGCTGTGGGCCAACCTGTTGCTTAGGAGAAGGGACACCATCCTGAATTGTATCACCAGGTCTGTGGGACCAGAGTCAGCATTGATGTTGAGGAATGGACTGTTGCTGGGTTCCTCCTCTCTCTTCCCTAGAGAGATGGTGGACACTGCGGTGGATAAGCAAAGAGTTGAAGACAACGATCGACTTGTTCACCAGGCAGTTGCAAAGATTTCCTGGTCTCCTAGCAATTGCAGCTAGGCCTTCCTCCGCCTCCAAGAAGACTCCTCCTTTGAAGGGGCCTCGAGGAAAAACACAGCCTTCTTCTTTCTCCTCGAAAGGAGCTCATCCACGTGCGTTTCAGCCCTCCTTCCCCCAGGGGAAGGTGGGTAAGGGAAAGAAGAAGAGAAGTAAATGTTAGGGACAGCGTTCCCCTCAGCTGCTGCCATTGGGGGGGGGGGGGGGGGGGGGGGGGGGGTGAGCCATTAGGCAACATGGCAGCGCTATGGAGCTGAGACCTAGGTAGTGGATGTCCTTTGGGAGGGATATCTTCTCTTCAAGTTGAGCCCACCCCTCACCGAAATTCTGGTCCTTCTTCAGACTGACATCCTAGTTCTGCCAAGGATCTGGCACTGAAAGGAAAAGTGCAAGAAATGCTGAGCAAGGGAGCTGTAGAAGTCACACGAGATCCGTCACAAGGGTTTTACACCTGAGTCTTCCTGGTGGAGATAGCTATGGGGGGCTGGAGACCAGTGATAGATCTCTTCTTTGAACCGATTCATTCGCCAGACTCAGTTTACGATGGAGTGCTCGCCCCATTTCAGGCAGAACGACTTATTGCTTTTGGTGTATCTGAAGGATGTGTATTTCTGGATACCCCTTCATCAATCCTCCAGGAAGTACCTTCGCCTTATCCTCAACGGGAAAGTGTTCCAATGCAAGACACTTTGTTTCAGATTTTTGACTGCCCCTCAGGTGTTCACAAAAGTGTTCACCTTGATATCAGCCTGAACCCATTCAGTTGGGGTACGTCTGTTGAGGTATCTCGATGACTGGCTAGTACTGGCGAGCGAGCTCTCGCAGTTGCTACAGGACAGGGATTTTCTCCTTGACTTTTGTTGAGATCTTGGGATTGCGATAAATTTTGAGAAGTCAGATCTCGTTCCTAAGCTGAGGATAAAGTATCTGGGCATGCTGATTGATACAGCAGCAGCACGAGTCTTCCCTGCAGGAGCAGCCAGCTCAGCTTTGGCAAGTTGTGATTGGTCACTTGTCATCAAAGGAGAAGTTAGTCTCTCACGGGCGTGAAGCTTCTGCGGTCTCTTCAATGGAAACTAAAGGAGTGTTGGTCACAGGCTCGAGATCCTCAATCTTTCCCATTCCTCTAATAGAGGAGGTGAGGAAGGATTTAGCCTGGTGGCTAGATGACAGGAACCTCTTAATAGGAGTGGAGTTGTGCACTCCCCCCCCTGACATTCTTCTGTTCTCAGACTCATTGCATTGACTGAAGGTGGGCGCACACCTGGAGGAGTTACTGACTGCAGTAGTGTGGGATCAACACAACAGGCACCTTCACATCAACATTCTGGACCTCAGGCCCTCCAAGAGTTTTGGGATCGAGTGAAAGGACATGAGGTGTTGATGAGTGACAACAATAGAGTAGTGACAGATGTCAACAAGCAGTGATACCTAGTGTCCCTCCCGCTGCTTCAGTTGACAGTGCAGGTGCAAGAGTAGGCTAAAGCACACTCGGTAGAGCTGTCGGCCAGATACATTCTGGCCCAGAGGAATGTAGTGGCAGACAAGTTCAGCCACCAGAATCAGGTGGTAGGGACAGAGTAGTCCTTTCACACTGACTTGGTGGAAAGGTTGTTCGACCCATAGGGGTATCCAGTAGTAGACTTGTTCACCTCCTGGCACAACAGGAAACTTCTGGTTTTCTTCTCCGTATTGCCACACCATTGAACAACTGCAGAGGACACGTTCCAGAATCCGTGGGACAATTTTGACGCCTACACTTTTCTCCCATTCTGCCTGATTTGGAAGGTGATCAGCACTAAGAATCTTTAGATGATTCTGGTGGTTCCCTGTATCCTGATCTGTTGGCTTTTTTTCCAAGGCACAGCAAGAGATTCTCCCTGTGGCACTACCTTCTATGTCAGCCGCACATAAAGTGGTACCACTCAGTAGTACGGTCCCTGTGTCTTCACGGCCGGCAGTTATCCACCATCTCTTGTAAGTGAGAGGCTTTTCTCACCAAGCATCAACAGATATGGCAGGATACCTCAGACAGTCCTCGGCAGCAGTGTACCAGGGAAAGTGGAGTAGATATTTCTACTTCCATGAAGATCTCTCTCCTTATGAGGAGCTTCGAGAGGTCTTGCCCACCCAGGGAACTCAGACTCCCTGAATGGGATGTGACTCTCGTCTTAAGGAGTCAGATTTGTGAAACTTACGAGCCTCAACGAGAGTAGTCACACAGGGATCTGATCCTCAAGAACATCTTTTTGCTGGCCATGGCAACTGTGAAGAGAGTAGGTGAGCTTCATGGTCTCTCTTATAATGTCAATCACTCGAGGGGATGGAATCTCTTACTCTCGATTTTGTCCCGTTACAGTGTTACAGCGCTATCAGAAGAGAACTCAGGCATTCGTCCACCCACCCTGAGTGTCGAAAACTCCCTTTCGTGAGCACCACCGGGTAACCAAGAAAGAAGTGTCCAAGAACTGATCAGGAAAAGCGTACTCCTCCAAAAAGGAGAGACGACATCGGTACCTTTCATCTGAGAGCCCATGAAGTCAGAGATATTGGTCTTACTCTTGCGTTCCGCAAGAACCTTTCGCTTCCACAGGTATTGAAGGCTGGGGTTTGGGCCAACCAGACCATCACACCTTTCCTTTTACCTCTGGGATTTATCCCATAGGTCCTTGTATACCTTTTCCTAGGGACCCATGGTGGCTACTCAACAAGTTTTGTAGCTTACCCAGCTCCTCCAACTGGACAAGTTGCATCTCGCCATGTGTGAATGTAGTTGTGAATGAGAGAGTGACTGGCTTCTCTTCCCCCTTTCATTCTTCTCCCTGTGGGCAGAGAGTCACGGTCGTCACATGCTGGAATGGGTGCCTGATGCAGGTAAGCTATATTACAGAGCTCTATTCTATACCCTTTTATTAGTATATAGAAGCTTGCATCCGTCCCATCCCTAACAAGTGGGGAAGAGGACCTTGGCATAAGACACACCCACTACTTGTATATTTGTCTTTTTGCTTCCAACCATAAGGTTCTTGTTTGGTATTCATAAGAGGTTACGCTTGTCTCTTCTCTTTTGAATTGGTCCAGAGGTCTGGCCATTGGTCACAAATTTCCCTTACCCTGACCAATTGGACGTGGGCTAGGTTCCCCTCCTCGCTTTTACGACGGGAAGGGAACTGTGGTTGAGCGAACACCAGTATGTTCACATGACTCTATCAAATTCCTCCCTCCAATCATTGAGTCTTCCTAATGTAAAGGACCTCAGGTTTGTATAGTTAGGAAAAATACAATTTACTTTTAAAATATTGTGATGTTAGGAATGTTGCTCTATTCATCTAATGTCTGCATATCACCTGCGTATCTGAGGTACTTCTGAAGCAAATAGTGATAAAGATGAAGTCTTCATCAAAATGTCCTTACTAATGCTGTTGGATACTGATAATGCACTGCAAAGTTTAAGTAATTTCGAGT
Organism: Macrobrachium nipponense; assembly: GCF_015104395.2. Taxonomy (NCBI): domain Eukaryota; kingdom Metazoa; phylum Arthropoda; class Malacostraca; order Decapoda; family Palaemonidae; genus Macrobrachium; species Macrobrachium nipponense. The sequence continues at coordinate 11,608,723 of NC_087222.1, forward strand.
TAAAGGGGAACCTCATTCTTATCTTTTGTTGTTATCATGAATTGTCTGCAGTGTATACGGACATTATCTATTAATTTTTTACTGTTTCTGATGCGAGGGTCTTTGTAATTCACACGTCACATTGCACCAAGGTATATTTTATTTAGCAAGATGAAATGCACGTTATAGATGGGTCTATTTGACATCATTGTCGTGGAATCACAAGCAAAAAATCAAAAGCAACAAGATCTCCCCACATTTACTTTATCAAACACGGCTGACAAATAGTTGCCTCAGCCACACTTTCCCCTTTACGCTACTAATTACGTGCAGGACAATTGGTTCAGCGAGACACAGAACACCCAAAACCCAAAACACAAACACATGTACTCACCAGGAAACCTGCCACAATTCAGGGCAAGAAGCTGTTGTTGTCTGCTGGATGAGGTCGCTAGACACCAACAACTGCCGTAAATCATTACACAGACAAACAAACAAGGACTACAACCATACAGCAACTCAACAACGACACAACAAAAGACCACTGCACAAACAATCACTAATAACATAAGAAAACAACAGGACATTCAATTCACAACCACACACAACGACACCAAGAAACCACAACTCACCAGCAACGAGACTCAAACAAACTCACAACTCCAAAAAACTCATCTACTACACTACAGCACTCACAAGTTTAAAACAACCCTCCAACACACTAGCACAACAACTTCAGCAACATAGGCACAACAACTGTAAGCATACAACACCAACAACTCAAACAACAACTTCAAAAACACACAATACAACTGACCAACCAATGCTATCTTCCAAGACTGCTGTCGACTGTACTGTGCAGTACAGACACTGATCCAAGACTGACTGACTGACTGACTTACATGGAAACTGCACCAGCAGACAACCCAGAACTCGCCAACAAGCAATTCAATCGCTAACCATCCATCCACCAATTATGCTCTCTCTCTCTCTCTCTCTCTCTCTCTCTCTCTCTCTCTCTCTCTCTCTCTCTCTCTCTCTCTCTCTCTCATGGAAAACCACAAACACAAATATACATGCTACACGATCTTAACAGCGATACCAATCACGAAAACTCTCGAAGACATTGTCAAATGCAACAAACAGATCATTCCCCATATCTGAGTACTATTAAGTCTGTCATGATTGAAAAGGTATCTCAAGATATCAAGATAGAGGACTTGACATCTGTCATACAGTAAGTGAATGGTTGGTAGGGTCCTTTCTGTGGAATGTTGGATTAAAAGTCGTTATTTTTGGCAAGAAATTATTTAAAATAGGTAATACAAATGGACAGCATTATCTTGAAGGCTGTCGTAGGAAAGCTTTGATGTTGATAGCCTATCTTCCAGTTGCTTTTGCCTAAAGTAAAGACGAGATGGCAGTCCCTAACTGCTCTATTAACACTCAAGCAACAGCTTCATGCAGCGAAAACCACCTTGAAGTGAAATACGAAGTAATTTGTGTGGTTTCAAATTAGAAAATGTTTGAAATTCTTTAAACTCGCGAATCCTTTATATGCTGTGAGAGAAATAGGTGTAGATGTCTCCAATTAAGTCTTCACAAAACCGAGGAAGAGTTTTTGGTGGTTGTGATGCACATAACTGAGCTGAATGGCATTTTACATCTTAGTACAGTGATACCAGGTGCAGCATTTCTAATTCTATTGGTAGCGGAAATTATTAACCGCCATTATATTGCTCAGACCATCTGCAGTAAATCTTACTAAATTTTCAATGAGGATTTGGTGCTCATTAAAAAGTGTAACTAAAAGATTATATAGATGGTGCCCCGTTGATCCCTCATCTTCACTGTTGTCTGGGGTTATATATGTTTAGTAGCTCAAGTAATCATGTCTCTATGGATCCTATGGTCTTATCAAAGTGTTTAACTATTACTGCACAAGTCTTTTCTGTGCCAACATCTGTAGTCTCATGTATAATAAAGGAAAATTTACTGTTCTTCAAAACTTACAATAATTTCCTGTGATATCTTTCCAATTTCCTTAATTGCACGTGTGGGCTTCAATCTTTTTAAAGACATTTTCTGGGCTATTGCAGAGTCTGGGAATACATATTTGATTAACTCAGTTAAATGGTCACATGAATTGAAAGGAATGTTGTGTTCTGGTAAGAATATAGCCAGTTTGATTTCAGCCGTGGTAACTTTGTCATTAATGTCTTCTTGTCTGTTCTCCTGTTCATTTTCTTGCTCACTTTGTAGTTGTATTGTGTTCCTTAGACGGCAATTAGTTAACTTATGGCGTTTAATTGCAGTAGTGTTAACGTTGAACTCATTCTTGCAAATCTGACAATATGGCCGTTCCCTGTTGCCTTCTGTCTGCCATCGTCAGCCATCCCTGGAACTAAATGTTCTCTTTGGTGGCATGTCTCTATAAATCTAGTAAAAATTATATGGAAACATTAATTCAAGCCCTTGGAACTCGCAAGTCAGTACAAATTACCGTATAATATTCATAGAGAGAGAGAGAGAGAGTTATACTTTTAAAAGATGCCAAAACATTACACTGAGCATTAGGAGTTAATATGTGTGGGCATATATAGAAGATTTATATATTAGGGCTGTTGCTTTGTATAATAAGGCGCCCTATGAGGTAATGTTAGACTTGCGATAATCTTATGCTAAGTCGGTTGGTATTGCACTTCCATATTCATTGGAGTGTCTTGGGGTTTGTAGATCACTTACGAAGTCGGTATTATCTTCTTTGGTTATGACGACGATGTGTTAAACTCATGATGATTTCTTTCTGATGTGAGGCTCTTAGTAGAAAACACGAAGTATAAAAATACTTATATTCTCTGATATTACATAGTGAAGATCAAGTAGGATTGTACAGGTCTTCCAATGACGATAGCTTGATCGCTTCTGCCAATGATGATGGCTAATTCTATTCTGTTCTGTTCTACATCTCGGTTACAAGTCATAAAAGGAAGCAGACAGTAGCTCGAACATACGAACATACATACAAAATGAGACACACTACAGATCACGTAGGCCGTTTGAATTATAGGTCGCGGTAGTTGTCTCAAGCAGGGAGCTTGGACTAATGTTTTCAAAACAAATGAATGACTACAGGTGACGGCATGTTATCTTAGCCTACATACTTTATCGTCTCTGGTCTGATCACATTCCTGGTTGACCTCTTTAGTTTTAGTCTTTTATATATATGGAATAACATTCCATATTTTTATTATGAAATCACTTACATATACCCATACCCTACTTCCATAGAAGAGAGACATATAGGCCTACCCCTATGCTCATTACAGTAGGTTTGCGAGACGAGAAGCTGTAAGAACCTTCAAAGAAGAGGTGCAAGTTTTAAAGACCGTAAAGGCTATGTGCCTTCAACAATGAAGAACTTAAAAAAGAAAACAACGGATTTAAAAGATATGCGTATGTTCAATCAAAATTTATTTCTTGACAACACAAAAATAAAATTTATTCATACGTCAAACTGTACTTTAACTTATGTTTTGACAGTGGCTAGCTTAGAAATAGTGAAATTATCTGCGACTCTTGCTAATGTCATATGATATGATACATTTAGGGATATGTGCAGGAATGTATGTAATAAAACATGGCATTTTGATTAGTTTCATGTTTATTTTTAATAGGCAAGCTTGCAATTTACAATAATATTGTACTGAATATTGTAAAAAAAATCAGTAATTTGAAAGTGGCAAATTTTTTCTGCATATGTAATGCATCTCATTTCCACTATAAAAGTACCGTTGTGCTCTGTATAATGGGTCAAGGAGGAAAGAACTCCCAAAATTACCATGTCCACTCAAAATGTTGTGCAAATGCAGAATCATCAGGTTTCTTATAAACAGATGCCTCATCATTTTCGCTGGGTCTACGTTGCCAGGCTCCCATGAGAATCTAGATCAAGTCTTGAATCATTATTCTTTCTCATGACCTCAAAAAGTCATGTGTGTAAGTTTTGTACGTGTTTTTCACCTTTTTCCTAAGATCAAATTGAGAACCTTTGTTATCATTCTCTCTCGATCTCCCATCAACTTAAGAATCCTTCAAAGAGCTCATATCTCTAAGTTGAGTCTCGACTTGTAAATAATTAAGACAATACATCTATCTTTTATACTTTTGAGTTGTTTCAAGAACCTTGAAGATACAAAAATATGAATGGAAGTGAGAAGACAATCTTAGTCTCCTACTAGACACAGCCATCAGAGAGAGAGAGAGAGAGAGTTGCGATGTGCCTCATAGAAAGTTGGTTGAAGCCATAATACATAGACAAAGCAACAAAATAGCATCTCAAATGTAGTCTTACCTACTCTAGGTAATCAGTACCTTCCTCATATACATGGTAGCCTAGCCTACACTACTCATTATACTCTAAATATATGTGGTATAGGGTAAACAATCGCAGTCAATCCATCGTCATGGCGTGGCTTGGCCTTATTCACTCGATATTTAATTGGTGAAACAAGAATACAAGTACATATTTAAGCATACCATTCAAAAGATTGAAGTTTGGTCAACATAATGTGATATATGAAAGCCCCATACAAACTAAAATAGGCATGTGAGCTCTTCGTAAAATATGTTTTCAAGGCAGTTTTGAAATCCAATATGGTGGCAATCACATGGCTGGCCGCTCTAATAACAGGAAATCCCCCATCTTTCCCAGCCTTCCCAGCACTCATTTGAACAATGTTAGCTTATATATGTAATGTTTATTGATCTTATTCAAGATTGCAGCTGTAATCTGCACAATAAAACAACATTTTGTTGCCTATAAGTGAAAGTATGAAACTTTTTATTCCTGGGGTCATGGTTTGAACTGAAATTCATTTTTACCTTGTAATCAATGGTTTTATCCTTACTGCCATCACAACTGAAACTCCACAGTGCTTATTTGATTGTAACTATACACATTTTGGTCTTAATTCACTCCAAATTTCACTTGAACACGTTGCGGTTCATGCTTCCTAAGCGCTCACTACACAAACACAGTTACAGGCAGCACACGAGTACACGGTTTATGAGGTGCAAAGCTTTATTTCCTTAATTGTTTACTTTACTCATTATTTAGTTTAACTTGACTTTGTTACTTCAAAATGTTTATTTAATTCATGTCGATTATCCCTTTTTTGCAACCAAATTAACCCCCAAAAATTACAGATATTTCTGATGTACCTTTGCAAGCAGACGACGCAACGAAAATGGCTCATCGTTGCCAATCTAGTGGAGCTTCGCACATACACCGATGCATTGACAAACCGTTTCCATGAATTCTAGTTGTCATAGTAATGCAGCAATGATAAAATTGCTGTAATATATATATATATATATATACGTACTACAAATAGATACGCTAATTTCACTTTAATATTTTCCCCAGTTTTGTGTAAGTCTTATACCCAGTATAGGAGGGTAACCATATACCAATTTGGCAACACGATAAACAATTGAAGAGTGCGAAGAATGCCGGAGGTACCGTCACAAGCAAAACTGTTGATATTGAGTCAGGAATCTAGTACTTTTTCAACAACGATATTTTCAAATTATTAATCATGAATATGTAAAAATATTTATGCATTTGTTCATGAAACTTCCCTGTTTTGTTTATCACACCCTATCAGGGTGTTATAAACAAACAAATAACACATGTCTAAATGTACCGACCTAGATCCCACCGCTGCCACCACTTTCTAATGTCTTATCGCTTGGCGATAGACTTTTTGTTTTTTCCTTACGATTTGCCCTTTCCACTAGCCCATTAGACTCTGGGTGATAGATCATGGTATTGACTTTCTTTATTACTAAGGAATTCGCACAAGGAGTTAAGGAAATGATTATGAACTCCCCGCCCGAGTCTGAGATAATGATGTGTGGAATTCCATGTTTACAAATGTAGCACTCGTAAAACTTCCTAGCGCACTCAACCGCGGTTTTTGTTTTAAGCGCTATAAGTTCTGTATATCGAGTCATCAAAGCGTCTATAATTCATAGGAGGTGCTTATTTCCCCTCTGCTCTCGACTCGTAGAATCCTGTTAATAATCTAAATGTACTCTTTCAAAGGGTTGATTTGGCACGGGGTAAGCCCTAGGCTGACAGGTGTCTTCGTGTGCACTGTCATTCTTGAACAAGTGCGACAATTTGCTATGTGCTTTTTTATATCTCTAAGCATCGTATGCCAATAAAATAAGGATTTGGCTTTCTGTGACATCAAGGTATAACCCGGATGTCCGTGCAGTGGATTTTCATGCAACCACTTTAAGACAGTGGGTATGAGTGAGATAGGCACCACCACCTGGTTGTTATTCAACTGCGGTGTGTTGCGGGTTTTTCCTCGTCACAGATATACACAGGATATTTTCCTGTAGGATATAATTCTGCTGCTTATACTTTAGGTATTCTTTTTCCTTCGGATTTCCATTTAACGCAATGATGATTTTTTCTATTTGCGGATCTTTTCTTTGTTCCGTCTGTAATAGTTCAGCACTCCAGCCCAGATCTTCCTGTTCGGATATAGTTTTTAACAACGGGCATGGAGGTTGAGATATCTATTTAATTCAGCTAATGGCTCGGTACAAGATGAAGAGGGGTTGCGTGATAATGCGTCAGCAATGATATTTGCTTTCCCAGGTAAATACCCGATCCTGCGCGCCAAAGTCCTGAATGATCATGTGCCACCGAGTTCGCTTGGGCTGTGACTAAAGCCTTTAAAGAAGTCGGTTAGGGGCTTATGATCAGTGAGAACCTTGACGGGATAACCGTAAATTATGAATTTAAAGTGCACGAGTGAATTAACAATAGCGAGCCCTTCCTTGTCTATTACTGCATATTTACTTTCGGAAGGTCTCAGTTTACGTGAATAAAAAGCTAGAGGGAAAAACTGTCTATCATATTGTTGAAGCAATACCCCACCTACTCCTAGGTCTGAGGCGTCTGTTGCTATGAAAAATTCCTTATTGAAGTCAGGAAATTTCAAGACAGGAGAACTACACAGTTCATCTTTCAATTTATCGAACGCCTGTTGATGAATTTCAGACCATACGAAATCTACGCCCTTTTTTATAAGATCGGTTAGGGGAGCGGCTATGATTGAGTAATTGCGGATAAAGCGGCGATAGTATCCGCTGCACCCCAAAAATTGCTGTTGTGAGCCGACTGTATAACGGCTTGTGTGACGGATAATCCGTGTGTTTTCAGAGTTTCGGAAAGGATTAATGTTTCAGATCCTGGCAAGGTTCTTTTTACACGCACTAATATATTTGAAGTTACGTTAGGTTCGAGGGTTTGCGTGCAAGCTGATATTACGGGTGAGCGAGAGTTCTGTTGGGTTGAGCCTGTATTATTTCTTGGTTCATGAGACAGGTGATTGGTTCCGTAATGTAAGTGACAACTCTGTCTGTCTCTTTATTATCTAAAACAGATTTTAGGGTATTAGAAGACCTATAGAATTTCCCTTTGATATACACGCCGTGTTTTGCAGGTGCTAAGATAATATTTTTGAGTGCCCATAGACGGGTATCCGATAATTACTGCGGATACATATTAATGTTTTGTACAACGACAAAGGTATCGGCTAACGTGCGCTTACCGACCTTGTACTGTACATGAGTTACGCTACAACATTTAATTCATTATTCCCAATGCCTGAGAGCCTTATTCCGGACTTTTCTATAGGGAAATTTGAAAAGAGTAATGAATGAGTCCTTAAATCCATTATATTACGTGGACTACCAGAATCAAAGAACAAAGTGAATGACTTATGGTCCAAATTTACTGCATGTAAGGTTGGTCGCAACTCGTTTTGACTAATAATTGCATGAATTTGTTGCAAATCTACGGAACCTGCACAGATTTTTTTGATTCGGCCGTGTGTTTCATAGGAAAATCAATTGTCTCACAATGATCTGATAAATGATTAAACTGATTTAATTTTGATACAAAAGATGTTGATATTTGATGACCCAACATTGCCTCTCCCTCCCCCCCTTGGAGTGAACTACGTGGTATTTGTTTTGTTTATCACCATGAAAATTCGCTTGCCCTTGCGAGTTCTGGCTAGACGGCCCAGGAACAGAGGTACCTGAAGCACGATTTGTTTGTTTCTGCTGTTGTGCAGAATTTCCGTTTGGTTGTTTCTTCTTATAGTACTGAGGACCCTTCTTTTATTTGCACTGGCAACTGGTTGCGTGTTTGTAGCGTTTGGCTGTTGATTCCTCAAGTAGCAACGGTTATATGAATGAGTTGAACTATTGTGTTATTTTGAACACAAAACGCGTCTGACAGTCTGAAATCATGTGACCTGGTCGTTTACAGTTATAACAAACCATCCCTGCAACTTGTTATTATTATGTACCACATTTACTTGTTGTGGTTTGTTCTCATTTTTTGCAAAAACTTGAATGAGCGAAGGTTTTAAAACATTTTATTTTAAGGGTCAACCTAGGGGGGGCAGATCCCAACTGGGACATTGCCATACCTGCGGTACTAAGCACACTTAATCACTCGTATCACGTGTCTATTAAAATGACACCGCACGAGGCACTGTACGGTATCCCAGGCCCGACGCCTTTCCACATCTTAAAGCCTACAACTATTTATCAAATCTCTAAAGGTATTATGGATGCAAGCATAAGTCGATATATAATTCGTAAGAATTTAGAAGAAGCACAGATCCTAAAATGAAAAAAATCATGATAAAATAGCTAAGCCAACTAGAACATATGCCGTGGGCGATCAGGTATACATACAAGTATACGTGCGTAAAGGTTTAAATTATAAACTGACACCTAAGTTTGAAGGCCCAGTTTAACATTTTAGAAAATTTAACGGCCAATAGAGTTAGGGTTCAAAATGTATCCAAACCCACTGATGTGAGAATAGTCCCATTGGCACATATCAGAATCTAAAGAAAGGTAGATGGAGTGAGGGAAAAAATGGTTGTATTTATGAAACTTGTATAATAATTTATATATATATCTATTAATCATATTGTATGTAAACCTATTCTTTTACGCGAGTTATTACATCTGTTTTTACTCATTGCGAGTTTTCAAAAATGGAATCTGTTATTGTTGGTTGGGAGTGATATTGTGTATTCAGACATCTTTGTTGTATGGAAAGAGTGTTAGGACTAAAGACATAGAATTTAATCATGGCTCGATTATCGAGAGAATCGATGATGTATTCATCGTGTCAAGTAATATTGTTATCGAGGTAGATATGCACGCCATTTTCTTACCTGAAGATGACGTCCTTAACTTAAAGAATGACCTGATGAGGTTTGGTATTTCCCTTAAGGAAATGCGATGAACGTAATTTTCATGCTAGCTCAGAGATTTCACTAGCTCCAAACACTAAGCGTCGCGGAAATGTTGTCTTATGACATACAAAATAAAACCGCCGAGGCAGAAGAACTCGCTCGTGACCTGCTGATGTGGTCTGTGCGGCACAATACTGTTGAGCGTCGCAACCCGCTTATTCTAGCTGGACTAAACATCTTAGGATCAGTTGCGAATCTAGGCTTAGGAATCTCAAATCGCCTCAAGATAAATAATCAAAATAAAAGAATTGAGTTTTTTTGCAACACAAAACGGAACTGGCCTTATCAGAACTTCGCAGCCAGTTATCTTCGATCAATCAAATAATGAATATCGTTAATGAACATTCAAATAATATCGATCAGGTCATGGAAGTTCAACATTTGCTGGCTACTTTAGCTTACTATAGTTCGAAAATAGATCATATCCGTGTGAAAATATCACATTTTATTGAAAAGTCAAAAGATTACGTAGAAGCATTACGTTAGCAACAAAGGGTGTGTTATCGCCTCACTCATGCCTATTAAAGATCTGACGTTAACTTTAGAAAACGGACGGGAGAAGCTAGGTTATATTCCTTTATTGGATGCCCATAAAGTAGAATTCTATTATAGCCTAATATAGTCAGCGTAGAAAATTATAGAATTATGATCACGATTCCTTTTGATTCTTCCGATGCTTGGCAATCATACAAAATAGCACCGTTTCCTACTTTTATGACGAATAACTCAAATCCAGTAATATTCCAATTTAACAGGGCATGTATGATTTCTTCTGATAAGAAATCATTTACAGTCATAAAGACTTAGATAAACTCACTCACTGTTCAGAAGCCATGAATAATAAAATTGTACAGCTGACTCTTTTGAATTCTATCTTATATCAACGGATTCATGTGAGTTAGACATAGTGCTAAACGGCTCTCTCTCTCATACAAGCGAAGGTGTCTGGGAAACTTTATCCCTTTTTCGTAATAAATTCAATTACAGGATGAATAATGGTTCCTGGATCCGTTATGATAAGGCCGGATTCGACGTCGTGTGTCGCCGACACATCCACCGCCCATGCCCCTATCTTCGTAGCAGCCGATGGTGTACGGGGACATCTACAAATTCATTACCGTCAGAGGGGTCAACACGATAATACGTGAGAAGGCGTATTTCGCGAACTACACGTGGGCTACAACAATCATCCCATCACTACCTCTCCCATACAACGCGCGAGTAGCTCATCGTCTGACGCAACTGGCTGAGATGACCCACGCGTCATCGACTTATGCAGGTGGAGAAAATCTTCGCTACTACATTCTGCTAGCCGTGTTCAGCGTGACGGCCATATTGGTTATCGCCGTCAACATCTTTGCTTGGCGTAGGCTGAGGCGTAAACAGAAGGATCTCCAAGGGAACGTACTGGCCCGTCTGGATGACGTACCCGTTAAACTCAAGTCTTTTGCGTTTAGGGCCGCCTGAACCTGGCCACTTCAGTTCGTGCCTAGGGAATTGTCTGGAATTGTGTTGTGTGTGAAAAGCGGTCCGTATGCTGGACAACAATGTAGGACAAGAAAGACTCACGCCTTTGCATTTGAACAGTTAAAATATCTCCAGGGCACCTAATAAATCATTATAGCCAATGTTTATACATTAATATATTCCTAAAGGTATTTTTCGGGCACCTAATAAAATATCAGCCCTATATATTGAATTTCTGCAGAATTACATTGTTATACTATTATACAATTATATTTATCTATTATAAAGAGTGACAAGTACTCTTTAACAATTATCCATGATCATGTTATAATCATTATTTAGTAACCATTATTCTTAATCAGGTTACCTGTTATCATATTAATCATGTATACATGTTTTGATTTTTACCATTTTATTATTTTTGGGTACATAATCATTATTATTACCAAACATGGATCTATATTTTCCATGCATTTATCTTTGTTTATGTATATGTCAACAAGGGTATGTAACAGAACCTTTTTGTGCATTTAATCACTTAGTATGTTACGAGCACGCTCCTATGAACAATGTTTAAAGTAATTTTTTTTGTTATTCAAGGCTGAATAGGTAGCAGACCGAGCCTAATGTAAGAATTACATTATATATATAAACCAGTGACCTGGGGTCATGGCATTAGGAGGGTTCTACGTGACCAAAGCACACCTTAGATTACGCTATGCGTTGTCTGCAGTAGCCTGATCTAGCTCAAAGCTTTGTCAACATCTTTATGTTATGATAACTTTGCACAACAACTTCCATGGGAAGAGGTTGACCTGTTAACCTACGCCGGAAACTTGTAACTTCCGAGCCGGCGAACTACGTATGTGTTTTTATATGAATTGCTGAGATAGCTAATGTTCCGCTATCGACGCGATGCTTTAGAATGGCAGTTCCAGGCCAAGAGTCAAACATATCGGTCGTCCGACCGAGCTGCATCTCCTAGTATGGAGTTACAGAATAAAGTTGTTAACTTGTTCAACTAGCCTGTTTGAATCATCTCCTCTAGACAAGAAAGAACCTCTCTACTATATCCGAAGAGATGAGAGGAACCAAACATTACTTACGGATAACAGCCGTAAGGAAAAAACACAAAAAGTCTATCGCCAAGCGATAAGACATTAGATATATAGCTGTATTTTCTGAAGTCCGACAGAATTTAAAAAACTTCCGACACACGCAGTGGTCGGCCCAGGTGGTTAGTACCCATTCCCGCCGCTGGGAGGCGGGTATCAGGAACCATTCCCATTTTTTATTCATAATTTTTCTGTCGCCGGTGCTGAAAACACCTGTTTTTCAGTACCTCCGTCTTAGGATTTGGAAACTTCATTGCCGCTAAGTATCCTAATTGTCTTTTGATTTATTTACTTGGATTTGTGGCTAGGCATACGCTATCTTAAATTGATTGAATTTGATTCATTTTTGCATAAGATATCTGAATCTAGTTAGGCTAGTTTCAGAGGGGGTTGTCTGCAAAGATAGGGTGTGGCTACCGAAAGCTTCGGTAGATCCGCACTTGGTATGCACGAGGGGTTTGGGTCTTGCTTCTTTGTTGAGATTTGTCATGTAAGGAGTGTGAGACTTTGTCTATTCCGTAAGGAAAGCGTATGATTCGTATGTAACGCAATTATCAGTAAACATGTCTAATTCCGTAAGGAAAAAGTATGATTCGTATGTACGCAATTAATCAGTAAACAAAAGTCAGGGTAGTGAACCTGCAACCTTCCTGTAGACTTTATTTTGCCTAACCCTATAGTATGGCCCTACGGGTTATGAATATGTCTGCGAGAGGTTGATCGCTCTCCTTCATTGTTGTGAAGAGTGCACTTTGTTATTGTACTCCTAACCCTGTAATGTTGCCTTCGGGCCCTAAAACAGTGTCTGTAGAGGTTATTGCCCTTTTCTCTTATACTCTTTCGATTCGTAACTTAGAATCGAAAGTGCTTGCTTTAGAGAGCAATAGTGAAGTGGCTAAGTGCAGTGACAGTGCCCCTTGTGTAGTGGAGGGTGCGTCAGATCGGCCTTATAACGCCTCTAGGTCTAGACCTCTGTCGGACTCCCAGGACCACAGGGAGAGGGCATGTCGAAAGCCGAAGGAGGGTTACGAGGAACCCCCACCGATCTGGCGTGCCTTCGGCAGTTTCTGATGAAAATCCCCAGACTGCCAAAGTTCGTGCACGTGCACGAATCCTGAACGATTGCTTCTCGTCCTCCGAGGCGTCCTCCCCGCGCAAGGGTTGGAGCTCTCGGAAGGACTCGCGCCCTCTTAGAAGCTTTAGAGAAGAGACGCTTCACGGTCCTCTCTCTCGTCAGGAGGAGGAAACGTCAGATCCGCCCCATAACGCTCTAGGCCTAGACCTCTGTCGGACTCCCAGGACCAGGGAGAGGGCATGTCGAAAGCCGAAGGAGGGTTACGGGGAATCCACATCGATCTGGCGTCCCTTCGGTAGGACTGTTGACGTTTCCCAGGCTGCGGAAGATCGTGCACGTGCACGAATCTCGAAGGACTCGCGCCCTCTAAATAGAAGCTTTAGAGAATAGGAGATCATTCACCTCCTCACTCTCTCGTTATGCGTTTCAGTGAGAAGTAAGAAGGCGAACGTCGCCCTGATCACGTGTACGTCTTTCCACCGAGAAATATGAAAAAGAAGGCAGTTTCTCTCGCTTGTTTTGACGCCTGTCAGGAGCGTGACGCTTTTCTGCACGCTTCTTTTGACGCTCGGCTTGAACGGGACGCTCGGATGGACGCCAGGCGCGCGCCAGTGGACGCCGAGCGTCCTCGCCAGTGGACGCCGAGCGCGCGCCAGGACGCCGAGCGTCCTCGCAAATGGACGCCGAGCGCGCGCCAGTGCACACCAGGTTTGTATCCTGGCTGAACGCTTCTGTTGAACTCTTCAACTTCAAGCTCTTGTTTAAGATTTGAGCCTCAAGAATGTGAAGTAAGCAGTGCTTCGGAGGAAGCTTAAAGTGAACAGACAACTTCGTCTTCGAAACCCAGCAAGACCTCGGGTTTCGTGAATTCAAGAGGTCTCTGTCAATATTATATTGCTTTTCGCAAAGGTGGATGGAGTTAAGGAAAGCTCAAGGGAAGATCTCGTTTTCTCTACCGCAGTCAAGACTTTGCGATAAGGCAGTTACGGGTTATGTAAAGGCTCGACGTCTCGGCGACGTTCAGTAGGATTCTTGCAAAGGCATTCATCAAAAAGACGCTCTTCAGGAAAGCGCAAGACAGGACTTCCTTTGCCACCTTTGCCATACAGTGAGGCCTCGTTATTCACGGGGGATAGGGCCCAGAACCCCCCCGTGATAAGTAAATACCCGTGTTATCCTGATACCCCCCTCAAAAATTGCTTAAAACTGCCTACTTTAATAGTTAACCCACCCAAGACCACTATTCCAATGTTTATAACTGCCTACTTTAGTTCAAACACCAAATACCTATGTTTTCAACTATCACCTAAAACTAAATTCAAGACAGTTTTAAAGTTATTGTACAAAATTAGCCTTAAAAAATAAATGTAGTATATGTACTACTGTACATATGTAGCCTACTAGCCTAGGGATTACAGCTAGAAGCCTACATACGCATGGTGGGCCTCTTTTTTTTTTTTACAAGGAAAGAGAGGATGAGTGGTAAGAGAACTATCAAAATATGTAAATCATATGGGTACTCACCAACAATCTATGTTGATAAAAGATGGCGACGATTTTGCAGTGCAATCCAGTAATATAATAACGATAATGCTACCAACAGTATGCAGCGAAACATCTCTTCCCTTCGTCACAACACGTTAATACTAGTATATTCCACGTAAAAACCTTCATCTGACCTTTAGGCGTCTTTCCCATAAGAGTAAAAGAATCAGGGCTTTTGGATGCCACATAATTAACTCCTTTATATGGGTACAATTTAAAGAACGCGCCGCACACCACATTTCATAACAACAACAAACAAACGTGAGTAGGCCAGTGTTGCCAACTGGGAATGGCAATTTCTTGCTAGATTTTGTTCCATAAAAGGCTAAAAAAAATCACATACCGTATATACTCGAATAACGTGCAATCTCCCATATCGTGCGACCCCATAATTTCACCAATAAACAGTGGTTTTGTGTTTTGTCATGTATCTCATGTATCATGCAAGTTCATAAGGTTGGTGGTTTAGCCTGCTAATGGCCGAGTCATTCAGATGTGTGCTGATGCTAGTCAATTTACGGTAATTTTCTTATTAATCTCGAGAATTGAATAGAAAATCTAAAGATTAAAAAAAAATCCCAAGATAATAAAATAATTGTAAAAATAACACGCCTTGGAGTCCTTAATCATTCTCTCTCTCTCTCTCTCTCTCTCTCTCTCTCTCTCTCTCTCTCTCTCTCTCTCTCTCTCTCTCTCTCTCTCTCTCTCTCTCTCTCTCTCTCTCAGGAATAAATACGTACGTACTGTAATTTGCAGTAAATGTGTAGACATTGTGTGCGTGTTTAAAAAAAATGTGCAGTACACACACATTCCGATGTTTCGGTTTTTTTTTTTGGAATTGGTTTTTCAGATTTCGGAAATGTGAGGTCAGATGCATAATCAACAAACCCATACTGCAGCAAAAACACTTTTTCCCTTTATGTTTTCATTATTGTTATTTATTAATTACAGTTTATTTAAATAAATATTAATATAATACTGTTAAATGAATGTGAGATAATTAAGATCACCACCTATAATAAAATAGTGGGACAATTAATACCATATGTTCACTAATAGGTATTATTTTTCAAAACAAACATTCCGTAAAACACAAAAAATATATGTACATAACAATCAAAATATAATAATGTTTTGCAGTTCAACTTGTGAATTTTAACAATAAGTATGACTATATAATATATTTTACCATATCGATCTTGAAGTTTGAAGAGTCGTAAAATTCTGAGGATGGTCCCGGGAAAGGATTTGTACTTTGTGATTACGTATCGCTACAACACCATGTGGTATTTTCATACCACTATATTGATGACGCATCGCTACGACACACTGGTGTTTTTCATACCACTATACGTTAAAGTTAAAAACATGACATAGCATCGACTTTGTGACTTCGTTCACTTGATATTTTTACGATACAATAACTATCATTTGTACTACTAAACCATCTTCACATAAGTAATTTTTCATAAGATATGTGTTGTTGCAAAAGCTAGCTTATACATAAAAGGCTTTATAATTTAAGTCATCTTAGATATACATATGCACCCAAACTCATTGTTGGGGGAAAATTTACTACTGTTTCTCGGATATTGAAATACTTTAGCATCATTCAAAAACACTTTAATAATATAATGCATAAATACTAGGCTATACATATTTACATCGTATACAAATACTACATACAGTTATAGACACATACTTTTATATACAAAGTTAACAGTTATATACACATACTTTTATATACAAAGTTAATCATATGAGTAGTGATCAGACGACAGCTGTGCACTGGACTACGTACGTACTACTTGGAAGATAAAACGAAAAAAAATTTTGTTGTTGTTAGTCGCCGGGATAGATTAACATTTTTCCAGAGATTAAAAAGCTGAATTTTGTTTTGAAGGTATGTCAACCGCGATATATATTATTGTTTTCACGAAGGAATAATTATATAAAGAAAATTATTGAGTAATTTTTGCCGTCAGCAGTCAGAAAATCACGAACATGGTAAACGTTCAACCTAGCGCCATCCATGGCGTATGTCTATAAATAGAACAGAAGCAGAGGGCAGTCATTGGATAACAGATCTCCATGGCTACCAACCAACCAATCAGGTGTTAGTTATACTACTCTGTAATTTCTTAGAATGAACGTTTACACACACGAAGCTAACGATGATGTATGTGCTTTGATACAGTACGTAGTTTTAGTTTTTATTATTAGTGTAAGTATTTTACTGATTTCATGAAGAATAGAATGATTCCTTCTCATTACTTTGAATGCAAAAATGGCTTGAAGATTCTTCCGCAAAAGAAGAGAAAAAAAAATTCCTTAGAAGATGATACCTATTTACTAACGCGGGGTTTGACATACCTTCAAAACAAAATTCAGCTCTTTAATCTCTGGAAAAATGTTAATCTATCCCGGCGACTAACAACAACAAATTTTTTGTTTGTTTTATCTTCCGATAGTACGTACGTAAGTCCAGTGCACAGCTGTCGTCTGATCACTACTCATATGATTAATTTTGTATATAAAAGTAGTGTATATAACTGTATGTAGTATTTGTATACGATGTAAATATGTATAGCCTAGTATTTATGCATTATATTATTAAAGTGTTTGAATGATGCTAAAGTATTTCAATATCCGAGGAAAACATTAGTAATTTCCCCACAATGAGTTTGGGTACATATGTATATCTAAGATGACTTAAATTATAAAAGCCTTTTATGTATAAGCTAGCTTTTGTAACAACACATATCTTACGAAAAATTACTTAGTGAAGATGGTTTTTAGTATTACAAATGATAGTTATTGTATCGTTAAAAATATCAAAGTGAACGAAGTCGCAAAGTCGATTCTATGTCATGTTTTTCCTAAACGCGTTGACTTAAAGGAGAACGTTATTTTGGTTGTTTTATAACTGGCACAAACCCATAACAATGCAGTGTATGTATGATAATTCTTAACTATTATTCACTACCAAAATAACGATGATATTTTGTATTGAAAATTAATGTTACGTATATTCCAAACATTATTACTACGTAGCATGAATAGTACTATAAAAATTTCGAAAGATAATCTTGCTGTGAACGCTACCATAATTTGATTTTCATATACGTACGTACATTTTGTCAGCTGGCTGGCCTCGCATAGATAAAATTGATTTCACTGATATGGAATTACTCCACGAATAGCCTTTTTATTATGAAGATATGACGATAATATATAAGGTAAAAAATGCTTTTTATAATTACTACGTAGCATGAATAGTACTATAAAAATTTCGAAAGATAATCTTGCTGTGAACGCTACCATAATTTGATTTTCATATACGTACGTACATTTTGTCAGCTGGCTGGCCTCGCATAGATAAAATTGATTTCACTGATATGGAATTACTCCACGAATAGCCTTTTTATTATGAAGATATGACGATAATATATAAGGTAAAAAATGCTCTTATGTATTTCGTTTACGCTTCGTCGCCAATAACAAACAGCAATACTTACGATAATCTATGACAAATAGCGTTTGTATTACTTCATTGTTCAGAGAAGTTATATACGAATACTGCCAAAATAATAATGAAGTTCGAATTAATTTTAGCCTTAATGTTATTACTACTGTAATTACACTACCACTACTATTAAAATTTCTAAAAGTTTATCAAAACAAAAAATGTCGCTTTGAACGCAACCGTATACATAAACCATTTTCGTATGTAAAGGTATATGCTTACAACTTACATTTTGTGGCTGGCCACTCCGACGATAAGTTGAGTGCAATGATGTGGAATTATTCTTCGAATAGGCTATTTATTATGAAGATATGACTATAATATATATGGTAAGAATGGTTTTATTACCTTTATTGTCAGTTAATATAATAATGTGAATGTTTGTGTACGTTGGTGGTTATCGCACTGCAACTACGCTTAGCCTACCAATAACGTCGTACATAAACCTTGAATAGGCTATTTATTTCGAAGATAGGACAAATAATATATTAGGTGAAAATGGTTTTATTACCTTTATTGTCAGTAATATCATTATATGAGTCTTTAAATGAATGTTGGTAGTTATCGGACCACGGCCGAGGGTTAGCCTACCGAAAAACATCCGAATAACGCAACACAACCAAACCAACAAATAATAAAGAAAACACCCGCTCGTGATGCAGCGATTACATACCAGTGATGTAACATGAGAAACGGTCCAAGAAAAAACCCGTTGATTAACTGGATCCGTGAATACTGATCCGTGAATAAGCGATGCCCCACTTGTACTGCCCATAAATTTTAAGCTTTAGCAGGCATTAGTTGTGATACGGGAGAGGAAGCTGGTTGGAGAGTTTCTTCCTCCTCCCAGGATAATTTTGCAAGCTTTTTAGCCCATCTGAAAGGGGTTTTCAGATGATAGATTTTGTTAGTTTCTAGTCGGGAATACGCTGCCGAATTGAACATCGTCGTTCTACCTGCCGTAAGCCCTGTCTCTTAACAGGATTCTTGCCCCTTTCTCGTTTGAGACGGGAATGGGAAAAAATAAAATGCTCGACTTCCTGGATTACGTTTTGTCAATTCAGTGACTTTCCCCCATTGACAATATACTATCGTTTTGTCAAGTAAGTGGGTATCCCCTTATTGACAAAATATCTCTTTGTCCCGTAAATGGGTTAGTTCTCATTGACAAACATCTCTTTAACTTTATATTGCGTAAGCGAATAAGCTCTTATTGACAAGATTCGTAAGAGCTCTCATTCGTCATTCGCAGACTCGTACAAGAATAGACTTGTAGACTACGTCAATGAAACGCTTATGGCCAATAACATGAGAAGCTTGAGCTGTCTGCTTCGATTCTCTAAGTTTTGTTCATAAAACTTGCCTGTCAGATATGATGTAGCTGTATTTCCGAATTCAGCTATATATATGTCTGCCAGGTAAGTATGAACAAACTTTATTGTGATATAAAAATATATTTGCCTTGCGTTATTTACTACTGGTTGGTTCAAGTCATACACGCTTGCTGTAGTTACCTCTTCGGATGGCAACCGAGAGGTCTATTGTCTATATTTAAGGACATTAATCGTCACTCCCTGCAGCCTTCCAGGAGTTTCCGATTGATCTTTTACCGTTGTATGGTAGTGTTCTGACGACACAAACGCATCTATATATTTAGCGTTTTCTGTTTCGCTTAAATATACCAGCTTGAGAGTCTCTTTTTGCCTCAAAAAATAAACAAAGGACCTATTTCTTCGTAGAATAGGGTAGCTGGCAACCCAGACATAAAGTTAGCTGCTGGCTGCTGCTGTGTCTGACTGTCCAAGTTCCAACCGAGCCAGTAACAGATCGTGCGCTGTCATGCGCTGTAGGTTACGTCTCTCTCTCCTGCGGGATTGACTGACTAACCGTATCTCTGTGCTGGCGTTACGTCTCTCCTGCGGGACTTGACTGACTAACTGTATCTCTGTCCTACAATCACGGACTTTAGACCTAAGATTGAGGGGATTTCTTACGTGAATGAATAAACGTTGCATTCGTTTGCCTTACTATGTTCAACAGAGTTATCTCTTAATCCTTTCGGTGCTCGTTACCGCACGGGTATAGAACTACGAGTCTACCGCAACATTGCACTTTTATATGCTCTCCTGCTTAGGCAAAGCGCAGCCTTATAGGGAAGTAAGCATACTCGGGGAGGGAATGGATGAGCTTGCTGGGGACCATTTCCTTCCTGAAGAAGTTTGTTTCCCCGAATAGACTGCCAATTCAGACCACAGTTTTTTCCCTTTTTTTCCTACGGTAAACTGAAATATTATTCAAGATCTAGGAATTATTCTGAACATCTCTCAGTGCGTCATGATAGAAAGAAGGTGCCGGACATCTGGATAGTGTTTCAGATGTCCTGGATCTTAATCTGAAAGAAGTAAATGCAATTCGGTCGTCCCTCCAGTCCTCGAAACGAGTTTTTGGAACCAGTGGTCCACATCAACTCTGATATTCCACAGCTCTCTCATATCTTAAGAAGTATCTTCTCTCGGTCCCTGCTCGAGTTTACGAGAAAGAGCCTATTATAACAACAGGCGTAGAATGTAACGATCCTCTAGAGGTTCGTTACAGGATTGCAAAAGTCCGTACGAATCGTCGCGAATAGACGGCAGCAACTTTTGACTTCCGAGTGGAATCTTTCTTTTGAAGTAAGTTGAGAGTTGTGGAGACTTTAGGGACGCCCTTTCATTCTTCTCTTCGATATGTTGAGGACGAAGAGGCTTCTTCTCTGCTCCCTTTTTCTCGATCCGGGATCGGTTACCATTAAACGCCATCCTATGATATTAAACGGGGATGGATGTTTAGTCTCTTTTCCCGTTTTTCAATCGCTTAGAAATGTAATGAGGATTTATGACGTCACAGGGAGCGACAATGACGCTGATCGCGCCCCATGTTGGCCTTCAGGATCCTGGATTCACAGAGGTCACATCCTTCCTAGTTCACTTTCCAAGGACCTTTCTGAGAGAGTCGGTCTACTCTAACTCGAAAGGTACCTATAACCTCTCCGCTCTGAGTCTGACAACGTTCAGACTATCGAGATGTGACAGGAATAAGATTACCGTCTTCCATTTCCGTCTGAATGGGATAAGCTGGCAGTCACAACTATTAAAGAATACGCAAATATGTTGACGGCTTTTGGGCTCAGAGATTTGCGTCTGTCAAACAACAAAGCCCTTCACGAATCTTTGAGTTCTGTGGAATCTCGAAACTCGCTCACCATCTACTTTTTGTCTCACCTGTTTTCTCGGAGTCAGACACTCGTGCGAGATCAGGCGACATATAGTAGCCCTGAGTTTCTTGTTGACGAAGTCGGTTGCGTTTATACACCCCCGATGATCGTGTAACATGAGACCAGGTTGGACTGTCAGGCATTCTTCCTTCGGGACTGAATCGCCTTTTTGCTCCTTGATTCCTTTCTCTGGGCACCAGAAGCTCGAGTCAGGAGTGATTCGCTGACGACGTTGGGTTGCGTTGATACACCCCCAAGGTTTGCTTAGATTAAATCGCCCAGGCAGTCCAGACACTCATCCTTCAGCGAAGGAATAGTGTCTTATGGTCTTCAGGGTACAGCCTTGCTGTCCTTGATTCGTCTGACTGGTCAACTGGTCGGTCACCTGACTTTAGTACGACGGACTGACTGTGCATGTCCAGATCGAAGCTTTCAATATGGAACTTAGACGTAGTCTGAAGTTTCTTGATGTCAAAGCATTCGAACCTCTCCTACCTGTTAACTTCTTGCATGTGATCAGGAAGGCCTTCTTCTAACCACCCTAGATACGACAAAGAGGGTTAGTGAGATTTTAAGCCATCGTCACAAGTTTTGGCTTTAGAGAACACAAGGCGGTGTGCTCTCTAAGCCTTTCGTTGTGGCCTAAGAATGGAAACCCGTTTTGTCCTTGGGCCAGGAGCTTGGAAGCAAGGATGGCACAAGTTTAGTGGGCAGGAGCCAGAGAGAGTCCTGTGCCCTGTCAGGTCTCTCAAGTTTTATCTACATAAAACTCAAGAAAGTCGAAGTCATTCGGGCAATCTGCAGTGTTCGAAAAAGACCAGACTTGCCCATATCGAAAGAAACACCCTGGCTTTAGTGTTAAGGAGTTCTTTCAAAAATGCTCCTTCATTGTGTTTGCACAAAGATTTGAAATTCTTTTTATACTGAATGCTCACGAGGTGAGGGCGCGGCCTCGGAAGCATTTCAACAGAGCATGGCACTCAGCAACATCCTGAGTACCATGTTTTAGCGAAGCAACTCTGTGTTTTCATTCACACTCCCTGCGAGATGTGAAGATGGCATATGAGATCTGCTGCTCGCTAGGGGCCATAACGTGTCTGCAGACACAATCTTGGGGGCAAGAAGTACCACTCATCCTATCCTGTAGAAATGGTTAGGAAGAGCTCTTAATTTAGTTGTTGAGTCGCCGACAACGGCGACTTCTTAACTCTTAAGCCTTAGTTAACACACCTTAACTTTGGCTAGGTTGGTCAGGTGGTGATATATATATTTATATATATATATTATTTACCTTCTTAGCCCCTCATGGTATGGTCAAATATGGTCTAGTCACATTGTGGTCACGCCCCCGTTGACAGACATCTGGAGTGCACCAGCTTTATAGGTCTCTACCTCGCTGGCAACTCTAGTAAAGCAGAAGCAGACTTGGGTGACAGTAATCATGAAGTCGGCTATGCTAACAGGTGGAACCAAGATGTAAATCATCTGCATGCATTTGTTTCCCAAAATCCTTCTATTCTGTCCCTTCCCACCTCCAACGGTGGGATTCAGCTATATATATATCTGACAGGTAAGTTTCATGAACAAAATGATATTGTTATGATACAATAAAGTTTGTTCATACTTACCTGGCAGATATATATAATCAAGTACCCACCCACCTCCCCTCAGGGGACAGTGGAAATAAAAATTATGAATAGAAAATGGGAATGGTTCCTGATACCCGCCTCCCAGCGGCGGGAATGGGTACTAACCACCTGGCCGACCACTGCGTGTGTCGGAAGTTTTTTAAATTCTGTCGGACTTCAGAAAATACAGCTATATATATATCTGCCAGGTAAGTATGAACAAACTTTATTGTATCATAACAATATCATATTCATGACCTTATACTGCTGTTTAACTATTTATTTAAATAATTATCTATTGCACGCTTCTTCTTCTTCTACTAAAAATTGTAGTTCCCTTGGATTAGTCGTGGTAGGAAGTCATTGTTTACGATTTTTGTGAAGAGAGTGCCGCAGCGTCTATGGGTACAAGTGGTGTGCGGATTTAGCACATGGAATGGGAAGTTTATTGACACAAGCGACTCTGCAAACATCGAGATGGCGTCAATCTTCTAAATATTTGGAGTTGCAAGTAAATATTTCGAAAGCGTCATGGAGATGTGTTTTCACTGCGTAGGGCCAGACTTTCATTAACCTCTCTTTAATCTTAAAATATGAGATTAATTTCTAACTTTGGAGAAAATGCTTTTCGAAAGGAGAGTAGAGGTCTTGAGCTCTTGTTCTCACCACCAACAACTCGTGACTGATGCCCATCTCTGGTGCTAGGACGTGTTAAAGTACTTTTTCAGAGGGTGGCTTCACACATGGTGGAAACTGGATCCGCTAGTCCAGTCGGTTGTTTCCCCTAGTGGTCATTGTTTGTCATTGTTTTGGTTTGGAAATCAGCTGATGGTGAATACGAGTTTATTTCGCTGTACTTAACACAATTTTGAGCGAATTTTCTTGCTTCTAGTTAGCATAAATGAATATCGAGATACTTTACTTATATATATGGGACAAGGTCATTTTTCGTTATATGACGTGTTTTTAAGTCGAAATGTGTCTTGAATACGTCTCATTGTGAATTAAATGATTTTTTTCGTAATAGATTGTGTTGGGGGCATGTTTATTGTGTAAAGAAATTTATTGCGTTTGCTATTTTCACTTGATTTCATTGTGATACGAGCTTTACGTTTGTTATACGTTATCAGCATGAAAACAACAGTAAAACGTGTTTTTTCATGGCTGGTACTTTTGATTAATATAGTTTTCTTTCGATTTTATCTATAGTTGTGTTTGATGTCATATCAAAGTTTATGGTAGTTTTATCCTTGTTGCCGATGCATAATAGTCATTAGCGATTTGATCATTGTTTTCTCCTATTCTACATAACGTCATTTATGACATAACTACGGTGATTGTTTACAGTAGTTGAAATACAAGGAAAAGGATGTTGTTATCCGATTTGGTTGTACTTAGCAATAAAGTAGTTTCTCATTCAGTTGTTCATGGCTGTACACATTTACCAAGTATAACATTCACTTTTACTTTTTTTTAACCTATTTTATTAGAGGGGCTAAAGATATGGAAGAAAGGAAGTTAAACTAATGTAATTTGCTCTCTCTGCTGCCTGATTGTATGCTGCTGCCTGCACCCACTGCGAGCGAAGTTTAAAAATATTTTTCAAAATATTGTCATATCAGTATTAATTGCTAACCCCATCATAAAGTCGGATTATCGTAAGACGAATGATTGTATCTTGCACTACCTATAAATGTGTTCTCCAATTGTTTCTATATGATATGCAAACCCTCGGTCCTTAACATTAGTAATTACTTGTTTGTGAGCTCTCGATGAATAGCCGTTAATCATTAGGAATTACTTTCACCATAGGCTGGAATACGTCCGTTACGGGGGCCGGCCGGCTAATGCCATTTTTTAAGGACAGGACTTTGATATTCATACCACTTGATAAGGTGACTTGGGATATCTCCAAACTGCATATGATTTTTGCCTCTGACCTTCGGTTTTGTGATGCCAGGGCGATTTATCCCACAAATAACCATTTTTCAAATTCTATCTCCTCCCTTGAGATTTAATATTAAGACCTGGGATTACTCCCCATATATAGACCTGATGTAAGACCGTCCAATCAAATGAGGAGGTTTTTTTTTTTTCTAAAAGCTTTTTTTTTTTTGCTAGATATAGGCAAGTTTTTCATTATGGCAAAAAAAATAAACCCTATAAATCATGGAAAAAAAAATTTATAAAATAAGACGAAACAAAAATTGGAAAAAAGGGCTTGATTTTATTGTTTATAATGTCTTTCTGAGTTATATACCAAATTTCAGTGCTATAGCTTTAAAACTAAGTGAGAAGATAGATTTTGAAGGTCAATAAGTATAGTTTTGAGATACGGGCATTCAAAGTTTTGCCCTTGTAGTTTTTATAAAGACAATGGCTTAATAAATAATGATTATTATAAGAAATCAATTTCTATTTGGGTATTAATAAACCAAAACTATGTTATTGTTTCTCATAATTTAATCATAAATAATGATCCCTTTGCTCATATATCATAGCCTGCATCAGGCAAGATGGGGCACTCCTTCCTATGCAACTCTCTCTCTCTCTCTTTCACTAACTTGGCTTATTACAGCAAATTTTCTTCTTCTGTTTGTTAGCGAGATGTTTTCCTCTTTGGCATGATGAAATTCTTGCCGAAACAAAGATAAAAAACGTAAAAGCAAGAGAAGGTCAGAGGTAAAACTCGAACGTGTACTCTCTTTTTTCAAAGACAATGTTAATAAATCATGATTATTATGAATTTTATATTCCTTTTTGGGTATTAATAAACCAAAAATATGTTATTTATCATAAATAAAGATCCCTTTACTCAACGACCGTAGCCTGGGGTACTGCATGTGTGCGTCAGGCAAGATGGGGGCGTTCCTAACTACGAACCCCTCCCTCTGTCTCTCTTCACTAACTACACTAATATCGCGTATATTATGATATTCTGTAATCATATTAGAGCTAATTTTCTTCGTCTGTATGTTAGCGAGATGTTTTGCTAGTCTTTTCCTCATTGGCATGATGAAATTCTTGCTGAGACAAAGATAAAAATACGTTAAAGCAAGTGAATGTCAGAGGTGAAACTCGGACGTATACACTATAAGAGGTTTCTCCTCGCACTGGAACTCGTAAACTAAACAAGTTCCCTCCTGCCGCCTCATGGAATCTCTACAGATGCCATTGCTCATAATATTTTTGACAATGATTATAAAAATTATGATAATAGAAGAAATATTGCATTTTCTTGTACGGATCAATGTTTTTGGCTTATTGAGTTACGATTACTAATTACCCTGTAACTACGAAAGTATGAGGAATTTTGACGAAATATTTCGTATACATATTCTCCATTGCCAGACGAAGCTCTATGAATTTTTTCATGACTGCATTTTTCGCCCTATACCCCCATATATAAGGGTTCCGGCCGGCCCCCTTAAATTCTTGAACAAGGTGGTTGTTCCTACACTTGATACAAACCCTCGGTCCTTTATATAAGGAAGAATTACTTTCAGTGTAGGCTGGAATTCGGTTGTAAGAGAATAGCAACAAGGTAGTTAGGCAGTAACTGCTTATCCGATAGTCTGGAGTCCCACCCGACTAGACATAAACATTCCACTTTACTTTCAACCACTGTTGTGTGCAGACATGCTTTCTGCTCATCCTGTCATTCGAGATTCTTGTGAGATCTTTCTGTTTTTGTGTTGTATGATTGTGTTTTTTTGTTTGCTTTTTATTTTTATTTTTTTTATTATGCAAACCCAAAACTCTGATAAGCCTTCTTGCCCCCCATTTTCGCAACGCGTTTGCCCTGGAATGGGGGCCAGAAAGTGCAGTGGTTTCCGCTCCAAGATAGAGGTGGATCCTCACGTCCTCTGCGTGAAGTGCTGAGGGGATGAATGCTCCATTATTAATCCTTGTAAATCTTCCAAGGCTTGGTCGGAGGGTTACATGCTCCCGACGACTCTGTTGGTGACCAATCCTTCGTCTTCTTTTCTCCCTCCACATAAGCTTCCTCATCTCGCTGTTTCCCCTTTGTGGGAAATGTCTCCTTCCGCTTCTTCGCTCGATTTGTCGAGTGTAGAAGAGGGATGGAGGCACAGCGACTTGGAGTTGTATTTGGGAGCTTCATCTGTTCACTCCAGAGGGGATATTTCTCCTTCGGGGCGAGTAGGAACTCTTCCCACTAACCCGACTTTTGCTCCCTCAGGTGTGTCTGTCTCTGCGGTTGGAGATTTACAGCAGGCTTGGGCGAAGTTGGGTCTGTCTGGCACTCTGTCTCTCAAGGCGCTGATGGATCATTTTTCGTCAGCCCCTGTGACTCATGGGGCAGCTGCGGGGACAACAACTACGTATGCGACACCGCCTCATCTGGTGTATACCCAACACTTTACCACAGTAACACCTTCTGTGGTCATGTCATATTTCTGCCTCCTCCTCCAGGCTATGCAGTCTCCCCAAGCCATTTATGATCAACCATAGAGACTAACCCCACTGGATCTTCCACCTGTCTCCGTTCCCATGCCTGTTGCTGTACCGGTCCCTGATCCCTGACCATGTGTGTGCTGCTGTGGCATCGGCGCCCCCAGTCCAGGTTGCTTTGGAACCTGCTGCTTCGGCAGCTGCTACAGTGGCACCCTGTATGGGGGATCTGACTGCCGCTCTGAGGAAGCTGACGAAGTCTAAAAAGAAGCGAAAGGTGTCATTGTCTTCCTCCTTGTCTTTGTCGGCTGCCACCTCCTCCACTTCTTCTGAGGCTCCCCTGCCATAGAAGAAGAAGGCTGTCCCCCCCCCCCCCCCCCCCCCCCCCCCCCCCCCCCCCCCCCCCCCCCCCCCCCCCCCCCCCCCCACAACAATTCTTGATCTGGGACTTCTAAGGGTCTGTTTTGCCACTCTGGTGAGACAGGTGGGCCTTCCACTAGTCCTCCCGTTCCTGTAGGGGTGTGCGGGGCGGGGACCGCAGAAGCTCACACATCAGCTTGTTCTTCTGCACCTAGTCCTGGAGGTTCTGCCTTTAGGACCGGGACTGTCTCGGGTTCTTGTCTGCAAGTTTCCCCGAGTGCATGCACATTTACCGGTGAGCGTGTAGCTAGAGTCGGTGACACTGAGTCCGCTCGCCATTGCAACTTGGGCATGATGCGGAGGGAATGGGTGAGTCGCTCAGGTGACTTACGTCTGGCTGATGATCGCTTGCATAGTGATCGCTTGACTCCCAAGAGTGACGTTACGGTCCCACAGGACCGTGCATGCTGTGAGACCGGTAGGACGTCCACAGTCCAGTCTTCTCGAGAGGTTTCAGCCTCTTTGGAGACTGACGCGTTGTTAGGACGGTACCCACTCTCATCATGCTGATGGACGTTATTCTGCACCCAATTGTCGGTCACATGAGTGTGATCGTATGGTGGGGAGTGTTCTCCTCACAGTTCGGCCACGAGAGTGTACGTTCCTGGCACGGTCTTGGGACCCGAGAGGTCATATGCTCAAGTGGTTCGAGATCATAAGGGGTCTTATGATCTCTAAAGGAAGAGGATCGAGGGAGGGATTTGCCCTGGAAGGACTTGACGGTCCCACTCCCAAGGACGCAGTCACTCCTGAGATTCAGAGGTCTTTTGCATAGGTCATTGCACTGATTCATCAGCACAATGACCTAGGGGGAGGATCGATGTTAACTCCCTCTGACCACCCTTTGCAGTTGGAGGCGTTTTGGGGTCCTAAGAAGGAACCCAGAGTTTCTTCCTTGTCCGAGGTTGTGTTGGACCAGATGAAGAATCTTGTTTTTGGGCAAGAGAGTTCACTTAGGGCCAATAGATTGGACAAGCTGCTTCCCCCAGCTAACTCCTGGCTTGCCTTTGCAGCACCTTCTGTCGGAAAACCTTTGGTGTGCGCAGAATGAGGCAACTGCCTTGGAGGCTACCGCTATGGCAGCTTTTCAGGCCATCTCCTGGCTGGATTTGTGGTCCGTCACAGTATTCAAAGTCGCTGCTTCTTCGGGACCAATAGTTCCTGGAGAAGACTTGGCTTTCGGGAGACTAAGTCAGTCTGGCGGTAGGGCTATTTCCTACCTGGCCCACCAGACTGCAAACCTGTGAGCCAACCTGGTTCTTAGGAGGAAGGACGCTGTCCTAACTCATATAACCAGGTCGACGGGCGTATAGTTGGCTTTGGGTCTTAGGAACAGACCGTTGCTGGGTTCTGCCTCTCTCTTCCCTAGAGACATGGTGGATGCTGCAGTGGACAAGCATTGAGCTGAAGACAGCGATCGTCTTGTCCACCAGGCAGTTGCCAAGACATCTGGGCCATCTCGTGCAACTGTGGCTAGGACTCAGAGCCAAGCTAGCTCTTCCTTCTCTCCCAAGAAGACTCCTCCTTTGAAAGTTGCGTGAGGAAAGACCCAGCCTTCCTCCTTCACTTCGAAAGGGGATCAACAGCCCCGCTCTCAGCCCCCCATCTCTCATGGGAAGGGAGGTAACAAGTTCAAGAAGAGAGGGAAATGCTATGGACAGCGTTCCCCCTCAGCTGCTGCCATCGGTGGGGAGGGTGCCTTCGGGAGGGATATCTTCTGCCCTTAGAGTCGAGGCTACCTCTCATCGACCGTCTGTCCAACTTGAGATGTACATATCTGCTCTGCCAAGGATCTGGCACTGAAAAGAAGTGAAAGCAATGCTGAGCAAGGGAGCTGTAGAAGTCACATGAGATCTGTCACCAGGGTTTTACACCTGAGTCGTCCTGGTGGAGATGGCTATGGGGGGCTGGAGACTGGTGATAGATCTCTCCTTTGAACTGATTCATTCACCAGACTCGGTTTGCGATGGAGTGCTCGCGATGGAGTGCTCGCCACATTTCAGAGAACACGACTTCATGCTTTTGGTGTATTTGAAGGATGTGTTTTTCCGGATACCCCTTTATCAGTCCTCTAGGAAGTACCGTCACCTTATCCTTGAGGGGAAAGTGTTCCAATTCAAGTCACTTTGTTTTGGACTCTCGACTTTTGCCCCACCTCAGTGTCACAAGAGTGTTCACCTTGATATCAGCTTGAACCCATTCAGTCAGGGTACGTCTGTTGAAGTATCTTGATGACTGGCTAGTACTGGCAAGCGAGCTCTTGCTGTTGACCAGGACAGGGATCGTCTCCTCGACTTTTGTCACGATCTTGTGATCAAGATAAATTTGAGAAGTCAGATCTCGTTCCCAAGCAGAGTATAAAGTATCTGGGCATGCTGATTGATACAGCAGCAGCACGAGACTTCATATTAGGCCTGCCCTATGCTCGTTAGAGCAGGTGTGGGAGACGAGAAGCTGTAAGAGCCTTCAAAGAAGAGGTGTAAGTTTTAAAGACCATAAAGGCTATGCCCTCAACAATGAAGAAATCAAAAAAGAAAATCATGGATTAAAAGATATGCATATGTTCAATTAAAATTTATACTTTGACAAAACAAAAATAAAATTTATTCATACCTCAAACTGTACTTTAACTTATGCTTTGACAGCAGCGAGCATAGAAATAGTGAAATTCCTCCCGCAACTCTTGCTAATGTCATAAGATATTATACATTTAAGAAGAGCAGGAATGTATGTTAATAAAACATGACATTTGATTAGTTTCATGTTTATTTTTAATAGGCAAGCTTACAATTTACAATAATATTGTACTGAAAATGTAAAAAAAATCAGTAATTTGAAAGTGGCGAATTTTTCTGCATATGTAATAGAATTACATAAAAATGGAAATGCATCTCATTTCCATTATGAAAAACACCGTTGTGCTCTGTATAATGGGTCAAGGAGGAGAGAACTCTCAAAAATTTCCATGTCCACTTAGAATGTTTGTGCAAATGCGAATCATGTTTTCTATAAACAGATGCCTCATAATTTCGCTAGGCCTGCGTGACCAGGCTCCCATGAGAATCTAGATCAAGTCTTGAATCATTATTCTTTCTCATGACCTCAAAAGTCATGTGTGTATGTTAATTTGTACATATGCCACTTTTCCTAAGATCAAATTGAGAACTTTTGTTATCATTCTCTCTCGATCTCCCATCTACTCAAGAGTCCTTCAAAGAGCTCATATCTCTAAGATGAGTCTCGACTTGTAGATAATTAAGACAATACATCTCTCTTTTATACTTCGAGTTGTTCAAGAACCTTGAATTATACCAAATATGGAAGGAAGTGAAGAAACAGTCCCAGCTCCCCTACTATAGGCACAGCCTTCAGAGAGAGAGAGAGATACTTGCTATGCGCCTCGACTACAAACTGCCATTCACGACTGTGAATCAGTTACCCTCTGGCTGACGGCTTTCCTTACATCGTAGAAAGTTGCTTAAAGCCATAATACACAGACAAAGCAACAAATCTTCGTCTGCACTGAAATGCGTTATCATCTTCCGCAGAGTTTTGTTATTCTGCATTTTGGCAAGACTGAGTGAATGCATTGCTGGAATTAGTAATTTATTGGTTTTGTAGTCAATTGTAACCAAACCTAGAATTCTACTTATATATCTTCATTGCAGAATTATTGTACTTTCTTTTTTAAGTGGTGTAAAGGAAACCTATGCAAATAAAGCTTTAGACTAGTTCTGCAATATATTTTTTATTTTTGTGAATGTTTATGTGAAAGTAACAAATTTTAAAATTACATATTTTTAGTTTATATTAATGTGGAAGTACCCAGAAACATTAG
>NC_087222.1:11640846-11660522 GCF_015104395.2 Macrobrachium nipponense
GAATTTCAAACATTTTCTAATTTGAAACCACACAAATTACTTCGTATTTCACTTCAAGGTGGTTTTCGCTGCATGAAGCTGTTGCTTGAGTGTTAGAGCAGTGGACTGCCATTTCTCTTTACTTTAGGCAAAAGCAACTGGAAGATAGGCTATCAACATCAAAGCTTTCCTACGACAGCCTTCAAGATAATGCTGTCCATTTGTATTACCTATTTTAAATAATTTCTTGCCAAAAATAACGACCTTTAATCCAACATTCCACAGAAAGGACCCTACCAACCATTCACTTACTGTGTGACAGATGTCAAGTCCTCTATCTTGATATCTTGAGATACCTCTTCAATCATGACAGACTTAACAGTACTCAGGTTGGGGGAATGATCTGTTTGTTGCATTTGACAATGTCTTCGAGTGTTGCGTGTGTGAGAGAGAGAGAGAGAGAGAGAGAGAGAGAGAGAGAGAGAGAGAGAGAGAGAGAGAGAGAGAGAGAGAGTTTCGTGGTTGGTATCGCTGTTAAGATCGTGTAGCATGTACATTTGTGTTTTTGGTTTTCCAAAAGAGAGAGAGAGAGAGAGAGAGAGAGAGAGAGAGAGAGAGAGAGAGAGAGAGAGAGAGAGAGAGAGAGAGAGAGAGCATAATTGGTGGATGGATGGTTAGCGATTGAATTGCTTGTTGGTGAGTTCTGGGTTGTCTGCTGGTGCGGTTGCCATGTAAGTCAGTCAGTCAGTCTTGGATCAGTGTCTGTACTGTACAGTGTAGTCGACAGCAGTCTTGGAAGATAGCATTGGTTGGTCAGTTGTATTGTGTGATTTTGAAGTTGTTGGTGTTGTATGCTTACAGTTGTTGTGCCTGTGTTGATGAAGTTTTTGTGCTAGTGTGTTGGAGGGCTGTTAAGCTTGTGAGTGCTGTAGTGTCGTAGATGAGTTGTGAGTTGATGAGTCTTGCTGTTGGTGAGTTGTGGTTTCTTGGTGTTGTGGGTTTTTGTGTTGAATTGTCATGTTGTTGTTTTTTTATGTTATTAATGATTGTTTGTGCAGTGGTCTTTTGTTGTGTTGTTGTTGAGTTGTTGTGTGGTTGTAGTCCTTGTTTGTTTGTCTGTGTATTGATTTATGGCAGTTGTTGGTGTCTCAGCGACCTCGTCCAGCGGACAACACAGCTTCTTGCCCTGATTGTGTTAGGTTTCCTGGTGAGTACATGTGTTTGTGTTTTGGGTGTTCTGTGTCTCGCAGAACCAATTGTCCAGCACATAATTAGTAGCTTTAAGGGGAAAGTGTGGCTGGGGCAACTATTTGTCAGCCGTGTTTGATAAAGTAAATGTGGGGAGATCTTGTTGCTTTTGTTTTTTTTGCTTGTGATTCCACAACAAGGATGTCAGTCAAATAGACCCATCTAATGATGTGCATTTCATCTTGCTAAATAAAATATACCTTGGTGCAATGTGACGTGTGAATTACAAAAACCCTCACATCAGAAACAATAAAAAACTAATAGAAAATGTCCGTATACACTGCAGACAATTCATGATAACAACATAAGATAAGAATGAGGTTCCCCTTTAACTCGAAATTACTTAAACTTTGCAGTGCATTATCAGTATCCAACTGCATTAGTAAGGATGTTTTGATGAAGACTTCATCTTTATCACTATTTGCTTCAGAAGTACCTCTGATACGCAGGTGATATGCAGACGTTAGATGAATAGAGCAACATTCCTAACATCACAATATTTTAAAAGTAAATTGAATTTTTCCTAACTATACAAACCTGAGGTCCTTTACATTAGGAAGACTCAATGATTGGAGGGAGGAATTTGATAGAGTCATGTGAACATACTGGTGTTCACTTAACCACAGTTCCCTTCCCGTCGTAAAAGCGAGGAGGGGAACCTGGCCTACGTCCAATTGGTCAGGGTAAGGGAACTCTGGACCAATTCAAAAGAGAAGAGACAAGCGTAGCCTCTTATGAATACCAAACAAGAACCTTATAGTTGGAAGCAAAAAGACAAATATGCAAGTATTGGGTTTGTCTTATGCCAAGGACCTCTTCCCCCTTTGTTAGGGATGGGACAGATGCAAGCTTCTATATACTAATAAAAGGGTATAGAATAGAGCTAACGAAAAGGTTTCGACACTCAGGCGGGAGATGCCGAGTTCTCTTCAGATAGCGCTGTAACACTGTAACAGGACAAAGTAGCATCTTGTTTGGATCATTACCACAGGAGTTCTCTATGGAGGGGATCATAAAGGGACAGATGGATTCTGAGTCTTTGCTATGATATCCGGGACAAAATAGAGAGTAAGAGATTCCCATCCCCTCGAGTGATTGACCATGAAGCTCACCTACTCTCTTCACAGTTGCCAGGGCCAGCCAAAAGATGTTCTTGAGGGTCAGATCCTTGTGTGACTACTCTCATTGAGGCTCGTAAGTTTCACAAGTCAAACTCCTTAAGACGAGAGTCACTTTCCATTCAGGGGGTCTGAGTTCCCTGGGTGGGCAAGACCTCTCGAAGCTCCTCATAAGGAGAGAAATCTTCATGGAATTAAAAATATCAACTCCACTTTCCCTGATACACTGCTGCAGAGGACTGTCTGAGGTATCCTGCCATATCTGTTGATACTTGGCGAGAAAAGCCTCTCGCTTGCAAGAGATGGTGGATAACCGCCGGCCGTGAAGACACAGGGACCGTACTACTGAGTGGTAACACTTTATGTGCGGCTGACATAGAAGGTAGTACCACGTGGAAAATCTCTCGCTGTGCTTTGGAGAAAAAAGGCAACAGATCAGGATACCGGGAACCACCAGAATCATCTAAACATTCTTAGTGCTGATCACCTTCCAAATCAGGCAGAATGGGAGAAAAGCATAGGTGTCGAGATTGTCCCACGGATTTTGGAACGTGTCCTCTGCAGTTGTTCAATGGTGTGGCACTACGGAGAAGAAAACCACAAGTTTCCTGTTGTGCCAGGTGGTGAATAAGTCTACTGCTGGATACCCCCATGGGTCGAACAACCTTTCCACCAAGTCAGTGTGAAAGGACTACTCTGTCCCTACCACCTGATTCTGGTGGCTGAGCTTGTCTGCCACTACATTCCTTTGGCCAGAATGTATCAGGCCAACAGCTCTACCGAGTGTGCTTTAGCCCACTCGTGCACCTGCACTGTCAACTGAAGCAGCGAGAGGGACACTAGGCCCAAATGCTTGTTGACATCTGCCACTACTCTATTGTTGTCACTCATCAACACCACATGTCCCTTCACTCGATCCCAAAACTCTTGGAGGGCCTGAGTTCCAGAATGTTGATGTGAAGGTGCCTGTTGTGTCGATCCCACACTACTGCAGTCAGCCACTCCTCCAGGTGTGCGCCCACCTTCAGTCAATGCATGACAGAAGCATGTCCGGAGGGGGAGTGTGCAACTCCACTCCTATTAAGAGGTTCCTGTCGTCTAGCAACCAGGTTAAATCCTTCCTCACCTCCTCCATTAGAGGAATGGGAAAGATTGAGGATCTCGAGCCTGTGACCAACACTCCTTTAGTTTCCATTGAAGAGACCGCAGAAGCTTCACGCCCGTGAGAGACTAACTTCTCCATTGATGACAAGTGACCGATCACAACTTGCCAAAGCTGAGCTGGCTGCTCCTGCAGGGAAGACTCATGCTGCTGCTGTATCAATCAGCATGCCCAGATACTTTATCCTCTGCTTAGGAAGGAGATCTGACTTCTCAAAATTTATCGCAATCCCAAGATCTCGACAAGTCAAGGAGAAAATCCCTGTCCAGTAGCAACTGCGAGAGCTTGCTCGCCAGTACTAGCCAGTCGTTGAGATACCTCAACAGACGTACCCCAACTGAATGGGTTCAAGCTGATATCAAGGTGAACACTCTTGTGAACACCTGAGGGGCAGTTTGAGAGTCTGAAACAAAGTGTCTTTAATTGGAACACTTTCCCGTTGAGGATAAGGCGAAGGTACTTCCTGGAGGATTGATGAAGGGGTATCCGAAATACACATCCTTCAGATGCACCAAAAGTAATAAGTCGTTCTGCCCTAAATGGGGCGAGCACTCCATCGTAAACTGATTCTGGCAAATGAATCGGTTCAAAGGAGAGATCTATCACCGGTCTCCAGCCCCCCATCTCCACCAGGAAGAATCAGGTGTAGAACCCTGGTGACGGTGTGAGTCCCAATCCTTGTTCGATGCATCCAAGATGGATTGATTGATTGATACTATATTAATCTAGCATCGCCACATCTAGGTCATTGATGCTGAACTATATATAAAAAAAACCTATAAATTTTAATAATAATAATTAAACAGAGAATTATTTTTATAAAAAATGATAAATGATACTGGTAATTATAAAATAAATATAAAAATGAATTATAAAAAAGCAATTATTACATATACACACACACATACATACATACATATACATACACATACATATATACACATATGTACGTGCACACACACATACATGTATACACTATTTCAATAAGAATAAAAGCAAGGCGCACACAAGCATTACAGTTTATCTAAAACACCAGTGTTAAAATGAAATCCAAATAAGCCAGTCATGTTAAAAATCCTTTTGCTCCTAAAATTTTTGACAACTTATAAACATTATTCTCCTTCCCATAGAATAGATATTGATTGCGCTGTTCCACCAAACTGGGGCACTCAACCAGCAAGCGCATAACAGTCAGTGGAACTAGGCAATCTTTACAGTATGGTTCGTGATCACGACTCATCAAGTAGGAATGTGTCAGCCTAGTATGTCCAATACACAGGTGGCACAGAGCCGTTTCAAACCTTCTGGGCATAAAATTGTACAGCCAAGGGTTGATTGTAGGTGCAATTGTTCTCATTTTTACATTAGTAGTTAAATTTTACCAAATATTTTGCCAAAGTACTTTGTGCTTTTCTCCTCTTTGGCAATTGCATCAGCACGCTCATTTCCAGATATGCGGGAACCCAACAAAATTCAATATTAAAACCCCTCCGCTTAGCCAAAAATAACCATTCTAGAATACTTAAAACTACTGGATGTTTGGAATAAAAATCTTTCAGTACACAATGAAATTCTTATCACTACTTTTCAAAACTTCTTTGACAGTATTTAAAATTCCATATAATTCTGCAGTAAATGCAGATGCATTACTCGAGAGCCTTCCACTACGCTCAAAGGACGGAAAAACTATGCCAAAACCAGTGCCTGGACTGGTTTTGGATCCATCGGTAAAAACTGGGATAAAATTATCATCTTGTGACTTATGATCTAAAAAGGTATAACATAATATTTTATCAGAGACATTCTTCTTTGGTTAATTAAAATAGTTACAAAACTCTACTGCAGGATTTTTCCAAGGGGGAGATACAGATACCCTCACCAGTAGTACACATTTGTCTGGAATGTTCAAGTCTTGGAGGGTTGATTTCAGTCTGAAGGGATATGGATGTGGTATCTTTGGATGGCTTTCATAGAAGTTATCAAATCTTCCATTTCTTAACAACTGGCATACTAGGGATCCAAGAAGTCTTTTGAATCTGAACCAGCTTCGAACCAGAAGAGCCCGGTAATGTAAGGCTAGGGCCATTTCCCCAGCATCTACTAACATAGTCTCTATAGGGGAAGTCCTAAAAGCTCCAGTAGCAATCCTAATTCCAGTATGGTGAATGGAGTCCAAAATCTTTAGGTGACTTGGGGTAGCCGAGGTGTAAACTTCACATCCATATGTTAATCTTGATGAAACCAAGGCTTTATACGATCTTAATAAATGGAGTCTATCAGCTCCCCGAAATGTGCTTGACAAAACTTTCAAGATGTCCAAAGATTATTTTGCATTTAGCCCTGAGATTTAGGAGATGGGGAAGCCATGTCAGCCGAGCATCAAAAATCATCCCTAAAAACCCTGTTTCATTAACACAAGCTATTCTCTGGCCATTTACATATAAATCTGGATCTGCATGTATCCCTCTAATTCTACAGAACTGCATGGCTACAGCATTTGATGAAAAAAATCTAAAACCCTGCATTTCAGCCCATTTCACTATCTTATTTATTACTACGTATTTGTAGATGACATTTAGCTACTGACATACGCGCAGCTGCAAAAGATAGAGAAAAGTCATCTAAAACAGTGTGCATAACATCAGCAGGTATTTGCTTTACTATGTCATTAATTGTTAGAGCAAAAAGTGTTACACTTAACACACTACACTGTTTACATACTACAGACAGAAATGCTCCTACTTGTACCTGAAAATAAAATTTTTTTAAGAATAGCTTAATAAAAATTGCTAATTCTCTTAAACCATATTCATGGACTACTTTCAAAATTCCATACCGCCAGGTAGTATCATATGCCTTTTCTAAGTAGAAGAAAACCGTAAGAAAGAATTGCTAGAGGCTAAGGCTTCACATATTGCAGACTCCATTCTAACTAAGATATCAACAGTGGATCGCATACTGTGGAAACCACATTGGGCTGAGGAGAAATAGTTTCCCCTCTCTAAATACCACACTAAGCGAGCATTCACCATTTTCTCCATCAGTACACAAACAAGGTGTTAGGGCAACTGGCCGATAATTTCCTACAGAACTATCCTTTCCAGGCTTCATGAAAGGAAAGATTCTTGCTAGTTCCCAACATAAGGGGTAGTAACGTTCTTTAAAAATTCTGTTTATTATACTTAGGATAAATCTTTTAGTAATCTGAGAAGGGCTTTGATCATAGAATATGAATTTTCATCAGGACCAAGGAGCAGATTCTTCAAACTTTGAGAGAGCCAATGCAAATTATCTCATAGTAAATGGTATAGTATAAGACTCCTCTTTAATTGAAGCGAAATCAAGATAATGCTGTTCCATTTGTTTTCTGTTGTTTGCATGTGGTTTCTCCTTATCTTTCTGAGATATTTTAGCAAAATATAGGGCAAACTCATTTGACACTACTTGCGGATCTACTACATTGATGCCTTTTATTTTTAACACAGGTGGTTGGCTAGGTACAAACTTTCCTGTTATTTCCCTTACTCTCTTCCACACTAATGTGACGGGAGTTTTGCAATTTATGGAGGAAATGAGCTTACTCCAAGATTTTCTTCGTGCATTTTTAATTTCAAATCTAAACTTTGCCCTAGCCTTACAAAGTTCTACCAGATAGTACTTACATTTCTGTCTTTTAAACCTAGTAATTTCAAATCTAAACTTTGCCCTAGCCTTACAAAATTCTACTAGATAGTACTTACATTTCTGTCTTTTAAACCTAGTAAAACAAGATCTCAGAGTTCTATGGGTTTCGTGGCATTCTTTTGACCACCATGTACTGGTCGATGCATAAATAGACTTGATGTTCTTGGAATTGACGATGTTCTCCGGGAACAGTTTCGATCCCCAGATCGAGGATTTGATGAGCCTATTCGACTCGTGCCTGATGGAAGCATCCGGCAAGACATGCTTCCTGCAGTTCCTTCTAGCTACTGCGAAGTCATATAAATCGCACTGTACGGTGTGAAGATATGACTTCGTCAGAATCTTGAAAAGTGGCTCATCTGCGTACACCAGGGAAGTCATTTCTGTCATGGTGGTGGAATTGAGGGACCTGCTTAGCCTGCACCTTGCTTCGTACTCAGCCTTTACCAAGGCTTCTGGAAGCCTAGGTAGGCACTCGCTGAACTGTTTGGTTGCACAGTCTGGGCTGAGCTTACCCAACGAAAAGGTTGCTGGAGCGTTTACCCAGCATTCCATGCCTCCAGTGAGCAGAAGGGAAGGCAAATCTGTCTCCCGGAGTTGTGGCATTGGTTTTTCATCCGTGGCCGCTTGAAGTGTCAGTTCGGCCACTTTGGAGATGCACGGGGGGTAGGAGTGCTGTCACTCACTACAAACATTGTAAAGGGGCTCTTATGGGGTGTCAACTTCGTGTTGACACATTCCCATTCTGTCAAGTTCCGGACCCAGGCTAATTGGGCCTGGTCCCTAGGGAAGATAACGGTCTCTTTCGGGACCTTATCTTCCCTTACCAGTGCCTCCTCAGTCAAGCGGGCATAGCCCTGGAAGGGGAACTGGAGATCCGGCGGGTAGAATTCGGTATGCTGCTGGCCTCGAAGGATTGTTGTTTTTGAAAGGTGGCAGCTTCGACGAGTCCAGCATTGCAAGGGCTTGCTGTGCATGCCCGGGTTGGAGCTGTCCTGCCATCAGGTTTTCCTGGATACCCGCCACCAGGGTCTCCTGGTTCCTTAGCCTTTCGGTCAGGGACTGGATAGACTGTCCCGACGCCTCAAGGCTAGAGGTCAGTTGAGATGTTATCTCCTCGAACTTGGTTTGCACCAAGTTCCCCATCTGTTGCATCAGCATGGAGGAGAATGCCGCTGGGTCGAAGCCAGGTTCCTGGGGTCTGGCTTTAGGACCTCTCGCTCTCAACCCCTGTTGAGGAGGAGTATCTCTCGCCAAGTCAGCCACTGGTTTGGGAGCTGATGGCATGCTGGCATGGCTAGTCTTAGTCTTCGGCTTTGGTAAGGACTTCTTAATAGCCGATAGCGTGTCACTAGTGGGTTTAACTTTAGGGATCACCGAGCCCGACTTGTCCCTAACAGTCTTGGGATTCCCGGTGAATCCCTGGAAAGAAGAAGTTGAAGAAGATTGAGACGGGCTAAAGGACAGACCTTTAGCCCGTGTACTACCTGCCTCACCTACATCCTTACCTTCGCCCTGGTTGTCGACAACCATGGGCTTGCGGTCCAAGTTCATGGCTGCCACCTCTCCTAACACCTCTTCGCCGAAACCCTCCGGGTCCTCCGGCAGGGCCTGGGTCTCCTCCCGGATCCTGGCGATGATAGGGGCCGCCAAGTACTCCGCTACAGCTGCCGACCTCTTCGCGTTGGGATAGATGAGCGAGGCCAGCTCCTCAGACAGCATGTAGGGCTGCTTGGACTTGACATTCCTGCCAAATCCTCCGACCCAGACCTTGAGGGTTGCCAACGCCGCATCCTTGACGGCTTGTGGGTTCTGTAAGAGATAGCTACATTACGGTCTAACCTAGACACTAACTTACTTAGTCTAGTATTGTATCAATATGTTTTTCATTCATTATAATTCTCATTGTATCATTAGGAGAGTGGTACGTACCGACTCAGTAGTGAGGCCTTTCACTAGTGCGTAACACACCTCGCACCCCTCTGGGTGCCACACCAGCAAGGAGTCCACCAGGACCACACATCCAGCATGCGAACGGCAAACCTCATGCCCGCACTGCTCTTGAAGCATGGCCGTGCATGCCTTCTCCAGGCAGCTTACCATCTGTAATTTAATTGATACATGAGTATTACTATATAGACCCGCCACAGATGTATCCAGCGGGGCATGCATCGCAACTCTACTGTTACCGGAGTTGACTCCGGTGGAATGCGTGTCTACTACTAGGATTTTATTAATTCTTGCATACCACTAGCTCCAGGCCCTAGTTATTTGTTCTTGTCATAAAATTAAAGAGTTAGGCTTGGCACAAACAGAGCAGGGGGAGGATGTACCTGGCCTGACTCCGCTGGAACCGGAGAAGCGTTTCCTAGTCAGTTAGGATCGAATCTTTTAGCCTACTGTCCGTCCCTCACCGGGGTGCGGGACGAAGGTAGAAAACAAGAAGGAGTGAAACCAGGGAAGGGAGCTAGGGATTAAGAACATGGTGCTTCGGTTCTGAATACCCAGCGGGGTAGATATGCCCGACGTAGTAAACATACCCGAAGCATGCTAGGTTATGCTTAAATTAAGCTTAAAGTAATCAAAACTACTATACACTCAGACATGCGCATATATATGCTCTATCCATTGTCGTCCATTCCTAGCACAGTCCCACCTTCCTCCATGCTATCTTTCTACTTCCGGGTCCGACTTCGTGAGAACAGATCAGGGAAAATAAGTAAACCTAGGCCTGAATCTGATCATATAAGGGATCGTAGCTATTATATTTATAACAGGTACAACTCTTAGTCGGGATCCCAGTCCCACCGGGGCGGGAGGATAGGAGCGGGGATAGAGGACTGCGGATAGGGAATGCAAGAACGCGGTGGCACGCGGCGTATACCGTCCCGACGAGCTCGGTGGCCAACCAAGGCTCATCAGGGTGGGGACCCCCCGTACCATCCACACTGAGCATGGCACGGTGAACCAATCTCCCGACTGTACTCCCTACCCTCCCCCCCATATGCAAGAGGGCCAGGTCGGCTACATGGGGTAGCGTAAGGCGAGCCGGGTCACCCCACCACAGTGGGTCTAGGTGGAGGGAGGTCGACTAGAGGAGTGGCCCACTCGCGATCAGTTGGTCACAACGACCCGCCAGGTGGGAACCCCCTGAGAAGTTGTGAGCCAACCGATAACAGGGACAGATGGCCTATAGGCCAACTGTATCATGCAAAGACACGCAAAAACAACAAATAATTCAGTATAAATGATAATAAATGTAATACAAATAGTCCTGACTCGAGAGGGGACAGGGAGAGGGTAGGGGAGAGAGGGATGAGTCCTTTCGAGTGGCTGGCTTAACCTTCGCAAAATCTGAACAATCTGATCAGGTCAGCCAGGGAGGCTCTGAGCAGCTAGCTTAACCCGCCAAATCAGCCTTTATAATCGAGAT
The DNA here is from genome assembly GCF_015104395.2 of Macrobrachium nipponense. Lineage (NCBI taxonomy): Eukaryota > Metazoa > Arthropoda > Malacostraca > Decapoda > Palaemonidae > Macrobrachium > Macrobrachium nipponense. The sequence continues at coordinate 11,651,471 of NC_087222.1, forward strand.
TCAGCCAGGTAAGCCAGGGTGGTTCATGGACCATTGTGTATAGGCCACGATAAGGGCCGAGATTCTCCAAACGAAATTCGACCTGGAGAGGTAGTCTCTTATTTATGAGACTAATATACTGAAAAAAGGGGAGGTTTGACTACGTCGCCCAACCAATGCATCAGTTGGGAAGACAATTGAGGAGGAAGGGTGACAGGAATCCCAGATCTAGGCTACCTTCCGAGAGCATGCAGCTTGGCCTGGTAGGCTAGTATACCCTCACGTTCAGAAAACTATCATATAACGTCAGGATAAGAATAAATATGCTCTAACTTCTGAGTAACTGCTATTCTATCCAAATTAGGCAACTACAATTAGTATGGGAGACCAATTGGACGTTGTCACGAATGTTATGAAAATTCGCAGGTAGCGATGCACGAAATGGCTGCCTCGGGGAGTGGCGTCATGCAGGCTCCCGCTAACTAACAACGCCTAACATAGTTATAATTAACATTGCTACCCTATAAAATGGAAAATTTATTAATTGCAGTACTCAACTTAGATACAACAGGTTCCTGACGCTCAGACATCGTGGAATCTTGAAAAAAAGGGAAAGAATTCACAGCGATACACAAACGTCAACAGTGCTATCAAAGGAATGGAGGACAGGACGCTAGTTGTAGCAGTAGCTGGCGGTAGATGGCCTGGAACGGCTCCTCTGTAGAATGGGGGATATTGAGAAAGGAAGAGACTAATTGGCAGGGGACCTCTGATAGTGGTTTCACATGCCCCAGTTTCAATACCGACACCCTTAATTAAGGGTGAGCGAGCCAGAAACTCTGGCATGACCATATAGCTTTTTTCTCTTGTATATTTAGCAATATTTATACCTTAGAAATGAGTGCTATAGGAACATTTCACGGGATGACACAGGTTAGGCCCAGAAAATACTGTACGTACATACGTATGTAGTAAAATGTGGAACCTTACCTTTCGAGTGAGGCGATCTCCAAAAGTGGCGACAGAGGAGGAGGTCAAATGGCAGAAAACAGGAACACTTAACTTTACGAAACATTAAAAAATGGCAGAAAACATTAACACTAAACTTTACAAAACACATTAACAAATGGCAGAAAACATTAACACTTAACTTTACAAAAAACTTAAAATTAAATTTTTTTTTTTTGTATTTTTTATTTAAATTTTTTTTTTTTTTACTTTTTTATAGTTTACGTTTTTTACAAAATTTCAACTTCTTCACCACCGAATGGATGCCAGTCCATTTACGGAATTTATCAAACCACCCCCGAGAAGCCTTGAAGTCTGGGGTTGACGTCGATGTCCCTTCTCCTCCGTCGTCTTTGGCCTGGGCAATCAGATCACTGAAAATAGTGCTGGCCTTGTGGCAGATAGCTGTCTCGGTTATCGTATCGCCAACGATTTCTTTGTCCTCAATCCATACAAGAAGCAACCTCTCCATCTCATCATGCACGTGGCTCCCCTTGTTTGACAAAATAGTCATGCCCTTGGAAGGTGTAGCTGCTTTGATGGCTTTCTTCTGCTTAAGGATGGTGCCTATTTCAGCAGTATTCCTTAGCGATCACACTCAACCGTATGCCAGCCTCATACTTCTTGATTATCTCCATCCTCTTCTTTCCGTGAACTTCAGCAACTTTCTTGGGACCCATGACTATGCGTAATTAGGTTACTAATCAAGTTCTCACACAACACGATATAGTACAAAGAGAAATCACTAACACGAATTTACATTAACAAACGGAATCGTATAAGTGAATGAACGAATTCCGCGTGCGTACTATAACGCTGGTGCGACGGAGTGGCCGAATGACGCCTTTACGTACAGCATGATGGGGTAGATGCTGACCAATAGGAGAGCAGGATCTTATGGCGGTGACTAGCATCAGGAACCAATGGGAGAGTGGGAGGATGGTGGCGAGTCTACAGAGTTAGAGGCACGCGAGTTTTAAAATTTTTTTCGGTGGTCCGGGCGAATCTCGGGAATTTACAGTAACACCCATTTGTAACCTGAATTATTTTTGTATGCAGAGGCAAAAAAATCTTCGTCTTTGCTTTCGTAACTTGAATTTTTTGTAAGTTGGGACTTTCATATGTCAAGGTTCCACTGTATATAAATGGACATGAAATATAAGAATGCAATACATATACATAAACGTTCATATATCGTACTGAATGTTTCATTCATTTATCTACACCTCCCCCTTCATACTCATAGTACACTCTCAAGAAGACTCTTTCTCTCCGTGCCTTTGAGAACGATGTGGGGACAATGGGGGAATATCAACTAAGGACTGCTTTTCCTGGTCCAAGCAAGGGACCACAGGTGAAAGAGGGGATGGGTCAACACCAGGGGGGTGGCACTGGCTGAAGGAAACGACAGTTTTGCCACCAGACACAACAACTAGGGAGACAAATTTCATAGATGTTGGGTCTTGGATCCATACATGCTATCCAATAGTCAACCTGGGTAGGGAGCGGGCATGCTGATCACACTGGGTCTTAACCTGCTCAGCACGGGAGGTAGCACAGGCGGCAGCACGGCGGTCACAGTTCCCAGTCTCGACCTGCCACCCCTCTGAAAAGGATGCATGACCTAAGAGGTCAACCATACAGGATCTGGGCAGGGAAGTGGCCTGTGAAATGTTGCCAGAGGGTACCATTGTCAGGATGAGATGCTTGATTGACTTCATGGTGGCCTTGGCATGACCATTCGATTGTGGATAATATGGGGAGGTTACCACATGTCGGACTCCCCATCGCTCCATGAAGTCCCAGAACTCGTTACTGGTGAACTGTTGTCCTCCATCAGTTCTGAGGCGGAGAGGCTCACAACTTCCTGGAGGTAGCAGCAGAAGATCCTGATTGTATCAGAAGCAGTAGTATCACCTTTGCATGGGACAACAACAGGCCATCCTGAGAGTCAGTCAAGTATGACGAGAAAGGCTTTTCCAGTGATGGTAAATAAATCTGCTGAAACCGACTCAAAGGCCCTTGTGGGGTTGTCATTATTCATTAATGGTTCCTGCTTTTGGGTTGGCTGCAATACCTGGCATGACTCACAAGCTACAATTGTGTTGACAATGTCCGAGTTAATACCAGGCCAGAAGACAGCCTGTCTTGCCCGGTGCTTAGTAGATTCCATGCCCTGATGACTATCATGTAGGCAGGACAACGTGCAGCAGCAGAGGGCGCAGCAGAAACCATAACTCTTGCTCCTTGCAAAATGAGCTCACCACCAGCGTAGAGCTCGTCCCGTATCTTCCAGTATGGGAGTAAGGAGTTATGCAGATCATATCTGTTGGAGGGGAATCCTAAGGTGACACAGTCGACTAGGTGAGTGTAGACAGGGTCTTCTCTTGCTGCGTCTCATAGATCCTGAGGAGTCCTGTTGGTATCTTGAGCTGGAGACTTTCCTGAAGAGGTGACAGTGTACACAGCCATGACTGTTCGGAGATGGGTAGCAGAAGGGGGACCTGTGATTTTGTCCTCTGGTGTAGGGTGGCTAACTGGGGCTCGAGACACAGCATCAGGAATGTTCAGAGACTTGCCAGAACACCACACAGCTGTGAACAAATGGGGTGAAATTTTCTCCTTATGGCACTGGAGGCGAGGATTCTCGGTGTCACTGATACTTGTAACCACTTTTGTGGATGGTTGGGTGGGTCAGCACAGCTTTAGCCTAATTTTCTCAAGTAAAAATGTTAATGAAACACATATGGCAGTGCACAATTACTTCCGAAAATTAGATGAAGTTTGAAGCACTCACGTGCCCTAGTGGCATGGAAATCCATATGTCGGTTTAAAAGGGGTTCATGAAAAACTAGTAGTAGTAGGCTGTGTAACCATATCCTTTCACCTGTTACTGCCTACCTGGTGGATGGACACAGCTTCACGATGTCATATTACGTCTACGTCAGAAATGGTTTTGGAATCCTCTTCTGTGATTTTCTCGGTTCTGAAATTGGCAACTTCATTTACTCTATGAATACCAAAACTATCGAACTTAGGTACTAAATAATAATTGCAAAAATTGGATATGGTAATAAAATAGACACTTGCCACCTTCCACCTTTATCCAATGCTTTGATAAAAAGTTATTGCCGAAAAACAGCCTTCCATTGGCTCTGAATCCTTTAGTAAATGTTGGAGACAATAAAAGTCTAATACAACTTCCTGGTTTCTTTTATTGTCAGCCCCTCTCTCCCCTTGCTAGAGAGAGGGGGAGGACTAGCATCTAATAATCTACTCTAGATTATGGAAAGGGCAAGTGACTTCCAAGGGCCGGTACTGGTGCCATGGGGATCCGTGTAACCCCATGCAGTGGTAAAAGGAATCGGTACTGGTGTCATGGGGGTCTATGGAATCTAGTGAAGCAGTAGAAGGAACTTTTCCGGCCAGGGAAGGTGACTTCCAGGGACCAGTACCAGTGACACAGGGGCCTGTGGAACCCCGTGCAATGGTTCCCATTCCTGTAGACACATCAGGAGAGCAAACGAGAGATCCCTTAACCTTTTCCATGGAGGACAGATGAGCATTACAAGCCCTATGGGCATTCATACAGCTAGGAAAAACAGCTTCTTCCTCCCCTTGATTACACTGAAAGAAGGGGAGGAGGTGTAGGCGCACGAAGATGAAGTCACTCTGCGACTTTTTCTCTTTTCAAAGGGAGTGGAGAATAACATTCCCCAAGGGAAGAAGTCAGAGGCACACTACAGATTGCAGGATCATAGGAACCAATGCTGTGTGAGAGATCAAGCCTTCCAAGGAAGGTTCCCACAGGGGGCCTAGGGAGAGACACAACACCCCAACCTCCTCAGGCTCAACCACACCTGCAAGACAAGTCGGGTTAAGAGGAGCACTCCCTCTTCACCCTGAGGGGGAATTTTCCCCCTCAAAGTCGTACTGGGTCATAGACCACCACACCAGCTCTCTACCAACAAGGGAATAGGAGACGGTGAAGGTGAGACAGCTCCCTTAGGAGTGGCAACAACAGGACACCGTTTGGCTGAGGGCAGGAAGGAATCAGAGAGAAAACTTGGCATCACTGGAGGTGTGTTGCAATTTGAAGATGCCAGAGAAACCCTCTTCTCTCTCTCTCTCTTCCTTTCCCAAGCAAACTGGACCCTTTGTTCTGATGGCCAAACACAACACTTAGAACAAGGGCTAGATTCACTACACACATTTTCTGTACTCTGAAGATCTATCTCAAGGAAGGAGAGGAAGCGTCGCAAGGTCTGTCGTTGCCAAGGCAACACCTCATGTCACACAGCTTTCCCTCCCTTGGCTCAGATAAGTCATGGGTTTGCATTATATCAGTACTATATGCAAAACAACAACTATGCTCATATATCACAAATATTCACAAACAAAAACAGAAAATATGGTAAGTCAAATGGCCATTCAGGCAGAGGAGATGTTTACACTCGACGACAGCTGAAAGTGAAGTGAGTTTGTACCGACTGGTGGCCAGGGTTCCCATCCCTACCGTTAGTAGCTAACTACAGTGTCTTGTTTATGTTAGAGAGCCATTACCAGCTCACACTGTAAGTAATATCCTAATGCAAAGACCAACAACATACATTAGGAACGGATCTCTGTCATAAGTAGGGGACTGCCTGTCCTCTCATATAACAGACGAAGGTTCAAACCCTCGTAGGAACAATTGATTTTGTTTTTTCAATTCTGATGCCAAGAGAGCTAAGCCTAAACAGCTAAAAAACATTCTTAACCTCACGAGTTAAACTTGAAACCATAAATGAATAACATTACTCATAAATGTACAAATAATCTTCTAAATACTTACAGAAAAATAAAATGCACAACAGTCTTAACAAGTTTCCAACAAGACCAAAAAACAGTTTCTTTTCGACAATTATGGACTGTAACTTTATTTTCCAAGGACCTCTCACCAAGTCTGCATTTGGTGCTTCACAAATTATCTGCAGGATAAAGAAACTGATCATTATAAATACATAGGAAGTGCACTGGGGTTACATTGGTACACAGGTATATTAATGTTTTCCTCAGTAACAAACAATATACAATGTCCTGGAGGCTAAAGCAAGCAGCATATATCTTTTTTTTCCATCAGAAATCATAATTTCAGCCCATACCCCTTGCCATGTTAGAGTCTTGCTTCAGGCAAATATTGTCTGAGATAGGCTAAGTTCATGTCTGCCTAGGCTAATTTTGGAATCAAGACACTACTATTGGTTAAGCTAGCCTTGAGCCAAGTTAGCCTATGATTCTCTAATTTTAAGGTCAATTTGGCATCAAATGATATTTTTGTAAGTCTATAAAATGCATAAAATATTGACACAGTATATACTAACCTGCAAATCATCAATCAAGAGACTATTTAGTATGATTCATGTAAATTTCTTTATGGGGTTCCCTATGTTTCTCTGATATTCTAATTATTGTACATTCTTCATGTTATATTAAAGGTTTGTATAATAATATAATAGGGTTTCATAAATCCTTTTCACAAACCTCAAAATCCTCTCTATGTATAATAATGGGTGCTGATCAAAATGAAGATAGGTAATGTGTTATTTTCAAGCAAATTCTATGACTGAAATTCAGAGTTAAAGAATTACCAAAACAAAATATGGTAATAATAATAATAATAATAATAATAATAATAATAATAATAATAATAATAATAATAATAATAATAATAATAATAATAATAATAATAATAATAATAATAATATCTTTACCGTAATTTCCTCAGTCTACTCAGCTGTAAATGAGTGCCTATTCCTGATGGGGTAGGGTCCAGCTATGGGTTAAATAGCAAAACTCAGCAATGATGGAAAGAAATGAAGGAATAAACGACAACGACGTAAATGGAACCTCTGGCAACAGAGGAGCTTCGTCCGGCAACCAGGTATTCAACCCAATTGAAGGGGAAGACTAAACAACACAATAGAAGATGTAAAAAAACAGAGGTTAAGGCCAAAGCACACAAGATCCAACGGTACATGAAACAGGAATAAGGGATACCAACAGAACAAATTAGCGACACGAAGAAACACCGACGAAGTAACAGAGAGGACGGAATGGGTAGAAAAGATTAGACAATGGATGGAGCCAGATACAGAGAGAACAAAGATCCCCTCCATGAAAGCCTACAACACCAAGAAATTAAGGGAGAAAACAAGTGAGGTCAATGAAATAATGGGCATAATACACACCACCAGTATCACAGAAACAAATAACTTGGTATATGCAGGTGTGCAAGATTAGTAGCAGAACTGATGGGGATTCGAACACCAACACCACCAGCACAACCAACCCAACAGAAACCAAAACAGCAACCTCCTTGGAAAAGGCGCCTGGAAAAGCAAATCATGGTGATGAGATCTGACTTGAGTAAACTGAAAGAGAGTGGCAGAAAAAAGGCTAAGAAGCAAGAAAACAAGGGAGGAACTCAACGAGAAATACAAAGTACAAGAGAGGGGACTAAACAACACAATAGAAGATGTAAAACAGAGGCTTAAGGTGCCGCCAAAGCATATAAGATCCAACAGTACATGAACAGGAATAAGGGATACCAACAAAACCAAACTATCGGAACCAACCAGAAAAGACTATACAGCCAACTAAGAGGGGAAGACAACCACCAGACAAATTCCTGAAGCCGAACCAAGTAAGAGACTCTGGGAAAACATATGGAGTAATCCGGTATCACACAACAAACATGCAACATGGCTCCAGGAAGTCAAGGAAGAAGAAACAGGGAGAATAAAACAAAGATTCACAGAGATCACGACAGACACAGTCAGACACCAACTAAAGAAAATGCCAAACTGGAAAGCCCCAGGTCCCGATGAAGTCCATGGATATGGCTCAAAAACTTCAAGGCCCTACACCCACGAATAGCAGAACTAACTCCAGCATTGTATCTTCTCAAATCACCATGCACCCAAAATGGATGACCAAAGGAAGAACATCCTTAGTACAAAAAGACAAGAGTAACATCCAGGCCTATCACTGCCTACCAATAATGTGTGTTAAGTACTAACAGGTATCATCAGTGAAAGACTATACAATTACCTAGAGGAGACAAACACCATCCCCCACCAACAGAAAGGCTGCAGAAGGAAGTGTAGGGGCACAAAAGACCAGCTCCTGATAGACAAAATGGTAATGAAGAACAGTAGGAGAAGGAAAACCAACCTAAGCATGGCATGGATAGACTATAAGAAAGCCTTCGACATGATACCACACACATGGCTAATAGAATGCCTGAAAAATTATATGGGGCAGATGGAAAAAACGCCATCAGCTTCCTTAAAAATTAAAATACAATGGCTCAACTGGAATACAATACTTACCAGCTCCTGATAGACAAAACGGTAATGAAGAACAGTAGGAGAAGGAAACCAACCTAAGCATGGCATGGATAGACTATAAGAAAGCCTTCGACATGATACCACACACATGGCTAATAGAATCCTGAAAATATAGGGGCAGAGGAAAACACCATCAGCTTCCTTAAAAATACAATGCGCAACTGGAATACAATACTTACAAGCTCTGGAGTAAGACTAGCAGAGGTTAATATCAGGAGAGGGATCTTCCAGGGCGACTCACTGACCCCACTACTCTTCGTAGTAGCCATGATTCCCATGACAAAAGTACTACAGAAGATGGATGCCAGGTACCAACTCAAGAAAAGAGGCAACAGAATCAACCATCTGATGTTCATGGACGACATCAAGCTGTATGGTAAGAGCATCAAGGAAATAGATACCCTAATCCAGATTGTAAGGATTGTATCTGGACATCAGGATGGAGTTTGGAATAGAAAAATGCGCCTTAGTCAACATACAAAAAGACAAAGTAACGAGAACTGAAGGGATAAAGCTACCAGATGGGAGCAACATCAAACACATAGATGAGACAGGATACAAATACCTGGGAATAATGGAAGGAGGGGATATAAAACACCAAGAGATGAAGGACACTATCAGGAAAGAATATATGCAGAGACTCAAGGCGATATTCAAGTCAAAACTCAACGCCA
>NC_087222.1:11661022-11725350 GCF_015104395.2 Macrobrachium nipponense
TGGTAAACTGTTCTGCAAGAAAGTTGAGTAAAGCAATTATTTACAATAGGTACGAAAGTCAAGATGTCGTGACGTCATAATACAGGACTTAAAAGAACGTTCTAATTCCAAAAAATAATTACTTAAATTTGAGTCAGAATCGAGTTACTTTTTCAATAACGAATATTTTCAAATTAATCATCATAAATATGTAAAATATTGATGTTTTACTATTTATTTAAAAAATTATCGAAGTGCACTCTTCGTCGTCGTCTGCGACTCGTCTTCTACAAAACAGTTGTTTACTCGGTGAGGAAAAGTTTTCCGTTTGTTGTGATAAAAGTGTGGGCACAAGTGGTTTGCGGATTTATCACAGGAAATGGTTAGTTTATTGACACAAGTGACTCCATAAACATTGAGATGGCGTCAATCTTCGAAACATTTTTAGTTGTAAGTAAAAATGGTAATATTTTAGTTTCAACCATTACGGGAAATCTATTATATTGATATTTTTCCCGAGTAAAGCACGTGATAACAAAACACTTCTTCTCAATACATTATTGTCGCTAATGCATACTTACAGAGAAAAAAAAAGATTAAGTTTTTACCTCGAATTTTTCCTAAGTCGGGAGAGGTGTTTCCTCTACGGTAATGTTTACTTTTAATGAGCCCTCTAACTTACTTTCTTACGCAAACAAAAGCAGTTCCAGTTACTCATTATTGGCTGAGAGGTGTGACATCGTTATGACGTCATGGGTTTCATAATACAGTTACCTGTCTAGTGTCCACTGGTATCCTTGTTTGACTGAAATACTCGAATAATGAAGAACAAAAAACGGCATTTTGTCTTCCTGTACCTATGGCAGAGGTAGTGGCTGGCCCTTCTGGCATTAATTTTGACAGACCTTCGATTTCCTACCGATTGTTTGCAAGTGCAATGTGGTCGTGCGGGGTACCTGGTCCCCTTAACGTCCTACTTTAAGTTGCATGTCAGGGAACCTTGCAACGGCTTCACGTTTTCCCCTCAAGCACCAACACATTTTTATCAACCAACAGTTTAAGGTAAGCTTCATTAATTTATAGAGTATATTATAATGGTGGTAGTATAACGATGTATACAGCAGTACCATCACTTTGGATTTGGTTTGATGGATGTTAGGTAGTGGCCTTAAGGGGGGGTCGCAGGGGCGGAGCCCCCCCCGCTAGGCCTAGGTAAGGGGTACAGGGCCCTAGGTAAGGTTAGTGGTTGTATTAGGTTCGGTAGTGCCCCGAAAATCACTGTGGCCTTAAGGGGGGTTGCAGGGGGGCGGAGCCCCCCCGCTAGGCCTAGGTAGGGGTACAGGGCCCTAGGTAAGGTTAGGTGGTTGTAATTAGGTTCGGTAGTGCCCCGAAAATCACTGTGGCCTTAAGGGGGGGTCGCAGGGGGGCGGAGCCCCCCCCCGCTAGGGAGGCCTAGGTAGGGGTACAGGGCCCCTAGGTTAGGTTATGGTGGGTTTGTTAGGTTTTCTGTGGTGCCCTGAACAAATTACTGTGGCTTTAAGGGGGGTCGCTGGGGGGCCCTACCCCCCTCCCCCCAGTAGGCCTAGTTAGGGGTAGGGTATGGGGGAGGGGTGCTGGAACATTAATTATTCATTTATTTGCAAATATCATTCAATGCCCCAAACCCCACACCCCCCCCTCCCCCCCCTTCCCCCACCCAAAACCCGGTTCCCAAAGGGTGTCCCCCCATAATTGGTGGGATGAACTAGGGTATTACATAGTAAAAATCTCTAAATCGGTTGGTTTGCAGTCAAATAAACGTTAAATTCATTGAAACCACACTATTTCTGATGCAACAAATATATTTTTATTGCATTTTTCCAAATTTGGCTGAAACTAAAAATTTACCGTAAAAATTCTAAAGCGTTTTGGTGAGATTTCCACTGCCGTAAGCCACCCTTTTCACTACCCTCTGTTAAATATGGTATTGTTATGATACAATAAAGTTTTATGCATACTTACCTGGCAGGTATATATATAGCTTATCCTCTTGACGCACTGGCAGAATTTCAAAACTCGCGGCAACCGCTAGTACACTGGTAGTTCAGGTGATGGCCACCACCCCGCTCCCGTGGCGCTGGTACTTGGAACTATTCCCGTTTTCCTCAGATTTTCTCTGAACCCTGTCTCCTGAGGGGAGGAGGGTGGGAATTTAATTATATATACCTGCCAGGTAAGTATGCATAAAACTTTATTGTATCATAACAATACCATTTGTTTTTATTGCATGACACTTACCTGGCAGGTATATATAGCTGATTGACACATTTGGAGGTGGGTCATAGACAGCAACATCGTCATAATTCAAAATTAACTAAATTTTTTTAGAACTATGTATTATGTTCCTTACCTGCTAAGGTAGCTGACTTCGTAGGTCCTGCCTCTTAGCCTGCTAAACCTTAGTAGCTCTCAACTAGGACGTGACCTGTTTGTTGAGAAAGCTAACAATAAGGGCCTGACAACTGGACGTGACCAATTTGTTGACAGAGAACCCTAGCCCTCATTATTTACCACGGCATTCATGCATAGGAAAGTTAGTCACCTGAACCACACACATCATAAATAAACACTAACCAACAGACTGAGCTGGTCTTAACCTTCTCAGACAACCATAAAAACACTATAAACTAATTAATATAAAAACCTAGCATGTTATTAGGTTATGGGGTGGAAACTCCTTTGCCCAGTACTGTACCTGAGGATACATACGGGCCTAACGTTTGACAATTATCAAAAGTTGTCTTCACGTCTCTAAGGTAATAGAGGCAAACAACACAGGTTTGTCCTCCAATACGTTGAATCTATAATGTCCCTTGAGGGCTAATTTTATTTTTCCTGAATGCTAAGGACGTAGCTACTGCTCTCACCTCATGAGCTTTAACTTAATTATACCGAAGCATTCCTCCTGACAAAGCAATGAGCATCTTTAATGACTTCTCTTACAAAGAAAGCCATTGCGTTTTTAGACATAGGTCTAGTAGGATCTTTAACGGAGCACCCACAGAGAACATGAAGTTCCCCTAATGCTTCTTGTTCTTTCTACGTAAAACCGTAAGGCTCTTACTGGGCAAAGAACCCTTTCTTGTTCTTGACCTACCAGATCAGCCAGTCCTTCAATCTCAATGATCTTGGCCATGGATGCGAAGGATTCTCATTCTTTGCTAAGAACTCCTGTTGAAAAGAACAACTGCTTTGTTGTGCTTCATCCTATTTGCTTGTCAATAGCTTGCAGCTCGCTAATCCTTTTAGCTGTAGCTAAGGCTACTAAGAAGATAGTTTTCTTCGTTAGCTCTCGCAAAGGCGCACTGCCCATAAGGTTCGAACTTATCCGTCTCGCCAAGAATTTGAGAACGACATCCAAATTCCAGAAGAAGGGTTTCTGCAACCGTCGATCCTTCTTTGTATCAAACGATCTGAGGAGATCTCTAAGATCTGCGTCATTGGACAGGTTTAAACCTCTGTGTCTAAACACCTGCAGACAACATACACTTTATAGCCTCTATCGTCTGATTAGCCAAACCTAGTTCTTTCTTCAGGTATAGCAGGAAATCTGCAATCTGTGTCACAGAGGTACTGGATGAAGAAATCTTCCGATTCTTACACCATTTACGGATGTTCTCCCACTTCGACTGGTACACTTTGATAGTCGATGGCCTTCGTGCTCTTTCAACTGCCTTCGCTGTTCTTCTCTAGAAAACCCCCTCGCTCTGACAAGTCTTTCGATAGTCTGACGCAGTCAGACCCAGAGCGAGGGTGTTCTTGTGAACCTGTCGAAGTGGGGTTGTTTGAGAAGATCTACTCTCGTGGGTAGACTTCTCGGAGAATCACTGTCCATTCAGTACCTCTGTGAACCACGTTTGGGCCGGCCAGTATGGGGCTATCAGGGTCAGCCTTGTTCCTCGACTTTCCCTGAATTTTTTCATTGACCTTTCCTAAAATCTTGAACGGGGGAAAAGCGTACGCATCTAGACCCGTCCAATCTAGTAGGAAGGCATCGACTGCGACTGCAAGAGGGTCCGGGATTGGAGAACAATAGTTCGGTAACCTCTTCGTCGCTGCGGTAGCGAAAAGATCCACTACTGGAGTGCCCCAGAGCTTCCACAGTCTCTGGCATACTTGAAGATGCAACATCCACTCCGTGGAAAGCACTTGTCCGTCCCTGCTCAACAGATCCGCCCTGACGTTCTTCTCTCCCTGAATGAACCTGGTGAGCAGGGTGACGTTTTTCTCTCTGCGACCAAAGAAGAATCTCCTTCGCCAGGTTGCAAAGGGACAACGAGTGGGTTCCTCCTTGTTTCCGTATATATGCCAGAGCTGTGGTATTGTCCGCGTTGATCTGCACCACTTTGCCGCTGATCCACGGTCTGAACGCTTTCATAGCCAAGAAGATCGCCATCAGTTCCTTCCTGTTTATGTGCCATGCCTTTTCTTCTTCGCTCCAAAGGCCTGACTCCTCCCGAGGGCCCAGCGTCGCTCCCCAGCCTGCGTCTGACGCGTCGGAAAATAATATCCGGTCTGGGTTCCTCTGCTGGAGTGACGTACCCTCTGACAACCTCTCCGGAACTAGCCACCACTTTAGTTCCTCCTTTATCTTCGAAGGAATTGGAAACCGGAAGGAATCTGGTTGCGATCTTCTTGGCCAGACTTCGTTCAGAAAGAACTGTAAGGGCCTCATGTGAAGTCTCCCTAGTGAAATGAACCGCTCTAACGAAGAGAGTGTCCCCAGCAGGCTCATCCACTCTCTCGCTGAGCATTGGTCTTTCATTAGGAATTCTTGCACTTTCCGTATACACATGGTCTGCCTTTCGGGTGACGGAAAAGCCCGAAAAGTCACTGAGGATATCAGAATCCCCAAATAAACTAGTTCCTGAGAGGGGATCAATCGTGACTTTTCCAGGTTCACCCATCAGACCCAGTTGCTGAGTTAACTCCAATGTTACGTCCGTGTCCTCCAGACATTGCTGTTTTGATTGTGCTCTTATGAGCCAATCGTCGAGGTAGAGAGAGACTCTGACTCCTGCCAAATGAAGCCACTTCGCCACATTCGACATCATTCTTGTAAAAATTTGAGGCGCCGTGCACAGCCCGAAACACAGGGCTTTGAATTGATAAATCCTTCCCTGGATCACGAATCTCAAATATTTCCTGGACCTTGGATGAATTGGGAATATGGAAGTACGCATCCTGAAGGTCCAGTGTTACCATCCAGTCCCCTGGTTCGTACCGCTGCCAGTACTGAATCGTTCGTCTCCATCGTAAACTTGGTCTTTTCTACGAACAAGTTTAGCTGGCTTACGTCCAGTACCGGGCCTCCAACTTCCTGATGATTTCGGTACTAGAAAACAGGACGGTTGTAAAAACCCTGGGATTCGTGATCCAGAACCGGTTCTATTGCCCCCTTTTCTATCATGGTGACGACCTGATGCCAAAGAGCCTCTCTCTTCTCTAAATCGATGTAATGAGCCCCTAGGGCTCTCGGAGCTGTAGCGAGAGGTGGTTTCTTGAGAAAGGGAATCTTGTACCCTTCCTTCGCTACCTTTACGGACCAAGGATCCGCTCCTTTGCTTTGCCAGACTTCCCAGAAGTCTAAAAGTCTGGCCCCCACACAAGTCTGGAGGACTTCTTGACTCATTGTTTGGTTGAAGTTTTGGCCCCTCTTTTGGTTGGAACTCTTTTCCCTCTAATGCTGGTCGAGCGAAAGTCCTACCCCGAAAGGGCTGCTGTGCTGTCTTCGCATCCTTCGTAGTCTTATTCATGACCTTAGAAGGTAAATACTTCCTTACCGATGACGTAAGAAGATCTTGAGTCGCCTTCTGAGTGAGGGAGAGAGATATGTCCTTAATGATCTCTTGCGGGAAGAGCTGTCCTGACAGAGGAGAGAACATCAACTCCGACTTTTGCGCGTTCGACACTCCCTTTAGCATCGAACGAGCATAAGAGATGTCTTTTCTTCAAGACGCCTGCTGTAAAAATTAAACACCTCAAAGGTCCTAAAGATACCTTTGAGTAAATGGTCGAACTCCGACGAAGTCCACCACACTTTGGCTGAATGCAAAGCATGTCTACGGGAGCTATCCACTATGTTGGAAAAGTCTCCCTGGGAGGAGCAGGCACTCCCAGGCCAAGACTTTCCCCCGTAGCATACCAACACCAGACTTCGAAGCCAACTTGGCCGGAGGAAATACAAAAGAAGTCTTCCCCTACTCTTTCTTCTCCTTCAACCACTCATTTACGCGTTGAACGGGCTTTCTTGGCCGAAATGGACAAGTCATTTTCAAAAACGACGATTTCTTGGCTGTCTTTTCGTCTTCGAAAATTGCGACAAAGGCGATGGCGGGCCTGAAGGTTGAAAATCTCCTTCAAACACAAAGAAAGAAGGCACTCTGTTAGCCTCCTGTAGTCCGAAGAAGGAGCTTCCGTCTTGTCCTCTTCCGCACTCTCCGCAAATTCTTCCTCCTGCGAAGAAATATCTTGAAAACCAAGATCCTGCTGACTCTCCATTCAGAGTCCTTATGCAGCTCCTGTTTAGAAAGCGAATGCGGCACTGACTCCCTATAAAACTCCTCTCTTCCTTGTCGAGACAATGTTTTGACTTGCTGCCGCCTGCGTCCTGCGTCCTCCTGAACGTATGCGTCCACCATGCGTCCATCACTTCTCCTCTTGAGTCCTGCGTCCTGTACTTCGTCCTTCTTAAGGGACGCACTGCGTCCTGGATCGCGTTGTAACGTCCTGGGTCCTCTTGGAGGACTTAACCGGGAGAGACGAGTCCTTACGTCTAACCGAAGGTTGTTCGGGCTTCTCCCATGATTGAACAATCACTGCCAATCTCTGCTGCATGTCCCGCAGCACCTCCTTCGTTTCCGCCTCCTTACGAGACTCCTGATGATGAGAGATCGAGGACGCACCGGGCTAACACGAAGAGGCGAGCGAACTTCCAACTGACGTGAAATCCTCTTCCTTTTGATAGGGATCATCTCTTCATCCTCCGATGAAAAAAATCTCAGGGCTACTCCACCCTTCTTGGTCGAAAGCCCTTTCCTCCTGTAAGAGGACGGAAAGTATGACCTCTTGAGAGGACGCGATACTTCCGCGAACCGCCTACTCCTTCCCGAGGCTGAACTATCCGAAGAATAACGGCACTTCCCAGTATCGCCTTTTCTATGGCGTACTGCAGCAGCCTGGGACTTATCAACAGGACTGCCTGAAGGGACGACTGATCGCAAGTCAACCCCTCTCGCCTCCCTTCGACTGTCGACATGTTCCTCTCCCTTGGGTCTGGGAGCTTGACAGAGGTCTCGGTCTAGGAGCACGAGAGACGATCAGCGCCCCCTCCACAACACTGTCACCAAAACACCTTCCACTTGTCTGTTAATCGTTTAATTTGGTTTGGTCTCCCATGGACGCAAGGGCAGCGAACACTTTCACTATTTGTGGATCAGTAGTATCCTCAGATACAGCAACTGGAGCAGGAGAAACCTGTGGTGGGGGGAAGGTGCTACATCTACATGTGAATGAGCTGGAGAAGACACATGCAAAGATTCATCCAAAGGTTTACTCGAAGATCCCGATCTTTCACTCCTAGATACAGATCTTCTAACCCGATCTTTTTCTAATCTCTCCACATACTTCATAAGAGCCTTCCACTCTTTCTCATTCAGACACTGACATTCATTGCACCTATTGTCCCACGTACATACAAACTCCCGATGATTTCGGCAGTCTCACCTTACACCCTTCTTTCACACAAACTCTAAACATACTTCCTGAATCAGACATACTAAACAAGGTCCAAACAAAATGCGATTGCCACTCTAACTTCGTGAATACGATACCAATATCCAAAAGTCAGATAACGAGCAGGAAATTCTAACCAGAGAACCAACAACGATGTTGCCGGTTCGGCTGGCAGAGAAATCTGAGGAAAACGGGAATAGTTCCAAGTACCAGCGCCACGGGAGCGGGGTGGCCATCACCTGAATCTACCAGTGTACTAGCGGGTTTTTTTTTTTTTTTTTTTTGCCGCGAGTTTTGAAATTCTGCCAGTGCGTCAAGAGGATAAGCTATTATATATACCTGCCAGGTAAGTGTCATGCATAAAACTTAAAATTTGCCTTAATTTCTAACTTTGGAGAAAATACTTACTTCGAAAGGAGAGTAGAGGTCTTTAGCTCCGTTTCTCACCAACAACAAGTCGCGACTGATGCCCATCTCCGGTGTCAGGACGCGTTATAATGTACTTTTTCGGAGGGTGGCTTGCATTGATTGTAGGTGGCCTGCTTGGCCTTCCGTGGTGTTTTTACCCTAGTAGTATAGATAATTAGGGGGAAACATCAGTACAGGCCAACCCTCATCACGGTAGAACGGGTCTTATTCACTCGATATTTAATTGGTGAAACATGAATACAATTGCAACTCTAAGCATACCATTTAAAAGACTGAAGTTTCGTCAACATATTGATGATTATGAAAGCCCCATACGAACTAAAAATATAAGCTGTGAGCTCTTCGTAAAATATGTTTTCAAGGCAGTTTTGAAATCCAATATGGCGGCTACGTTTTTCATGGACGGTTCTCATCAGTGACGGACACCATCTTTCCCCAGCCTTCCCAGCACTCATTTGAACAATGTTAGCGTATGTATGTAACGTTTATTGATCTTACTCAAGATTGCAGTTGTAATCAGCACAATAAAACAACATTTTGTTGCCTATATTAGTGAAAGTATGAAACTTGTTATTCCCGGGGTTATTGGTTGGCAACTGAATTCATTCTTACCCTTGTAATCGGCGGTTTTTATCCATTACTGCCATCACAACTGAAACTCCACAGTGCTTATTTGATTGTTATTATACACATTTTGGTCTCAGTTCACTCCACATTGCACTTTAAACCCGTTGCTGTTCCTGGTTTCTAAGCGCGCGCGCCATAAACACAATTACAAACAGCAGACGACGACAGACGACGACAGACGACGAAACTGCAAAGTTTATTCCTAAACTGTTTACTTTACTCGTTATTTAGTTTAAATTTACATTGTTATTTAAAAATTTTGATTTAATCCATGTATATTATCCCTTTTTTGCAACCAAATTACCCCACCCCAAAAATTACAGATATTTCTAACGTAGATAAAATCATGTCTAACGTTTTCGTACATCTGGCTGCCGAAAACCATAGAGGAACGAATACGGAAAAGTGCATAGAGGAACGACTACGTTTTTTTTTTTTTTTTGCTTTTTTGTTTGTTTTGGGGGGGCTAGCATTTTCATTGATTTCAGTCTTTATTAGTATTTTTGAATTTCTTAAATAATCGTATGCCAGAAATAAATGTAACCTTAATGTTTGCATGCTTTAATGTTTGCATGCTAAGAATGGCAAAATCATCGTTGTCACATTAGTGAGGCTTCACCCATTATGCAGTTCCTTATCCTGTTAGGCGTCCGCCCCTCGCCCCTGATGAGCTCGCTGCTAACGTACCGTCACGCTTTTTTTGTAATCAGGGATCATCAGCACTGATGATAGTTTTTTCAAAGTTAATATTGATTTTTTATGCTTGTTATTCATACTGTAATTAACTGTTGGAATTCTCTCTCTCTCTCTCTCTCTCTCTCTCTCTCTCTCCTCTCTCTCTCTCTCTCTCGGAGTCCAGTCACTCGGCAAAGAAAAGTCATCTTCACTCCCGCAATTGGGAAGAAAAAAGTTTGTATCATCACTGGAGGATTCAGAACTAGGAGCTCTCATCATCAATAGTTATCAATATCACACTCCTCATCTAGTATTTTGATTGATCTCACCTAAAGAAATATGCCTCCCTCTTTGGGACTTCATTGTGAAGACGCGAAATCCAATTTGTCTCGATAAACGCCCGAAGCGTATTGAAAGAAACCAACAGGGACAGGCAGTTTTCTAGCATAAGCGACCACCAGGAAAGAGTTGCCAGGCTGGAAATAAGTTTCCCATGTGCTGAGAGTGTTACAAATGATGTTCCTACACTTTCTATGCGAGTAAACGTATTATTACGGGGCTGACGACTTGACAAGCACAGTTAAAGTCTTGAACGTAATATCCCGTTGAAGGCGCTACCGAGTAGATCGCGGTAAACGTATTATTACGTGGGTGACGCTTAACAGGTTATAAACTGTTTCCATGAATTCTAGTTGTCATAGTAATGCAATAATGATAAAATTGCTTTAATATTTATGTATATATACTTCCAATACATAGCCTAATTTCACCAATTTCAACGTTTTGTGTGTAGTCTTATACCCAGTTTGGAGGGTCAACACATACCGAATGGCAACAGAGAGAGAGAGAGAGAGAGAGAGAAAGGAAGGCGGAGGAACGAAGAAGAAGATGAAAAGGGATGGGTTGGGGAGAGGGTAGGTGGAGCTTTATACGCGTGTTCGTATCCATTTCTGCATAATGGAGTTTTTGTCTCTTGGTACAAGGACAAGTGTCGTTATTCTTTACGATTAGTGATTCACGATACCCTTATAAATTACGGCACTGGGTGTAATGCACTATAGCAAAATCTCGTTCTGTTAAGAGTGTTCGTTACAGAAATAGGTATTGCCCAAAAACCTGCTTGCACTGTCTCTGAAACCCATAGTAGACATGCTGCTTAGTTGTCAATCAAGTTTTTATAACCAAGTATTTTTTACAAGCTAGCTATTGAATAAATTTTTATTTTTCTCAGTCAAAACATATGCCCCTCAATGCTAACTTTCCTCTTTTAACGACTTTCTGGTCATTGCAAATTCGGCCCCATAATTTCTTATGGTGCGAAAACAGACAAGAGGCCCATGGACCGAAAACGATTGCGTCACACTACGGCGATAATCCAGCAGTAAAACATCTTCATATATCCAAAAAGTAAATAATAAAGATATATATGCGCATTACGATTATAACAATTACATGTATAGCTGATAACAATCTGCATGAATAACTGGTAAACTGTTCTGCAATGACAGTTGAGTATAGCAATTATTTACAATAGGTACGAAAGTCAAGATGTCGTGACGTCATAATACAGAACTTGAAAGAACGTTCTAATTCAGAAAAAATAATTACTTAAATTTGAGTCAGAGTCGAGTTACTTTTTCAATAACGAATATTTTCAAATTAATCATCATAAAATATGTAAAATATTGATGTTTTACTACTTATTTAAAAATTGAGCCAAGAGCACGCTTCTCGTCAGCTTCTAACCCCAACAGCTGTTTACGCCTGGCTTGTTGTTGATGAGAAATCGTGTTTCGATTGTTGTGATAAAAGTGCTCCAGCGTCTGTGGGTACAAGTGGTGTGCGGATTTATCACAGGAAATGGTTAGTTTATTGACACAAGCTACTCCGTAAACATCGAGATGGCGTCAATCTTCTAAATACCTCGAGTTGTAAGTAAAAATGTTTAACGCGTTTTGGTGAGATTTGCACTACGTTTGAGACCGTTTTCAGTACCCTCTTTTTAAATCTGTTTAACTCTTAAAATTTGGCCTTAATTTCTAACTTTGGGGAAAATACTTTACTTTCGAAAGGAGAGTAGAGGTCTTTAGCTCCGTTTCTCACCAACAACAAGTCGCGACTGATGCCCATCTCGGTGTCAGGACGCGTTATAATGTACTTTTTTCGGAGGGTGGCTTGCATTGATGGTAGGTGCCCTGCGTGGCCTGCTGTGATGATCTACCCTAGCTACAGATTTTCCCCAACGAAAATTGATCTTCCGCAAATAGGAGACCCCTCCATAGTCTCTATAGGACATACTATGGGCAATACACGGACAATATACAGTCACTACTATACAGTCTACACAAAGTCTATAAGTAACCTGTGCTAACTCACCTATTAAGACGGGAATTGTGTATTCACAGAGTAATATTCCATACCAGACGTTTGAATAGAAGTCACGCAGTCAATGGAGTAGCATCAGTAGTAGTCGTAGGCGACAAATGTCTTTGAAACGGCTCCCTTGCTTGTTTTATTGGTTCCTGATTCCTTCTAAGCGCCAACTCCACAAATACAGTTGCGGGCACACTGCTACATTGTTTATTTCCTTAATTGTCTACTTTGCTCATTATTTAGTTTAACTTTATGTTACTTCAAAATTTTGTATTTCAATTCATGACCATTTTTCCTTTTTTGCCACAAAATTAGATATAATACAATATATATACTTTACTTTTAACCCAACCACCTCTCATTTCTTCTTCTTTATAACTGAGGCAGAGCCGTTATAGCTACTTAGCTTTGACATCCGTCGCTTTCCAGGTTAATTAAGGACATTCTTAATTTTGAGGGTTATCCTTCCCAGCTTTCTGTTAGGGGATGTCAGTGTCCCTAAATTTATGTCCTGGTCTGTTTTTTGTAACGATTTCACGTGAATAAATGTTCGGTGGTGTCCTCCTCCACTCTGCATATTTCACAGACCTCGTCCTTGAATTTGCCCCCTTTAAGTTCAACAGATTCAGTCTGGCTTTCATTATGATACACGCATCCTTTGTTTCCAGTTCCCTTAATTATGTACTTGTTTTCCTCGAAGTTATCTATGAACCTCAGCTTCTTCATTTCTTTCCTCTTTTCTCTCAAAGTCTCTTGGATATCTTGATTTAATTCTTATCTTTATTTCCCTTTTCAGTGCATTTTATGGCACATGGTCATGAGAACAAGTCTTCTTCTTCTTCTTCTTCTTCTTCTTCGACCTCCTGAGAGTCGTTCCCATTGAGGAGGAAGACTTTGTTGAATATCAAGTGATTGATTTTAGCCCCACAGATTTCTCTCTCTCTCTCTCTCTCTCTCTCTCTCTCTCTCTCTCTCTCTCTCTCTCTCTCTCTCTCTCTCTCTCTCCTGTCGACTTGATTCACCTTCTGATCGTTACCAGGTCTTTTTCCTGAGGGCTTTGATTGTCCAGGACTTGGGAAGGAGCTGCATTTCATTCCTGCAAACTTTCATGCACTCGATCTCACAATATTTGCCTTTTCACTTGCAGAAGTTTGTGTGTGTGTGTGTGCGTGTGTAAGTGCACGAACGCATCTACAAAGAATATATGACAACTATACAATGTTTGACTAAACAGAAGCTAGTAGAAATAGAAAGTGTTATAAACAATGCTAATAAGTTATTTTGTTAACTGAAACTCGTCAGAAACTAGACAAATTAGCATTAAGAAAGGTATAAATAAAATAGAAAATATGAGGGATCTGAAAGAAAAAAAGGAGGGTTAATGATGCTTTATAGAAACAGTGATAACAGAGATAAACACGGTGGAGACCATTAGCAAAGATTTATTGTGTGTTAAATGTAAAATATACAATAATATTAATCATATTTTGTTGTTATACTTATCAATAGGAAATACAGAGGAGGATAAAAATAGAGATGAAGCAATAAAACTGGAATACGAAAACATTATTAAAAACATAAATGACCAAGAATCATAATTAATATTAGGAGATCTTAATGGCCATGTAGGTTTCTTAGGCCACCAGAATGCAGACAGAAACGGGGAAATAATACTAGAATGGATGAATGAGCATAGGCTAATAGTACTTAACGCAGAAGACAGATGCACTGGAGTATACACATGGGAGAGAATGCAGATGAAAAGTGTGATAGCTTTTGCTTTAGTCAATGAGAAGTTATATAAAAATTTTGAGGAGATGGTAATTGATGAAGACAAAAATGAATT
This sequence comes from Macrobrachium nipponense, assembly GCF_015104395.2. Classification (NCBI taxonomy): domain Eukaryota; kingdom Metazoa; phylum Arthropoda; class Malacostraca; order Decapoda; family Palaemonidae; genus Macrobrachium; species Macrobrachium nipponense. The sequence continues at coordinate 11,674,725 of NC_087222.1, forward strand.
TGATATCTCAGACCATAACCTAATTACCATTAACTCAATATTCAAAGGACAGAACAAAAATCTCAACAAGGCTAAATGGGAGGAAGTCAAATACTTCAAAACAGATGAAGGTAACCTAAATGACTTTATTAAAAAACTAGAAGAGATCCTAATAGATAAAGACATAGACAGAATCTCAGAAATGGACTTATCAATAAAAGGAGCAGCAGAAGACAAGTTAGTGAGAACATATAGGAGAAAGATGCTAGTAGAGGAAGAAGTAGAAGAGCAACCCTGGTTCAATGAAGAAATAAGAAGAGGTGTTAAGGAAAGGAAAGAGCTGAATAGGAAGAAAAGAAATGAGAGAGACAATGTCGTGAAGGAAAGTCTAGAGAAGAAATATATGCAAAAGAAAAAGGGGGTGCAGCTATTAATAAGAGAAGAGATAACAATTTATGAAAAGAAAATAACAAAAGAAATCAGAAGAAACAAAAACAAAGAGCTCTGGGAAAATATTGGTAAGTTAAGAAATAAGCAAAGAGCCAAAAAAGAAACTATACACTTATATAACGAACAGGAAAGCAAGCTAAATGAGGCTGAAACAAAGGATGAATTAGTGAATTATTGGAGAACCATTTACAGCAAACACGAAAATAAAATAAAGGAAATCTGGAACGAAGACAAAAGGATGGAATATGAAAATGAATTGACAGAAGAAGATGATATCATAAGAATTGGAGACTATAGATTCCCAGAAGTACTAAGAGAACACATGGCCCTATTGATGGAATGCAAAAGGAAGATAATCCCAATGCAGGAACCTCTGATAACCAAGGAAAAAGTCATAGCTTGTCTAAGTAAGCTCAAAGCTAAAAAAGCTGCAGGTCCAGATGGAGGCAAACCAGAGCTTTACAAAGCATTAATGAAGAGCAAAACCTGTATAGAAGTATCAGTTAGATGTTATAACAAGGAGGTAGAAATCAAAGAAGAACCTGAATCTTGGAAGAAATCGAGAACGAAAATGATAGAAAAGAAAAGGAAACCAAAGGCCAAGGATCTAAGGCCAATAGCTTTATTAAATATATCATACAAAGTATTCATGATACTGATAAGAGACGAAATAGAAGCCCAGCTCAGAATGCATGAAGAAGATCACGAATGCCAAGCATGATTCACAGGAGGGAGTAGGATTGAAGATAATATTCTTACACTACAATATTTGTAGAAGAGAGCTATAGGAATAGAAAACCTTTAATAGTAATAGCTATCGATTACAGTAAAGCCTTTGACTCGGTAAAAAGAGAAGTTATGATCGAAGTCATGAAACAGTTCAAAATACATTCAAAAATCATAGAGGAAGTAGCTAATGTATACGAAGGGGATAGCACACTAATAGACCTAGGGGAGGGAGTTGAACAGGAAATGGAAATTACCAGGAGAATTAGGCAAGGGTACACAGGTTCTACATCACTTTTCAAACTGATGACATATTTGATAAATAGGAATATGGAGGAGGAAGGGACAGGATTCGAAAATGAATGATTTAAGATAGGGAAACTTTTCTTCGCTGATGATGGGTTAGTATTAGCAGGAAATATAGAAGATGCAAGGAAAAATATAAAGATTTTAATAGATATAGGAAATAAATATGGGCTAGAAATAAATAAAGAGAAAAGCAGCATCATTATTTTCAATATGAAGGAAAAACCAGAAGAGATTAAGGATATAAAAGTGAGGGAGAATATAACATATTTAGGAATAGGGTTTATAGGAAAATATTAGGAGCTTGTAGAAGTACAGTAGTAGCCACATTAAGGGGGGAGATAGGAGCATCTTCCATGAAAAGGAGAATTATAAGTGGAAAGCTAAGTTATGTAAGTAATACTATAAATGGACGGAAAGAGTTACTGAAGAAAATAATCATAGATATGCAAGAAAAGGAAAGAAAATGGTAGAAAACAGTGGAAAAGTACATGCATGAAATCAAAATCAATTTAAGAAAACTGGAAGGAATGTCCAAAACAGAAATTAAGGACAAAGCCAGGATCTGGGACACAGTGAAGTGGAAAGAAGACTTAGAAAATAAAGTGACCGTAAATATATATAAAAAGTGGAAAAGTGAAATAAAAGATGAAGAGACTAGGACAACACTTTTGTTTCTATACTTCTCTTTAGAACCAGAACCAACTCACTGCATTTAAATATAACAAATAGACATCAGAACGTGAACACCTGTTGTCCTTTTTGTGTTACTACAGAGGAAGACATTTTTCATTTTCTTTTATATTGTTATACTTGCAGAGAAGAACACACAAGATCAATTGGCCTTCAGCAACCTTATGAAGAGAATGAAAACGATGTTGTTGGAAAATTCCTATTTAGAGAAGAACATAATAAAATAAGAAAAGATACTTTAAATATGATGTGGAAAAAAAGTGAAAAAAGAACAAAAGAGCTCAACAATTAAAATTAACTCTTAAGATTAAGAGGCGCCGTTGTAAAGGGATTGCCTCGACCCATAACCAACCAACCAACACACAATTCCCGTCCTAATACGGCAAGTTAGCACAAGTTGTTCCCAAATTATAGATAAATGGTTAGATGGTAGAAGCACTATTGTAAATAGAGAAGGTGAAAAGTTAGTGAGCAAGGCAGGAGATACATCAAGAAATCTTGAAATAAAGCTCATAAACACCCAAGGGCTGACAAAAGCAAAATTAATCGAGCTAGTGGACTTAACAAAAGAAAACACAATAATGTGTATCACAGAAACACACCTTAAACAGCAAAAATTACTATTTCCATCAAATATCAGAATGATAGACTCAATGAGAGGTGAAGACGACCCCAAAGGAGGAGGTCTACTAATAATGTATAGAACCAGAGGAGAGATCCAGATGGAACATAGAAAAGTTAGAACACAAAGACATTCTAATAGTAAAGGGTAATTATAGAACAGCAATATTTAACCTAATTCTGGTCTACATGCCAACCAGTGATAAAGAAAGAAATAAACGAATAATAGGCGCCTTACATGTAGCATTAGAGAAGACACAAACCTGCCTGTGATTGTCCTTGGTGATTTCAATGGGCATTTAGGTTTCATAGGGACAAAAGAACTTCACCAAAATGGAAAATGCGTTATGAGCCTAATGGAAAAATACGACCTAATGCTATTCAATGGAGATCCCAGATGCAAAGGAGAGGTAACCTGGAGTAGAGGAAATCAGAACAGCACTATAGACTTTGCCCTAGTCAACCAAAATATGTATAAAAACTCTGAATGTATGGAGATAGATGAGGGAAAATTTGAATATGACCTATCAGACCATCACCTCTTAAAGGTCCGATTCAGAATGAACACTAAAGTAAGGAAGACGTTCAGAAATGAAAGAAAAGAAATCAAATATCTGAAAATTGCAGAAGAGTCTACCAGGAAATACCTTGAATATATAGAATATAAAGTAAGCCAGCAAGACAGAAAATGAGATCTAACCCAGTTGGAGGAAACAATGAGTGAAGCCAAAGCAAATAACCTAGAGAAGATAATCAAAAGAAGGTTAAAGAAAGGATAACAAGAAGAAATAGAACCAGTATGGGTCACTAAAGAAATAAAGAAGGAAATAAGCCAAAGAAGAGTATATAACAAATTAAAAAGGAAAGCCACAAGAATAGAAGAAAAGAGATACTATGAAGAAGCATATCTTAAACAAAAACAAAAGGTACAGATAATAATAAAGAAAGCATATGAAGAATATAAAGAAAGGGTTAGAAATGAGATAATGAATGATAAAAACACACAGGAAAATCTGGGAATATATACACATGCTGAGAGGAAAGACCACCTCAGAAAAAGAATGGATAAGGATATACGACAAAAAAATAAGCAAGAGATGAAGGGAGAAACCCTAGGGAAAGAGCTGGTAAAATTCTGGGAAACAAAATACCAAAAAGAAGAAAACAAAATAGGAGAGATATTGAGTGAAAGCAAGAAAGAACAAAATAAACATGACATGGAAGAAATAGTGAAAAGATTAGGACAGCAGATGAAATACCATATATCTTTAAGAGAACACATGCATGGAGTGTATGACCTAACAGAGACAGAAATTAAACCCATGGAAGAAATCAACATAACAGAAAAAGATGTAAAAAATCAACTCGAGAAAACGAAGGCAAATAAAGAGCCAGACGGAATTAAGCCAATTCTGTTCAAACTATTCTAACAAAGTACCAAACTTCAAAAAGAATTGGCAGTGTTTAAACAGCATACTGAAGGGCAGGAAAACGCAGAGAAGCTGGTTCAAGTAAAAACCAACACTTACACCCAAGAAACAACACCTACAGTCAAAGATCTTAGACCAATTGCTCTAACAAATGCATCATATACAATTTTCAAGGGGATCCTGAAAACCAAAATAGAAAAGCATATTAGAAATATAGGAAAAAATTAATGAACGGCAATCAGGCTTTACCGTGCAAAGGGGGGAATCGATAATTTATATATCTTACAATACTGCATACAAGAAACATACAGAAGAAAGGACACATTATTTGTTGTATCGACAGACTTCCAAAAAGCATTTGACTCAGTTAATAGAAGAATGCTCATAGAGGTCATGATGAAGTATAGGCTGTATGCAGAAGTAATAAATGCAGTTGCAAAGATGTATACAAATGATGTAACACGACTACGCCTTAACAATATAGAACAAAAAGAGCTAAATGTAACTACTGGAATATGACAGGGATGCAATGGGTTAACTATATTCTTTCCTACTATTAACGTACCTGAATATAGAAAAACTAGAAAATACAACAGAAGGTTTTAGAAATGAAGTTATAAGGATTGTGGCACTATTATATACAGATGATGGATTAATACTAGGCCACACACTTGAAGAAATAACAAAATCAATAAAAACTCTTATGGAAATAGCGAGTGAATGTGGCCTAAACACAAACAAGGACAAGAGTAACATTTTAATATACAACGACTGGTATAGTATCGATGATGTGGAAAATATGGACCACATAGAAGGAATGAAACTAGTTAAGCAGATAAGATACCTAGAAGTAACAATCAACAATATGGAGGCTGCTTCAAAGAACAGATAAAAAGGAACCAAATTGATGCAAAGCAGAAAGGGGCAAATATGGCTAATGCATTCATCAGTAAAATCTGTAATAGGTTGAAAATAGGAAAGCTGTATTGGAAAAGATTAGCTATCAATGCCATCCTTTCTTGAAGGCCATGGAATTCATGAAACTCTAAGACAAAAAAACTATCAATGAATTACAAAAAGTTGGCAATCAAGTACTAGATAGAACAATTCTGAAAGCCCCAAGATACACAGCGATTTATGCATTAAGATCTGAAATAGGGGCCTCTTCCTTCCTTTATTCCTGCCACTCAAGGTATATATATGAAGAATAAACTATCCTATCTGAAAAGTACACTTGAGAGTGGTGGAAATAGGCCCTAAATGAGATATCCAGGGATCAGTAAGAAAACAAGAAAACCCCCAGGAAAATGCAAGTAAAAGAATATATGAGAGAATTAAACATAAACTTAAGTAAAATTGAAGCCGTTAAAGGTAAACAGCTCAAAGAAATAATAAACAACTGGGACAGAAATGCATGGCAGAGAGAGATAAATGAATGATGAGACAACATTGAGTCTACAGAAAATGCTATTACAAAAACATAAGAGAAGAATCTGGTATGACAGCACTGAAAAACAAAATTGACCAGTAGGGCCAGACTACATAACAGAAATAGAATAAAAGGGAAAGATACAGAACGTTTGTGCTGTTAGAAAAAGAAATGAAAATTTAAAATATTTCTTACTCTACTACCCAGCATGATACAATGAGATTAGAATTAGGTAGCCATAGTTTTGTGCAGCAGCCATATCAGGAAAATGAAAAGGCATTGATAGCTAACATCCTCTTCTTTGCAGATCTGCTGAGGGGGAAGTTGAAAATAGGAAAGAATGTATGAAAAAATTATGGTACTATAGTATAAAGAAAAATAACTTAAACATAAACAAAGGTGGAATTAAAACAAGCAGAAAAGCCGTTTCTTTAGTGAAGTCCACATACTACTACTACTACTACTACTACTACTACTACTACTACTACTACTACTACTACTACTACTACTACTACTACTACTACTACTGTATGTGTCTATTAAATCTGGTGTCACAACATCTGGGTAATTGACATCTCTACTACTATTACATCGGCCGGAGTACTTATCGTCATTTATCCTAATTATCTCTTAATGAGATAAATTTTCTATATTTTTAATTATTTCTCCAATGATTATATCTAACTTTCCCCTTTTCATCAATTAGGTTTGAATCAAAACATCAAATTCAAACGGGAACCACGAACGAGAAGTCCTCAGGAGACGACGCCCAAAACGTAAACAAACCGCCATTAAAGGAATCCATTATTTGCCATAATAACTACCACTAAATTATCCGATTTATTGAAAAATTATCTAAATTTTTAATTATATTCCCACTGATTGCTTACAAGTGTCCACCAATAATTGACTTATTAAAAAGAATGAAAACAACCGGAACCACTTCTAAACCGGAACCATAAATAAACTCTCTCAAATAGAAGACGCCCAAAATGTCAACACAGCGACGCCATTGTAACTTCTATTCAAACGTCTTTTTATCTTCTTTAATAATTGCCGTCTTCATAATCAAGACAATTCTTAATCAATCGTAATAGTTGATGAATTTCAAAGAACTGATAATTACTGTAATAATGTGAGTTATAGATGTTTATAGATTATATAATTTAACTTCTAGTTAGCCCTATGGTACTCCTAGGTTACCCTATAGACCGTAGCCTTCTATGGGGTCTCAACCTGAGACTGTCTAAATGAAACGAGTTATATTTTTTTTGATATATCTCAATGATTTACTCATAGGCTAATGTTAAGTTTAGGCTATAAGTTTCTGTAGGATCTCATTACAGTAGGCTACAGGATGCCTGTATCCTGTATCCTGGCCTACTTTATCCCAAGACTGTTTAGTTCAATGATGTTGAGTGATTTTGTAATGATTTAGTCTATAACCCTATAGCCTAGGCTAGGCTACAGCCCCATGTCCTAGGGTGCAGATTGTGTTTTTGTTGTTTATTTTTACAGGTATTCTCCTAATGATGAAGGGGTTAATTTCCAAAAACCCATAGTTTGTTGGAGTAATAGCATCTCAAATGTAGTCTTACCTACTCTAGGTAATCAGTACCTTCCTCATATACATGGTAGCCTAGCCTACACTACTCATTATACTCTAAATATATGTGGTATAGGGTAAACAATCGCAGTCAATCCATCGTCATGGCGTGGCTTGGCCTTATTCACTCGATATTTAATTGGTGAAACAAGAATACAAGTACATATTTAAGCATACCATTCAAAAGATTGAAGTTTGGTCAACATAATGTGATATATGAAAGCCCCATACAAACTAAAATAGGCATGTGAGCTCTTCGTAAAATATGTTTTCAAGGCAGTTTTGAAATCCAATATGGTGGCAATCACATGGCTGGCCGCTCTAATAACAGGAAATCCCCCATCTTTCCCAGCCTTCCCAGGCACAATGTTAGCTTATTATATGTAATGTTTTATTGATCTTATTCAAGATTGCAGCTGTAATCTGCACAATAAAACAACATTTTGTTGCCTATAAGTGAAAGTATGAAACTTTTTATTCCTGGGGTCATGGTTTGAACTGAAATTCATTTTTACCTTGTAATCAATGGTTTTATCCTTACTGCCATCACAACTGAAACTCCACAGTGCTTATTTGATTGTAACTATACACATTTTGGTCTTAATTCACTCCAAATTTCACTTGAACACGTTGCGGTTCATGCTTCCTAAGCGCTCACTACACAAACACAGTTACAGGCAGCACACGAGTACACGGTTTATGAGGTGCAAAGCTTTATTTCCCTTAATTGTTTACTTTACTCTTATTTTAGTTTAACTTGACTTTGTTACTTCAAAATGTTTATTTAATTCATGTCGATTATCCCTTTTTTGCAACCAAATTAACCCCCAAAAATTACAGATATTTCTGATGTACCTTTGCAAGCAGACGACGCAACGAAAATGGCTCATCGTTGCCAATCTAGTGGAGCTTCGCACATACACCGATGCATTGACAAACCGTTTCCATGAATTCTAGTTGTCATAGTAATGCAGCAATGATAAAATTGCTGTAATATTATATATATATATATATATACGTACTACAAATAGATACGCTAATTTCACTTATTTCCCCAGTTTTGTGTAAGTCTTATACCCAGTATGGAGGGTAACCATATACCAATTGGCAACACTGATAAACAATTGAAGAGTGCGAAGAATGCCGGAGGTACCGTTCACAAGCAAAACTGTTGATATTTGAGTCAGGAATCTAGTACTTTTTCAACAACGATATTTTCAAATTATTAATCATGAATATGTAAAAATATTTATGCATTTGTTCATGAAACTTCCCTGTCAGATATATATATAGCTGTATTTTCTGAAGTCCGACAGAATTTAAAAAACTTCCGACACACGCAGTGGTCGGCCAGGTGGTTAGTACCCATTCCCGCCGCTGTGGGAGGCGGTATCAGGAACCATTCCCATTTTTTATTCATAATTTTTCTGTCGCCGGTGCTGAAAACACCTGTTTTTCAGTACCTCCGTCTTAGGATTTTGAAAACTTCATTGCCGCTAAGTATCCTAATTGTCTTTTGATTTATTTACTTGGATTTGTGGCTAGGCACATACGCTATCTTAAAAAAAGAATTGATTTGAATTTGATTCATTTTTGCATAAGATATCTGAATCTAGTTAGGCTAGTTCAGAGGGGGTTGTCTGCAAAGATAGGGTGTGGCTACCGAAGCTTCGGTAGATCCGCACTTGGTATGCACGAGGGGTTTGGGTCTTGCTTCTTTGTTGAGATTTTTTGTCATGTAAGGAGTGTGAGACTTTGTCTATTCCGTAAGGAAGAACGTATGATTCGTATTGTACGCAATTAATCAGTAAACATTCTACTAATTCCGTAAGGAAAAAGTATGATTCGTATGTACGCAATTAATCAGTAAACAAAAGTCAGGGTAGTGAACCTGCTAACCTTCCTGTAGACTTTATTTTGCCTAACCCTATAGTATGGCCTACGGGTTATGAATATGTCTGCGAGAGGTGATCGCTCTCCTTCATTGTTGTGAAGAGTGCTACTTCTGTTATTGTTACTCCTAACCCTGTAATGTTGCCTTCGGGCCCTAAAACAGTGTCTGTAGAGGTTATTGCCCTTTTCTCTTATACTCTTTCGATTCGTAACTTAGAATCGAAAGTGCTTGCTTTAGAGAGCAATAGTGAAGTGGCTAAGTGCAGTGACAGTGCCCCTTGTGTAGTGGAGGGTGCGTCAGATCGGCCTTATAACGCCTCTAGGTCTAGACCTCTTTCGGTCGTACCCTCCCAAGAGCCACAGGGAGAGGGCATGTTCGAAAGGCCGAAGGATGGGTTACGAGGAACCCCCACCGATCTGGCGTGCCTTCGGCAGTTTCTGATGAAAATCCCCAGACTGCCAAAGTTCGTGCACGTGCACGAATCCTGAACGATTGCTTCTCGTCCTCCGAGGCGTCCTCCCCCCGCGCAGGGTTTGGAGCTCTAGCGAAGTTTACTCGCGCCCTCTTAGAAGCTTTAGGAGAGAGGACGCTTCACGTCCTCTCTCTCGTCAGAGGAACGTCAGATCCGCCCCATAACGCCTCTAGGGCCTGGACCTCTGTCGGACTCCCAGGACCAGGAGAGGGCATGTCGAAAGCCGAAGGAGGGTTACGGGGAATCCACATCGATCTGGCGTCCCTTGCGGTAGGACCTGTTGACGTTTCCCAGGCTGCGGAAGATCGTGACGTGCACGAATCTCGAAGGACTCGCGCCCTCTAAATAGAAGCTTTAGAGAAGAGGACGCTTCACGCCTCCTCACTCTCTCGTTATGCGTTTCAGTGAGAATGTTAAGCAAGGCGAACGGTCGCCTGATCACGTGTTACGTCTTTCCACCGAGAAATATGAAAAAGAAAGGCAGTTTCTCTCGCTTGTTTTGACGCCTGTCAGGAGCGTGACGCTTTTCTGCACGCTTCTTTTGACGCTCGGCTTGAACGGGACGCTCTCGGATGGACGCAGGCGGCGGCGCCAGTGGACGCCGAGCGCGCGCCAGCCGCCGTGCACACGCCATGGTTTTGTATCCTGGCTGAACGCTTCTGTTGACTCTTCAACTTCAAGCTCTTGTTTAAGATTTGAGCCTCAAGAATGTGAAGTAAGCAGTGCTTCGGGGGAGGAAGCTTAAAGTGAACAGACAACTTCGTCTTCGAAACCCAGCAAGACCTCGGGTTTCGTGAATTCAAGAGGTCTCTGTCAATATCTATTGCTTTTCGCAAAGGTGGATGGAGTTAAGGAAAGCTCAAGGGAAGATCTCGTTTTCTCTACCGCAGTCAAGACTTTGCGATAAGGCAGTTACGGGTTATGTAAAGGCTCGACGTCTCGGCGACGTTCAGTAGGATTCTTGCAAAGGCATTCATCAAAAGACGCTCTTCAGGAAAGCGCACAGACAGGCTTCCTTTGCCACTTTGCCATACAGTGGGGCCTCGTTATTCACGGGGGATAGGGCCCAGAACCCCCCCGATGATAAGTAAATACCCGTGTTATCCTGATACCCCCCTCAAAAATTGCTTAAAAAAAAAACTGCTACTTTAATAGTTAACCCACCCAAGACCACTATTCCAATGTTATAACTGCCTACTTTAGTTCAAACACCAAATACCTATGTTTCAACTATCACCTAAAACTAAATTCAAGACAGTTTTTAAAGTTATTGTACAATTAGCCTTAAAAATAAATGTAGTATATGTACTACTGTACATATGTAGCCTACTATCCTAGGGATTACAGCTAGAAGCCTACATACGCATGGTGGGCCTCTTTTTTTTTTTTTTTTTTTTTTTTACAAGGAAAGAGAGGATGAGTGGTAAGAGAACAAAATACTATCAAAATATGTAAATCATATGGGTACTCACCAACAATCTATGTTGATAAAAGATGGCGACGATTTTGCAGTGCAATCCAGTAATATAATAACCGATAATGCTACCACAGTTATGCAGCGAAACATCTCTTCCCTTCGTCACAACACGTTAATACTAGTATATTCCACGTAAAAACCTTCATCTGACCTTTAGGCGTCTTTCCCATAAGAGTAAAAGAATCAGGGCTTTTGGATGCCACATAATTAACTCGTTTATATGGGTACAATTTAAAGAACGCGCGGCACACCCCATTTCATAACAACAACAAACAAACGTGAGTAGGCCAGTGTTGCCAACTGGGAATGGCAATTTCTTGCTTAGAATTTTGTTCCATAAACAAAAGGCTAAAAAAAATCACATACCGTATATACTCGAATAACGTGCAATCTCCCATATCGTGCGACCCCCTAACTTTTCACCAATAAACAGTGGTTTTGTGTTTTGTCATGTATCTCAGTATCATGCAAGTTCATAAGGTTGGTGTTTAGCCTGCTAATGGCCGAGTCATTCAGATGTGTGCTGATGCTAGTCAATTTACGGTAATTTTCTTATTAATCTCGAGAATTGAATAGAAAATCTAAAGATTAAAAAAAAATCCCAAGATAATAAAATAATTGTAAAAATAACACGCCTTGGAGTCCTTAATCATTCTCTCTCTCTCTCTCTCTCTCTCTCTCTCGTCTCTCTCGCTCTCTCTCTCTCATCTCTCTCTCTCTCTCTCTCTCTCTCTCAGGAATAAATACGTACGTACTGTAATTTGCAGTAAATGTGTAGACATTGTGTGCGTGTTTAAAAAAAATGTGCAGTACACACACATTGTGTTCCGATGTTTCGGTTTTTTGGAATTTTTCAGATTTCGGAATGTGAGGTCAGATGCATAACTCAACAAAACTACTACTGCAGCAAAACATTTTTTCCCTTTATGTTTTTCATTATTGTTATTTATTAATTACAGTTTATTTAAATAAATATTATATAATACTGTTTAAATGAATGTGGATAATTAAGATCACCTATAATAAAATAGTGGGATTCAATTAATACCATATGTTCACTAATAGGTATTATTTTTCAAAACAAACATTCCGTGTAAAACACAAAAAATATATGTACATAACCAATCAAAATAAAATAATAATGTTTTGCAGTTCAACTTGTGATTTAACAATAAGTATGACTATATAATATATTTTACCATATCGATCTTGAAGTTGAAGAGTCGTAAAATTCTGAGGATGGTCCGGAAAGGATTTGTACTTTGTGATTACGTATCGCTACAACACCATGTGGTATTTTCATACCACTATATTGATGACGCATCGCTACGACACACTGGTGTTTTTCATACCACTATACGTTAAAGTTAAAAAAACATGACATAGAATCGACTTGCGACTTCGTTCACTTTGATATTTTTAACGATACAATAACTATCATTTGTACTACTAAAACCATCTTCACATAAGTAATTTTTCATAAGATATGTGTTGTTGCAAAAGCTAGCTTATACATAAAGGCTTTTTTATAATTTAAGTCATCTTAGATATACATATGCACCCAAACTCATTGTGGGGAAATTTACTACTGTTTCCTCGGATATTGAAATACTTTAGCATCATTCAACACTTTAATAATATAATGCATAAATACTAGGCTATACATATTTACATCGTATACAAATACTACATACAGTATACACATACTTTTTATATACAAAGTTAACAGTTATATACACATACTTTTATATACAAAGTTAATCATATGAGTAGTGATCAGACGACAGCTGTGCACTGGACTACGTACGTACTACTTGGAAGATAAAACGAAAAAAATTTTGTTGTTGTTAGTCGCCGGGATAGATTAACATTTTTCCAGAGATTAAAAAGCTGAATTTTGTTTTGAAGGTATGTCACCGCGATATTATATTATTGTTTTCACGAGGAATAATTATATAAAGAAAATTATTGAGTAATTTTTGCCGTCAGCAGTCAGAAAATCACGAACATGGTAACGTTCAAACCTAGTGCCATCCATGGCGTATGTCTATAAATAGAACAGAAGCAGAGGGCAGTCATTGGATAACAGATCTCCATGGCTACCCAACCAACCAATCAGGTGTTAGTTATACTACTCTGTAATTTCTTAGAATGAACGTTTACACACACGAAGCTAACGATGATGTATGTGTTTTGCATACAGTACGTAGTTTTAGTTTTTATTATTAGTGTAAGTATTTTACTGATTTCATGAAGAATAGAATGATTCCTTCTCATTACTTTGAATGCAAAATGGCTTGAAGATTCTTCCGCAAAAAGAAGAGAGAAAAAAAAATTCCTTAGAAGATGATACCTATTTACTAACGCGGTTGACATACCTTCAAAACAAAATTCAGCTCTTTAATCTCTGGAAAAATGTTAATCTATCCCGGCGACTAACAACAAACAAAATTTTTGTTTGTTTTATCTTCCAAGTAGTACGTACGTAGTTCCAGTGCACAGCTGTCGTCTGTCACTACTCATATGATTAATTTTGTATATAAAAGTATGTGTATATAACTGTATGTTATATTTGTATACGATGTAAATATGTATAGCCTATATTTATGCATTATATTATTAAAGTGTTTGAATGATGCTAAAGTATTTCAATATCCGAGGAAACAGTAGTAAATTTTCCCCACAATGAGTTTGGGTACATATGTATATCTAAGATGACTTAAATTATAAAGCCTTTTATGTATAAGCTAGCTTTTGTAACAACACATATCTTACGAAAAATTACTTATGTGAAGATGGTTTTAGTAGTACAAATGATAGTTTATTGTATCGTTAAAAATATCAAAGTGAACGAAGTCGCAAAGTCGATTCTATGTCATGTTTTCCTAAACGCGTTGACTTAAAGGAGAACGTTATTTTGTTGTTTTATAACTGGCACAAACCCCATAACAATGCAGTGTATGTATGATAATTCTTAACTATTATTCACTACCAAAATAACGATGATATTTTGTATTGATTAAAATTAATGTTACGTATATTCCAACATTATTACTACGTAGCATGAATAGTACTATAAAAATTTCGAAAGATAATCTTGCTGTGAACGCTACCATAATTTGATTTTCATATACGTACGTACATTTTTGTCAGCTGGCTGGCCTCGCATAGATAAAATTTGATTTCACTGATATGGAATTACTCCACGAATAGCCTTTTTATTATGAAGATATGACGATATATATAAGGTAAAAAATGCTTTTTATAATTACTACGTAGCATGAATAGTACTATAAAATTTCGAAAGATAATCTTGCTGTGAACGCTACCATAATTTGATTTTCATATACGTACGTACATTTTGTCAGCTGGCTGGCCTCGCATAGATAAAATTGATTTCACTGATATGGAATTACTCCACGAATAGCCTTTTTATTATGAAGATATGACGATAATATATAAGGTAAAAAATGCTCTTATGTATTTCGTTACGCTTCGTCGCCAATAACAAACAGCAATACTTACGATAATCTATGGACAAATAGCGTTTGTATTACTTCATTGTTCAGAGAAGTTATATACGAATACTGCCAAAAATAATAATGAAGTTCGAATTAATTTTAGCCTTAATGTTATTACTACTGTAATTACACTACCACTACTAGTTAAAATTTCTAAAAGTTTATCAAAACAAAAAATGTCGCTTTGAACGCAACCGTATACATAAACCATTTTCGTATGTAAAGGATATGCTTACAACTTACATTTTGTGGCTGGCCACAAATCCGACGATAAGTTGAGTGCAATGATGTGGAATTATTCTTCGAATAGGCTATTTATTATGAAGATATGACTATAATATATATGGTAATGAATTGTTTTATTACCTTTATTGTCAGTTAATATCATAATGTGAATGTTTGTGTACGTTGGTGGTTATCGCACTGCAACTACGCTTAGCCTACCAATGAACGTCGTACATAAACCTTGAATAGGCTATTTATTTCGAAGATAGGACAATAATATATTAGGTGAGAATGGTTTTATTACCTTTATTGTCAGTTAATATCATTATATGAGTCTTTAAAATGAATGTGGTAGTTATCGGACCACGGCCGAGGGTTAGCCTACCGAAAAACATCGCATACGCAAACACAACAAACCCGTGATGCAGCGATTCATACCAGTGATGTAACATGAGAAACGGTCAAGAAAAAAACCCGTGATTAACTGGATCCGTGAATACTGATCCGTGAATAAGCGATGCCCCACTGTACTGCCAATAAATTTTAAGCTTTAGCAGGCATTAGTTGTGATACGGGAGAGGAAGCTGGTTGGAGAGTTTCTTCCTCCTCCCAGGATAATTTTGCAAGCTTTTTAGCCCATCTGAAAGGGTTTTCAGATGATAGATTTTGTAGTTTCTAGTCGGGAATACGCTGCCGAATTGAACATCGTCGTTCTACCTGCCGTAAGCCTTGTCCTCTTAACAGGATTCTTGCCCTTTCTCGTTTGAGACGGGAATGGGAAAAAATAAAATGCTCGACTTCCTGGATTACGTTTTGTCAATTCAGTGACTTTCCCCCATTGACAATATACTATCGTTTTGTCAAGTAAGTGGGTATCCCCTTATTGACAAAATATCTCTTTGTCCCGTAAATGGGTTAGTTCTCATTGACAAACATCTCTTTAACTTTATATTGCGTAAGCGAATAAGCTCTTATTGACAAGATTCGTAAGAGCTCTCATTCGTCATTCGCAGACTCGTACAAGAAATAGACTTGTAGACTACGTCAAATGAACGCTTATGTCCGAAAAATAACATGAGAAGCTTGACTGTCTGCTTCGATTCTCTAAGTTTTGTTCATAAAACTTGCCTGTCAGATATGTAATGTAGCTGTATTTCCGAATTCAGCTATATATATGTCTGCCAGGTAAGTATGAACAAACTTTATTGTGATATATAAAATATTTTGCCTTGCGTTATTTTACTACTGGTTGGTTCAAGTCATACACGCTTGCTGTAGTTACCTCTTCGGATGGCAACCGAGAGGTCTATTGTCTATTATTTTAAGGACATTTAATCGTCACTCCCATGCAGCCTTCCAGGAGTTTCCGATTGATCTTTTACCGTTGTATGGTAGTGTTCTGACGACACAAACGCATCTATATATTTAGCGTTTTCTGTTTCGCTTAAATATACCAGCTTGAGAGTCTCTTTTTGCTCAAAAATAACGGACCTATTTCTTCGTAGAATAGGGTAGCTGGCACCCAAGACATGAAGTTAAGAGACGACGTTTCGTAAGCTGCTGGCTGCTGCTGTGGTCTGACTGTCCAAGTTCCAACCGAGCCAGTAACGATCGTGGGCGCTGTCATGCGCTGTAGGTTACGTCTCTTCTCTCCTGCGGGATGACTGACTAACCGTATCTCTGTGCTGGCGGTTTACGTCTCTCCTGCGGGATTGACTGACTAACTGTATCTCTGTCCTACAATCACGGACTTTAGCCTAAGATTGAGGGATTTCTTACGTGAATGAATAAACGTTGCATTCGTTTTGCCTTACTATGTTCAACAGAGTTATCTCTTAATCCTTTCGGTGCTCGTTACCGCACGTATAGAACTACGCGTCTACCGCAACATTGCACTTTTATATGCTCTCCTGCTTAGGCAAAGCGCAGCCTTATAGGGAAGTAAGCATACTCGGGAGGGAATGGATGAGCTTGCTGGGGACCATTTCCTTCCTGAAGAAGTTTGTTTCCCCGAATAGACTGCAATTCAGACCACAGTTTTTTCCTACCGGGAAACTGAATATTATTCAAGATCTAGGAATTATTCTGAACATCTCTCAGTGCGTCATGATAGAAAGAAGGTGCCGGACATCTGGATAGTGTTTCAGATGTCCTGGATCTTAATCTGAAAGAAGTAAATGCAATTCGGTCGTCCCTCCAGTCCTCGAAACGAGTTTTTGGAACCGTGGTCCACATCAACTCTGATATTCCACAGCTCTCTCATATCTTAAGAAGTATCTTCTCTCGGTCCCTGCTCGAGTTTACGAGAAAGAGCCTATTATAACAACAGGCGTAGAATGTAACGATCCTCTAGAGGTTCGTTACAGGATTGCAAAAGTCCGTACGAATCGTCTCGATCGACGGCAGCAACTTTTGACTTCCGAGTGAATCTTTCTTTTGAAGTAAGTTGAGAGTTGTGGAGACTTTAGGGACGCCCTTTCATTCTTCTCTTCGATGTTGAGGACGAAGAGGCTTCTTCTTCTCTGCTCCCTTTTTCTCGATCCGGGATCGGTACCATTAAACGCCATCCTATGATATTAAACGGGGATGGATGTTTAGTCTCTTTTCCCGTTTTTCAATCGCTTAGGAAATGTAATGAGGATTTATGACGTCACAGGGAGCGACAATGACGCTGATCGCCCCATGTTGGCCTTCAGGATCCTGGATTCACAGAGGTCACATCCTTCCTAGTTCACTTTCCAAGGACCTTTCTGAGAGAGTCGGTCTACTCTAACTCGAAAGGTACCTATAACCTCTCCGCTCTGAGTCTGACAACGTTCAGACTATCGAGATGTTGACAGGAATAAGATTACCGTCTTCCATTTCCGTCTGAATGGGATAAGCTGGCAGTCACAACTATTAAAGAATACGCAAATATGTTGTTGACGGCTTTTGGGCTCAGAGATTTGCGTCTGTCAAACACAAGCAAAGCACACGATCTTTGAGTTCTGTGGAATCTCGAAACTCGCTCACCATCTACTTTTTGTCTCACCTGTTTTCTCGGAGTCAGACACTCGTGCGAGATCAGGCGACATATAGTAGCCCTGAGTTTCTTGTTGACGAAGTCGGTTGCGTTTATAACACCCCCGATGATCGTGTAACATGAGACCAGGTTGGACTGTCAGGCATTCTTCCTTCGGGACTGAATCGCCTTTTTGCTCCTTGCTCCTTTCTCCGGGCACCAGAAGCTCGAGTCAGGAGTTGATTCGCTGACGACGTTGGGTTGCGTTGATACCCCCCCAAGGTTTGCTTAGATTAATCGCCCAGCAGTCCCAGACACTCATCCTTCAGCGAAGATAGTGTCTTATGGTCTTCAGGGTACAGCCTTGCTGTCCTTGATTCGTCTGACTGGTCAACTGGTCGGTCACCTGACTTTAGTACAGACGGACTGACTGTGCATGTCCAGTCGAAGCTTTCAATATGGAACTTAGACGTAGTCTGAAGTTCTTGATGTCAAAGCAGTTCGAACCCTCTCCTACCTGTTAAACTTCTTGCATGTGATCAGGAAGGCCTTCTTCTAACCACCCTAGATACGACAAAGAGGGTTAGTGAGATTTTAAGCCATCGTCACAAGTTTTGGCTTTGAGAACACAAGGCGGTGTGCTCTCTAAGCCTTTCGTTGTGGCCTAAGAATGGTAAACCCGTTTTGGTCCTTGGGCCAGGAGCTTGAAGCAAGGATGGCACAAGTTAGTGGGCAGGAGCCAGAGAGAGTCCTGTGCCCTGTCAGGTCTCTCAAGTTTTATCTACATAAAACTCAAGAAAGTCGAAGTCATTCGGGCAATCTGCAGTGTTCCGAAAAAGACCAGACTTGCCCATATCGAAGAACACCCTGGCTTTAGTGTTAAGGAGTTCTTTCAAAAAATGCTCCTTCATTGTGTTTTTGCACAAAGATTTTGAAATCTTTTATCTGAATGCTCACGAGGTGAGGGCGCGGCCTCGGAAGCATTTCAACAGAGCATGGCACTCAGCAACATCCTGAGTACCATGTTTTTAGCGAAGCAACTCTGTGTTTTCACTTCACACTCCTGCGAGATGTTTAAGATGGCATATGGATCTGCTGCTCGCTAGGGCCATACGTGTCTGCAGACACAATCTTGGGGCAAGAAGTACCACTCTCCTATCCTGTAGAAAATGGTTAGGAAGAGCTCTTAATTTAGTTGTTGAGTCGCCGACAACGGCGACTTCTTAACTCTTAAGCCTTAGTTAACACACCTTAACTTTGGCTAGGTTGGTCAGGTGGTGATATATATATTTTATATATATATATATTTTATTTTACTTCTTAGCCCTCATGGTATGGTCAATATGGTCTAGTCACATTGTGGTCACGCCCCCGTTGACAGATCATCTGGAGTGCACCAGCTTTATAGGTCTCTACCTCGCTGGCAACTCTAGTAAAGCAGAAGCAGACTTGGGTGACAGTAATCATGAAGTCGGCTATGCTAACAGGTGGAACCAAGATGTAAATCATCTGCATGCATTTGTTTCCCAAAATCTCTTTCTATTCTGTCCCTCCTCCCACCTCCAACGGTGGGATTCAGCTATATATATATCTGACAGGTAAGTTTCATGAACAAAATGATATTGTTATGATACAATAAAGTTTGTTCATACTTACCTGGCAGATATATATAATCAAGTACCCACCCACCTCCCCTCAGGGGACAGTGGAAATAAAAATTATGAATAGAAAATGGGAATGGTTCCTGATACCCGCCTCCCAGCGGCGGGAATGGGTACTAACCACCTGGCCGACCACTGCATGTGTCGGAAGTTTTTTAAATTCTGTCGGACTTCAGAAAATACAGCTATATATATATCTGCCAGGTAAGTATGAACAAACTTTATTGTATCATAACAATATCATATTCATGACCTTATACTGCTGTTTAACTATTTATTTAAATAATTATCTATTGCACGCTTCTTCTTCTTCTACTAAAAATTGTAGTTCCCTTGGATTAGTCGTGGTAGGAAGTCATTGTTTACGATTTTTGTGAAGAGAGTGCCGCAGCGTCTGTGGTACAAGTGGTGTGCGGTATTAGCACATGGGAAGGGAAGTTATTGACACCAAGCGACTCTGCAAACATCGAGATGGCATCAATCTTCTAAATATTTGGAGTTGCAAGTAAATATTTCGAAAGCGTCATGGAGATGTGTTTTCACTGCGTAGGGCCAGACTTTCATTAACCTCTCTTTAATCTTAAAATATGAGATTAATTTCTAACTTTGGAGAAAATGCTTTTCGAAAGGAGAGTAGAGGTCTTGAGCTCTTGTTCTCACCACCAACAACTCGTGACTGATGCCCATCTCTGGTGCTAGGACGTGTTAAAGTACTTTTTCAGAGGGTGGCTTCACACATGGTGGAAACTGGATCCGCTAGTCCAGTCGGTTGTTTCCCCTAGTGGTCATTGTTGTCATTGTTTTGGTTTGGAAATCAGCTGATGGTGAATACGAGTTATTTCGCTGATACTTAACAAACAATTTTTGGAGCGAATTTGTTTTCTTGCTTCTAGTTAGCATAAATGAATATCGAGATACTTTACTTATATATATGGGACAAGGTCATTTTTCGTTATATGACGTGTTTTTAAGTCGAAATGTGTCTTGAATACGTCTCATTGTGAATTAAATGATTTTTTTGCGTATAGATTTTGTGTTTGGGGGCATGTTTTATTGTGTAAAGAATATTTATTGCGTTTTGCTATTTTCACTTGATTTCATTGTGATACGAGCTTTACGTTGTTATACGTTATCAGCATGAAAACAACAGTAAAAAACGTGTTTTTTTCATGGCAGGTACTTTGATTAATATAGTTTTTCTTTCGAGTTTTATCTATAGTTTTGTTTGTTTGATGTCATATCAAAGTTTATGGTAGTTTTTATCCTTGTTGCTGATGCATAATAGTCATTAGCGATTTGATCATTGTTTTCTCCTATTCTACATAAACGTCTTTATTTTGACATAACTACGGTGATTGTTTTACAGTAGTTGAAATACAAGGAAAAGGATGTTGTTATCCGATTTGGTTGTACTTAGCAATAAAGTAGTTTCTCATTCAGTTGTTCATGCTACACATTTACAAGTATAACATTCACTTTTACTTTTTTTTAACCTATTTTATTAGAGGGGCTAAAGATATGGAAGAAAGGAAGTTAAACTAATGTAATTTGCTCTCTCTGCTGCCTGATTGTATGCTGCTGCCTGCACCCACTGCGAGCGAAGTTTAAAAATATTTCTCAAAATATTGTCATATCAGTATTAATTGCTAACCCCATCATAAAGTCGGATTATCGTAAGACGAATGATTGTATCTTGCACTACCTTATGTGTTCTCCAATTGTTTCTATATGATATGCAAACCCTCGGTCCTTAACATTAGTAATTACTTGTTTGTGAGCTCTCGATGAATAGCCGTTAATCATTAGGAATTACTTTCACCATAGGCTGGAATACGTCCGTTACGGGGGCCGGCCGGCTAATGCCATTTTTTTAAGGACAGGACTTGATATTCATACCACTTGATAAGGTGACTTGGGATATCTCCAAACTGCATATGATTTTTGCCTCTGACCTTCGGTTTTGTGATGCCAGGGCGATTTATCCCACAAATAACCATTTTTCAAATTCTATCTCCTCCCTTGATATTTAATATTAAGACCTGGGATTACTCCCATATATAGACCTGATGTAGACCTCCAATCAAATGAGGAGGTTTTTTTTCTAAAAGCTTTTTTTTTTTTGCTAGATAGGAATTTTTCATTATGGCAAAAAAAATAAACCCTATAAATCATGGAAAAAAAATTTATAAAATAAGACGAAACAAAAATTGGAAAAAAGGGCTTGATTTTATTGTTTATAATGTCTTTCTGAGTTATATACCAAATTTCAGTGCTATAGCTTTAAAACTAAGTGAGAAGATAGATTTTGAAGGTCAATAAGTATAGTTTTGAGATACGGGCATTCAAAGTTTTCCTTTGTATTTTTATAAAGACAATGTTAATAAATAATGATTATTATGAATGCAATTTCTATTTTGGGTATTAATAAACCAAAACTATGTTATTTCTCATAATTTAATCATAAATAATGATCCCTTTGCTCATATATCATAGCCTGCATCAGGCAAGATGGGGCACTCCTTCCTATGCAACTCTCTCTCTCTCTCTTTCACTAACTTGGCTTATTACAGCAAATTTTCTTCTTCTGTTTGTTAGCGAGATGTTTTCCTCTTTGGCATGATGAAATTCTTGCCGAAACAAAGATAAAAAACGTAAAAGCAAGAGAATGTCAGAGGTAAAACTCGAACGTGTACTCTCTTTTTTCAAAGACAATGTTAATAAATCATGATTATTATGAATTTTATATTCCTTTTTGGGTATTAATAAACCAAAAATATGTTATTTATCATAAATATCCTTTACTCAACGACCGTAGCCTGGGTACTGCATGTGTGCGTCAGGCAAGATGGGGGCGTTCCTAACTACGAACCCCTCCCTCTGTCTCTCTTCACTAACTACACTAATATCGCGTATATTATGATATTCTGTAATCATATTAGAGCTAATTTTCTTCGTCTGTATGTTAGCGAGATGTTTTGCTAGTCTTTTCCTCATTGGCATGATGAAATTCTTGCTGAGACAAAGATAAAAATACGTTAAAGCAAGTGAATGTCAGAGGTGAAACTCGGACGTATACACTATAAGAGGTTTCTCCTCGCACTGGAACTCGTAAACTAAACAAGTTCCCTCCTGCCGCCTCATGGAATCTCTACAGATGCCATTGCTCATAATATTTTTGACAATGATTATAAAAATTATGATAATAGAAGAAATATTGCATTTTCTTGTACGGATCAATGTTTTTGGCTTATTGAGTTACGATTACTAATTACCCTGTAACTACGAAAGTATGAGGAATTTTGACGAAATATTTCGTATACATATTCTCCATTGCCAGATGAAGCTCTATGAATTTTTTCATGACTGCATTTTTCGCCCTATACCCCCATATATAAGGGTTCCGGCCGGCCCCCTTAAATTCTTGAACAAGGTGGTTGTTCCTACACTTATACAAACCCTTTCAGTGTAGGCTGGAATTCGGTTGTAAGAGAATAGCAACAAGGTAAGTTAGGCAGTAACTGCTTATCCGATTAGTCCGGAGTCCCACCCGACTAGACATAAACATTGCACTTTACTTTCAACCACTGTTGTGTGCAGACATGCTTTCTGCTCATCCTGTCATTCGAGATTCTTGTGAGATCTTTCTGTTTTTGTGTTGTATGATTGTGTTTTTTTGTTTGCTTTTTATTTTTATTTTTTTTATTATGCAAACCCAAAACTCTGATAAGCCTTCTTGCCCCCCATTTTCGCAACGCGTGCCTGGAATGGGGGCCAGAAAGTGCAGTGGTTTCCCGCTCCAAGATAGAGGTGGATCCTCACGTCCTCTGCGTGAAGTGCTGAGGGCATGAATGCTCAATTATTAAACCTTGTAAATCTTCCAAGAGGCTTGGTCGGAGGGTTACATGCCCCCGACGACTCTGTTGGTGACCAATCCTTCGTCTTCTTTTCTCCTCCACATAAGCTTCTTCATCTCGCTGTTTCCTTTCCCCTTTGTGGGAAATGTCTCCTTCCACTTCTTCGCTCGATTTGTCGAGTTTTTGTAGAAGAGGGATGGAGGCACAGCGACTTGGAGTTGTATTCGGGAGCTTCTTCTGTTCGATCCAGAGGGGATCTTTCTCCATCCGGGCAAGTAGGAACTCTTCCCCACTAACCTGACTTTTGCTCCCTCAGGTGTGTCTGTCTACGCGGTTGGAGATTTACAGCAGGCTTGGGCGAAGTTGGGGTGTCTGGCACTCTCTCAAGGCGCTGATGGATCATTTTTCGTCAGCCCCTGTGACTCATGGGGCAGCTGCGGGGACAACAACTACGTATGCGACACCGCCTCATCTGGTGTATACCCAACACTTTACCACAGTAACACCTTCTGTGGTCATGTCATATTTCTGCCTCCTCCTCCAGGCTATGCAGTCTCCCTAAGCCATTTATGATCAACCATAGAGACTAACCCCACTGGATCTTCCCACCTGTCTCTGTTCCCCATGCCTGTTGCTGTACGGTCCCTGATCCCTGACCATGTGTGCTGCTGTGGCATCGGCGCCCCCAGTCCAGGTTGCTTTGGAACCTGCTGCTTATTCGGCAGCTGCTACAGTGGCATCCTGTATGGGGGATCTGACTGCCGCTCTGAGGAAGCTGACGAAGTCTAAAAGGAAGCGAAAGGTGTCTTGTCTTCCTCCTTGTCTTGTCTTTGGATCGGCAGGTGACCACCCCCCCCTCCTCCCCCCCCACACTTCTTCTGAGGCTCCCCTGCCATAGAAGAAGAAGGCTGTCCCACACACACACCCCCCCACCCCAACAACAATTCTTGATCTGGGACTTCTAAGGGTCTGTTTGCGACTCTGGTGAGACAGGTGGGCCTTCCACTAGTCCTCCCGTTCCTGTAGGGGTGTGCGGGGCGGGGACCCGCAGAAGCTCACACATCAGCTTGTTCTTCTGCACCTAGTCCTGGAGGTTCTGCTTTTAGGACCGGGACTGTCTCGGTTCTTGTCTGCAAGTTTCCCCGAGTGCACGCACATCTACTGGTGAGCACGCAGCTAGAGTCGGTGACACTGAGTCCGCTCGCCATCGCAACTTGGGCATGATGCGGAGGGAATGGGTGAGTCGCTCAGGTGAACTTACGTATGGATGATGATCGCTTGCCATAGCGATCGCTTGACTCCCAGGAGTGACGTTACGGTCCCACAGGACCGTGCATGCTGCGAGACCGGTAGGACGTCCACAGTCCAGTCTTCTCGAGAGGTTTCAGCCTCTTTGGAGACTGTGACGCGTTGTTAGGACGGTACCCACTCTCATCATGCTGATGGACGTTATTCTGCATCCAATTGTCGGTCACATGAGTGTGATCGTATGGTGGGGAGTGTTCTCCTCACAGTTCGGCCACAGAGTGTACGTTCCTGGCACGGTCTTGGGGACCCGAGAGGTCATATGCTCAAGTGGTTCGAGATCATAAGGGGTCTTATGATCTCTAAAGGAAGAGGATCGAGGGAGGGATTTGCCCTGGAAGGACTTGACGGTCCCTCTCCCAAGGACGCAGTCACTCCTGAGATTCAGAGGTCTTTTGCATAGGTCATTGCACTGATTCATCAGCACAATGACCTAGGGGGAGGATCGTGTTAAAACCTCCCTCTGACCACCCTTTGCAGTTGGAGGCGTTTTGGGGTTCCTAAGTCCTAAGAAGGAACCCAGAGTTTCTTCTTGTCCGAGGTTGTGTTGGACCAGATGAAGAATCTTGTTTTTGGGCAAGAGAGTTCACTTAGGGCCAATAGATTGGACAAGCTGCTTCCCCCAGCTAACTCCTGGCTTGCCTTTGCAGCACCTTCTGTCGGAGAACCTTTGGTTCGCGCAGCATGAGGCAACGGCCTTGGAGGCTACCGCTATGGCAGCTTTTCAGGCCATCTCCTGGCTGGATTTGTGGTCCGTCACAGTATTCAAAGTCGCTGCTTCTTCGGGACCAATAGTTCCTGGAGAAGACTTGGCTTTCGGGAGACTAAGTCAGTCTGGCGGTAGGGCTATTTCCTACCTGGCCCACCAGACTGCAAACCTGTGAGCCAACCTGGTTCTTAGGAGGAAGGACGCTGTCCTAACTCATATAACCAGGTCGACGGGCGTATAGTTGGCTTTGGGTCTTAGGAACAGACCGTTGCTGGGTTCTGCCTCTCTCTTCCCTAGAGACATGGTGGATGCTGCAGTGGACAAGCATTGAGCTGAAGACAGCGATCGTCTTGTCCACCAGGCAGTTGCCAAGACATCTGGGCCATCTCGTGCAACTGTGGCTAGGACTCAGAGCCAAGCTAGCTCTTCCTTCTCTCCCAAGAAGACTCCTCCTTTGAAAGTTGCGTGAGGAAAGACCCAGCCTTCCTCCTTCACTTCGAAAGGGGATCAACAGCCCCGCTCTCAGCCCCCCATCTCTCATGGGAAGGGAGGTAAGCAAAAGGGGAAGAGAGGGAAATGCTATGGACAGCGTTCCCCCTCAGCTGCTGCCATCGGTGGGGAGGGTGCCTTCGGGAGGGATATCTTCTGCCCTTAGAGTCGAGGCTACCTCTCATCGACCGTCTGGTCCAACTTGAGATGTACATATCTGGCTCTGCCAAGGATCTGGCACTGAAAAGAAGAGTGAAAGCAATGCTGAGCAAGGGAGCTGTAGAAGTCACATGAGATCTGTCACCAGGGTTTTACACCTGAGTCGTCCTGGTGGAGATGGCTATGGGGGGCTGGAGACTGGTGATAGATCTCTCCTTTGAACTGATTCATTCACCAGACTCGGTTTGCGATGGAGTGCTTCCGGCGATGGAGTGCCGCCACATTTCAGAGAACACGACTTCATGCTTTTGGTGTATTTGAAGGATGTGTTTTTCCGGATACCCCTTTATCAGTCCTCTAGGAAGTACCGTCACCTTATCCTTGAGGGGAAAGTGTTCCAATTCAAGTCACTTTGTTTTGGACTCTCGACTGCCCCTCAGGTGTTCACAAGAGTGTTCACCTTGATATCAGCTTGAACCCATTCAGTCAGGGTACGTCTGTTGAAGTATCTTGATGACTGGCTAGTACTGGCAAGCGAGCTCTTGCTGTTGCTACAGGACAGGGATCGTCTCCTCGACTTTTGTCACGATCTTGTGATCAAGATAAATTTGAGAAGTCAGATCTCGTTCCCAAGCAGAGTATAAAGTATCTGGGCATGCTGATTGATACAGCAGCAGCACGAGACTTCATATTAGGCCTACCCCTATGCTCGTTAGAGCAGGTGTGGGAGACGAGAAGCTGTAAGAGCCTTCAAAGAAGAGGTGTAAGTTTTAAAGACCATAAAGGCTATGTGCCCTCAACAATGAAGAAATCAAAAAAGAAAATCATGGATTTAAAAGATATGCATATGTTCAATTAAAATTTATACTTTGACAAAACAAAAATAAAATTTATTCATACCTCAAACTGTACTTTAACTTATGCTTTGACAGCAGCGAGCATAGAAATAGTGAAATTCTCCGCAACTCTTGCTAATGTCATAAGATATTATACATTTAAGAAGAGCAGGAATGTATGTAATAAAACATGACATTTTGATTAGTTTCATGTTTATTTTTAATAGGCAAGCTTACAATTTACAATAATATTGTACTGAATAATGTAAAAAAAATCAGTAATTTGAAAGTGGCGAATTTTTTCTGCATATGTAATAGAATTACATAAAAATGGAAATGCATCTCATTTCCATTATGAAAACACCGTTGTGCTCTGTATAATGGGTCAAGGAGGAGAGAACTCTCAAAATTTCCATGTCCACTTAGAATGTTGTGCAAATGCGGAATCATGTTTCTTATAAACAGATGCCTCATAATTTCGCTAGGCCTGCGTGACCAGGCTCCCATGAGAATCTAGATCAAGTCTTGAATCATTATTCTTTCTCATGACCTCAAAAGTCATGTGTGTATGTTAGTTTGTACATATGCCACTTTTCCTAAGATCAAATTGAGAACTTTTGTTATCATTCTCTCTCGATCTCCCATCTACTCAAGAGTCCTTCAAAGAGCTCATATCTCTAAGATGAGTCTCGACTTGTAGATAATTAAGACAATACATCTATCTTTTATACTTCGAGTTGTTTCAAGAACCTTGAATTATACCAAATATGGAAGGAAGTGAGAAGACAGTCCCAGTCCCCTACTAGGCACAGCCTTCAGAGAGAGAGAGGAGAGAGAGAGAGAGATACTTGCTATGCGCCTCGACTACAAACTGCCATTCACGACTGTGAATCAAAGTTACCCTCTGGCTGACGGCTTTCCTGTACATCGTAGAAAGTTGGTCAAGAAATGCGTTATCAACTTCCGCAGAGTTTTGTTATTCTGCATTTTGGCAAGACTGAGTGAATGCATTGCTGGAAGGAAGGGTTGGACTCCCCACCCTACTGCCAGTAATTAACTACCTAAAAACCTGTTAAGTATTGGATGGCCAGTTTCCAGCTGTGCTGAAGGTATTTCCATAGGTAAAGAGCTCAGGTTTGTATGTTAGGAAAAATACAAATTACTGAAATTAGTCATTTTTTGTTTTGTAGTCAATTGTAACCAAACCTAGAATGCTACTTATATATCTACATTGCAGAATTATTGTACTTTCTTTTTTAAGTGGTTTATATGTAAACTTTTGCAAATAAAGCTTTAGACTAGTTCTGCAATATATTTTTTTTATTTTGTAGTGTTTATGTGAAAGTAACAAATTTTAAAATTACATATTTTTAGTTTATATTAATGTGGAAGTACCCAGAAACATTAGATTTTTTCACACATGTTTTGCTCTGCATTATTCTAACATTTGCATTAAGTCTGTAAGTGCTTAGTGTACAGTCTCATTGATACTGTATTGTGTATAGAAAACATCCATGTGCTGATGGAGATCACATTTCTTTGCTACAGATAACCTGTTATGTTATGGAGGATCTCTGATAATCTGCGAAGGAACGTGTTTTCTTTAGCATCGAGTTAATTTTCCTCAACAGTATACTCTAGGTAAGTGATATAAAAGTGAAGTAATTGAAGTTAGAGAGAACGCCCCCAAATTATATGTAGTATTTGAAATAAGCTTTGTTGAATCTTTAGTCATACACAAACACATTGTTCAAAAGCCAGTCTGTCAGTTATTCACGATGCACTGAATTAAATTTTTGCCAGTTTTCAAATGTTACAGAGACAATGTTTTACATGTCAACATACCAAAAAGTACAAATAATCTGATTAGAAATGACACCAGAGTGAGAGTAATATTTTGATTAGTAATTTATCAAACAATGTGTGAAGCATAATATTGCTTTTCACAGATGTAGCTCATGGGTAGATGGGGCCTGCCAAGGCTTAATAACTGATAGTTAAATGGGGCCAGGGTCTGTTGAAACGTAGTCTTCTGCATCTGAAATCTTGCATAAACATTTATATCCAGAGAATCCTTATTTTGTCCATGTCCTAAAGTTTCTAGGTATTGGTCTTGGTGCCAGCAACTAATGAGTAGCAAATCAAAATGTTGAGCAAATTGATAAGCTATAAAGTGTTGGATTGTGTCACTTGCTTTCTTAATGAATTAGATGCTAGTGGAGGCATTCATTTAGATTTTAGTGTTCATTTATGGTTTTTCTCCACGATATAAAAGAACCTGGTTGCTAGTCCCTCTTCTGCTTTGCCCACTTGTGCTATTTCTAGTCAGCTGCTTCTCATCTCTTGTCCACACCATCGAGATATTTTAGATCACAGTCTTTTTTCCACCCACTGAACGGCATGTATCTCCTTGGCTGCATCATCCTTGAATTGATCCTGCAGAAAAGAGACCTCCAGAAGGATCTTTCCCACCATTATCCCTACATTAAGGGGTCAGTTGCCTGATGCGCCTTCACACTTCCTCTTATTAAAGACATCATCCTCCACCAAACCTCTTCCCTCCATATCTTCCTTCATTTTATCTCGCCATCTAATTCTCTGATTCCCTCTCGATATTCTTCCTCCAACAGACTCTTCCCAAGCCCTCTTCACTCCCTCCCCATCCTCAAAACATGTCTGTACTATCTCAATTGTGTCTCTCTTATCACCTCTGTCATCTTTAGTAAGCCTGCCCTTTTTCTTATTTCATCATTTTCCAAAATCTCAGCCAGTGATATTCCCATAATTCACCTCAGCTTTCTCATCTTTGTTCTCTCAAGCTTTACTTCCTGTTTTCTTCTTAGAGCCCATGTTTCTGACCCAGGTATTAACACTTGTCTTGTCACGGTGCTATAGATCTTGACTTTGAGCTTGTTTGGAACTTTCTTATCACATGCTACTCCAGCTACCTCTCTCCACTTCCCAACACAGCTTTTATCCTACTGTCCATTTCGGCCTCATTATCCTCCCTCTTGGCTTAAAGTAGATCCTAAGTTTGTTCCTACACGTAATACAAACCCTCGGTCCTTTACATAATGAATTACTTTCAGAGTTGGCTGGAAATCAGTCATAAGAGAATAACAACAAGGTAGTCAGGCAGTAACTGCTTGTTTGCTTGTCAAGAGACCAGCCCAACCAGATGTAAACATTCCACTTCAGACATGCTCTTTGTTCTCTCTCTTGTCGAAAATTGTGAGACCTTTCTTTGTTGTATCTTTGTGAATGATTGTTTGTTGTTTGCTTTTATCATGCAAACCCAAAACTCAGGTAAGCCTTGTCACCCTCCATTCTTGCAATGCGTTTGCCATGGAGTGGGGGCCAGAAAGTGTGGTAGTTTCCATTCCAAAATGGAAGTGGACTGTCGTGTCCTCAGCTTGAAGAGCTGAGGGCATGAGTGTTCTCTAGATAATACTTATGATGCTTGTATCTCTTGGTAGGCGCAGCAGTTGGGGAGATACGAGGGGAGGAAGACATCTCGGGGAAGTCTTCCAAGGCTTTGTCGGAACACTACACGCCCCCGTTGGCTCCGTTGGTGGCTAATCTTTCGTCTTCCCTTTTCCCTCCGCGTAAGCTTCCCTATCTCGCTGTTTTCCCTTCGGGGGAAATGTCTCCGTCTGCTTCTTCGTTCGATTCGTCGAACATAGAGGAGGGTGGTGAGGCATGCCGACCAGGGGCTGTATTCGGGAAGCTACTCTTCGCTCCGGAGGGGATCTTTTTCCTCCAAAGGGAACAGGAGTTCCCACCACTAACACAACTTTTGCTCCCTCAGGTGTGTCTGTCTCCGCGGTCAGGGATTTGCAACAGGCATGGGTGAAGTTGAATTTGTCTGGCACTCCTTACCAGGGCTGATGGATCATTTTTATGTCAGTTCCTGTGACTCTTGGTGCAGCTGCTGGGACGATGACGACTGTTAATGCCTGTGTATGTGGCACTGCCTCACCTTGTGTATACCCAACAAGTTACCATAGTAACACCTTCTATGGTCGTGTCGTTTGTGCCACATACTTCAAGGACAGCACCTTTTCTGCCTCCTCCTCCAGGCTACGCAGTCCTCTCTCCCCCAGACAACTATGATAGACCCCAGACACTGTTCCCACTGGATCTTCCACCCATCTCTGTTCCCATGCCTGTTGCTGTACCTGTTCCTGACCGTGCGAGTGCTGCTGTGGTATCGGCAATCATAAGCGGCAGCCATGATCACAGGACCTGCATAGGATGACAGACTGCTTCTCAATGTGTGCACCATGCCAATGCTGCCCTGTGCTGACCTGCCCTGCCCTGCCCTGCCCTGCCCTGCCCTGCCCTAAGTCTGCCCTGCTCTGCCCTGCCCTGTTCTCAATGTGCGCCCGGCCTAAGGGAGACCAGTGGCATTTACCCCCTCAGTTGAACCTGCTGGTGATTCCCAGGTGTCTACAGAGCACTGCTGGAAAAGCGTCTCTTTTGGTGTTCATGATCTGTTGTGTGCACTTTCAAACTGTCACGCCCCCTCAAGAGACAGTCCAAGGATACAGCCTGGAGTCATTCCCTTGCATGGATCATCAGTATGTGTCTGCTAAATGTAAGACGGATTCTTCAGGGCAAGTTTTGTAGAAGATCAAAACTCGGAAGGGTTTTACAACAGATTCTTTGTGGTCCTGAAATCCTCAGGGGGCTGAAGGCCAGTTTTGGATGTAAGCACTTTGAATCATTTTGTCCTCATGACGAAATTCCACATGGAGCTCAATCAGTGGATGATGTCTGCCATCCATCAGGGGGACTAGATGGTGATCTTAGACATGAAGGATGCATATTTTCACATCCCTGTCCATCCGGATTCCAGAAAGTTTCTCCGTTTTGTTTTTCAAGGAAAGGTTCTCCAATTCCAGGCATTATGCTTTGGGCTGTCAACACCGCCATAGGTCTTTACTCACATACTGGCTCCGCTGGCAAAGTGGCTTCATCTGTTGGGAGTAAATAATAATAATAATAATAATAATAATAATAATAATAATAATAATAATAATAATAATAATAATTATTATTTTATTATTATTATTATAATAATATCCCTTATTTCAGCTCGGGCCATATACATAGAGTATACAAAATACAGACAGTCACATACACAATCCAGATGCATCATAAAAAATGAATAAACGGCAATATCCACACTGTTGCTGAAGTAGTATAAAAGATAGTAATCATAATACTGGTAGTATCAGCAATAATATAGGAGAAAAAGATTATATAACATAAATTTCAGCTAGAGACCTTAGGTGGTTACAGTAGTCAAGTACAGAGGGCTAAATACAAAAATTGAATGTAGAAAAACTTTCACTTAATAATATTCACAGTGTTAATGAAAAAGTAAAATATCAGCAATAACAATAACCATATAATAAATATAATAATAATGACAGATTCTGCAGATGACACACCTTACCAAGACAGAGATTAAGTCATTTAGGGAACAAACGCTTCATTTTCCCATCTTTCCCACAATTTAGATCTTCTTCCTTCACTCCTTAGGATGCTTTGCATGAGCGAATTGCTGCTGTTTCTCACTCGGGTTATCAGACTGAACATTGTTTGCCTTACAATGATTTTTAAGTTGTCCAGGGGGTTTTCTACGAACATCTGTGTGGAGGAGTGGTAGCGAGGAGTGTTTGTGAGGCATCTCAAAATGTCATTGTGCACAACAATGATATGGCTCATGGTCTCTCGGGTATAGTCCGTCCAGTGGGAACACCCATAAATACTGTAGCAATACGAGCGGAAGAGCAGCGGTTTCACGTCTTGGTGACAGAAGGCAAACCTCCTTGCAATCATGTTGCCAGTTGCACATAGTTTACGACGCCTCTGTTCAATGTCTGCTGTATCTTTTAGGACGTCCATGATAATGTGACCCAAATACAGAAATTCGTGCATGAATTGCCGCCGATGATTTCCAAGGAAAATTTGTTGTTCTGCAATATGCTTAAGTAATCTCGGGACCTGTGACATGCACTGGGTCTTGGTTTCGTTACATAGGATATCAAATTCCTCTGCATATTGGCGACAAGTGTCGATTGGAGACCTTGCACTGATGCGGAAATCAGAACCATATCGTCGGCGTAACAAAGGTTGTTTGTAGTTGTTTCACTGGGAGTGAGTTCAGTTTGACATTCAAGGCATCTGTGTACATATTAAACAGGTATGGGGAGAGAATGCCCCCTAGCCAAAGCCCGTTTAGGGAGCCGAAGGTATACGATAATACGTTAACCCATTTGACACAGAATTGCTGTGTGGAGAACCTACTGCACTACCAATGGTGGCCCCGCCACAAAATTTAGAATATTTTGACTGCCAGGGTAGGAAGCTTTCAACTACATGGTAAGTATGTGTAAAATCTAATTTTATTATAAAAATGTCATTTTTGAAAAGGATGATCTCACACCCTATGGAGGAGTTATGGGAGTTCCATTTGACAACGTCCTTGGAGATTGAGAGAGAGAGAGAGAGAGAGAGAGAGAGAGAGAGAGAGAGAGAGAGAGAGAGAGAGAGAGAAAGTTTCGTGGTTTGTATTGACATTGAGATGTGTAGTATGTATTTGTGTTTTGGTTTCCCGTAAGAGAGAGAGAGAGAGAGAGATGGATGGTTACCAATTGAATTGGCTGTTGGTGAGTTCTGGATTGTCTGCTGGTGCAGCTGGAGTTAGTTGTTAAGATCAGAGTTTTGAGTCAGAGCCTGTGAGGGTCAATAGTGTCGGCAGCAGTCTATGAAGAATGTTGAAGGCTTTTAAAGTCAGTTGAGTTGAGTGTTATTGATTTGTTGTTTAGTTTTTGTTAAGTTTGATGTTGCTTGGAGTTGTTGTGCCTGTGTTGTTAGATTTGTTGTGCTTATGAGTTTCTTTTGAGTTATGTGTGAGTTATTGAGGGTTGTTGTTGGTGAGCTGTTGTGATTCCTTGGTGTTGTTAGTGGGTGTGTGTGTTGCCTTTTTGTGTAGTTATTTTTTTTTGTGTTAGTGATTGTTTGTGCAGTGGTCTTTTGTTGCGGTTGTATTCCTTGTTTGTTGTTGTGTTGTTGAGTTGTGGTTGTGTTCCTTGTTTGTTTGCTTTGTTGTTGAGTTGTGGTTGTATTCCTTGTTCATTGTTGTGTTGTTTAGTTGTGGGGTTGTGGTCCTTAGTTGTTGTGTTGTTTGGTTGCGGGGTTGTGGTGCTAGGTTGTTGTCATTGTTGTTGGTGGTGTCTCAATGACCTTGACCAGCGGACAGCACAGCATAGCCCTGAGTATCTGGAGTTGGGTGAGTATATGT
Source organism: Macrobrachium nipponense (assembly GCF_015104395.2). Lineage (NCBI taxonomy): Eukaryota > Metazoa > Arthropoda > Malacostraca > Decapoda > Palaemonidae > Macrobrachium > Macrobrachium nipponense. Next base: position 11,708,880 of record NC_087222.1, read on the forward strand.
GTTCGTGTTTTTGTTCTGTGTGTATGTAGGTCAATTGTCCTGCGTGTATTTTGCAGTGTAAAGAGGAAAGAGTGACTGAGGGTGAGTTTGGCAGCCAGATTGGTTAAGTTTATGTGTGGGGTTAGGGGGGGGGGGTGATTTCGCCCGCTTGTTTTTGAGCCTGTGATCCCGCCACAACCCAAGCAGAGGGTAAAGTATCAGTATATAGCCATGCTGATAGATATGGCAGCAGCAAGAGTCTGCCCCTCAGACTCGCATATCAGCAAGATCATTAGGCAATGCATTTATTCCTGTCTCAATAGGAAGAACCACCTCAGCAGTGCCAAGTCATTCTGGGTCACCTGTCATCCTTGGAGAAGCTGGCCCCTCGTGAGTAGCTTCACCTTCGTTCTGTTCAGTGGAGAATGAAGGAGTTTTGGTCTCCGTAAGGGGGGAGTCATTCTTCCAGATGCCTTTCTCAGAGGAAGTAAGGAAGGACTTATCCTGGTGGTTCCAATCCCGAGATGCTTATGTTTGTCGATACATCGACTGAGGGATAACACACTTGGAAGAGTTGCTGGTTTCAGGTGTGTGGAACCAGGACTTTAGACAGCTTCACATCTGGATCTCAAGGTGGCATTTTTGGCTCTGCAAGAGGTTCAGGATCCGGTGATGGGGGCCACTCCATGGTGTTTATATCAACAATACAGTAATACCTCAATCTTACGCTATTCAAGTTGTGCGATTTCTTAATAGCACAAACTTTTCATTGGAACATAACTATTTGTCATACAAGAATATCTCAAAGATATGCAAAAGCAAATGCAACATATTCAAACTCTTGAAAAACTTGCAAAAGTGTTTGTTTAATTCCATATGTGATTTATAAGTTTTCAAGCTTTTATATTTAAATTAAATTACATTGAATAATGAAAATAATATTTCTCTCTCTCTCTCTCTCTCTCTCTCTCTCTCTCTCTCTCTCTCTCTCTATTGTATGTCTGTAATCTTCATACACTCATATAGTTTTACCAATCGCCTACTGTATTAAGCTTACTTTTAAATGAAATTACAGTAACTTTAATTTTATTCAAAAGTTAGCCTAAGACTTATGGAGCATAGTTAAAGTCATATTTTGTGTTTGAACTCTAGAAGTAAGCATTTATGAGCATTTTTAGAGACCGTGCCACACTTACGGGAAAATCCCCCTTGCATGAGGTGGTCGACAGCCCTAATCTGCCAATACTGTACAACTGTACAGTATTATCATAGGTCAACAAGCAGAGGAATTGGTTTCCTTTCAGCTCCACATGTTGGCAATGCAGGTTCATGAGTGGGCAGTAGCACGATCAGTAGAGCTGTCAGCCAGAACATAGTGGCAGACAAGCTCAGTTGCCAGGGTCAGGAGATAGGGACAATGTGGTCCCTACACCCAAGACATTACAGAAAGATTGTTCAATACTTTGGGGTTTACTAGCCATAGACCTCTTTGCAACCTTGCACAACAGCTCCTGACGTTCTGTTCTGTTGTGCCAGACCCATGGACAGCAATAGAAGACACTTTCCAACACCCATGGGACAATCTCCAAGGCCTATGCTTTTCCATTTTGTTTGATTCATTGGGTGATCAGCAGGGTCATGATCACACCAAATTTCAGATGACCCTTGTTGCTACCAAGTGACCACTTGCTGAGTGGTATCCAGACCTGCTAGCTCTACTTCCCTAGGTACCAAGAGAGATTCCTGCTTGGTACAACCTGCTGTGCCAGCTGCTCATAGAGAGGTATCACCAGGCTGTGAGAGAACTGTCACTTCACGCCTGAAGACTATCCACCATCTCTTGTGAGCGAGAGGTATTTTCTTGTCACACAGCGACCAAGACGTCTGAATACCTTTGTAAATCTTCAGCAGCTGTGTACCAGAGGAAATGGGTCGTCTTCTGTTGTTGGTGTCGTCGATGGGGTATCTCTCTGGTCGGATCTCCTCTTCAGTATGTCGCAGACTTTCTTGTTTTTCTTCGCCGAGAGAAGTTTCTCTCCGTGTCAGCGTTCAGGAGCTACAGAGTTGCCCTGGGACTAATCCTTTGTTTGAAGGGTGTCGACCTTTCTTCCTTGTGGAGATCTCCAAGCTATTGAGAAGCTTCAAACAGTTTTGCCTTCCCAGGGAATTCAATCCCCCTGAGTGGGATGTGACTCTTGTCTTACAGAGCTTGACTTGTGCACCCTAGCCTTTACGAGAGTTGTCAGACAAGAGGGTTCTGACCTTCAAGACTGTGTTCTTGCTTACCCTGGCATTGGCAAAGAGAATTGGTGAACTTCATGGACTTTCCTTCAGTGTTAAACACTTGAAGGGATGAGGATCTGTCATGCTCTAGTTTGTCCCAGAATTTGTAACGAAGACTCAGAATCCATCGGTTCCTGACCCCAGATTCAAGTTCTTTTTTATCCCCTTCCTAGAGGACTTTGCTGGTAGTGATCAAGACAATATACTACTGTGTCCAGTTCGAGTGTTGTGGAGCTATCTAAAGAGGTTTCGAGATCTCCATCCTGAGTGTCAACAACTCTTTGTTAGTGCTGGCTCGGCCAAGGAAGAGGTGTCCAATAACAAGATTATTTTCTGGCTTGTTGACAAAATCAAAAGAGCGTACTCTGCTTTTGACGAGGTAGTTAGGAGTACTTTCTGAGTAAGAGCTTACAAGGTTAGGGGCATTGGTCTGTCCCTTGCATTCTGGAAGAACCTGTCGGTTCCACAAGTACTAAGGGTGGGAGTGTGTTCCATGAAAAACTACATTCACATCCTTCTACCTTCAAGACATTGCCCATGGGTTTATGGACATTTTTCTCCTTGGGTCCTCTGGTGGACGGTCAACAAGTTGTGTAACTCACCCGGCTTCCCTAGAGATACAGGTAGCATCTCGCCTAAGTTGTTCAGTCACAAAGAGAGAGTGTGAATGAGTGACTGGCCGCCTTCTCTTCCCTTTTTTATTTATACCCTTCCTCGCCTGTAGGGCTGAGGGAAGGTTGGCGTGCGATGCAGGTGAGCTATATAATTGAGTACTATACTCTGTCTATAATCTAGAAGTCTGTAGGTTAACAGGCCCATGGGCATCCCCTCTCTCTAGCAAAGGGAGAGAGAAGCTGAGAATTAAATAAAACCCATTGGTTTTATTATTCTTTTATTGTCTCTGACACGAGGGGTTCATCCAAACCCTTTTTGAATAAATGATGCTATACATGCCCATTAATTCGCAAGGCCCAGAAGACTGGCAGTTGAACATCACATAAGCTCAACAGGTCAGAGGCACAGGACTCCTTCCTCTGCTCTACATGACCAGGAAGGAGGCCCAGGTGAATTGAGGTACCAGTCAGTTCAGAGATTTACTCAGAATCCTTCCACCAACAAGTAAGTCTTCATATGTAAAGAACAAAGGATTATATTTTTTAGGAACAGACTACAAATATTTTAAGTAATTTGTATTTTTCTGAACATGCAAACCTACAGGTCTTTACATAAATTGCCCACCTCAAGTCACCCCTCATTCTGCTACCTGAACCAAAAGGTTAAAGTGAAGCTTAAGGATGGGGTATTTCCCCAGCTTGCGCTGCAATTATATCCATATGTAAAGACCTTCTGGTTTGTATATGAGGAAAAATACACATTACTTAAAAAATTTTGTAATTATTCCACCTTTGTAGCATTGAAAACCAAAAGGGCTTTTTACTGTATTCATTTTTATTTATGTATGTATACATTCATTTAGATTTTGGTAGGGCTGGAGTTAAATGTGAATATATTGCCAAGTCGCGAGCCATGCATATGCAGATACACTAATCGAGGAAATGCTGTAGTATGGAATTTTCATAGATATACAAACATAAACCTTATATCATATCTCCCATCACAGCCACCCCTCTTTGTTCATTACCCTACTCACTCTTCTTAACCACCAGGTAACCCATTTCCAACATGCACTGAAAGATACTCCTTCATAAAAAGCTCTGGTTTGTATAGCTCTGAAAAAAAATGTCATATTTGAAGAAATGTAGCAGCACATACCTTCCAAGACTGTCATCAGTGTTGATGGTCATAATAGCTACTCTTGTATTGTATCCACAATAACAATCAGTGGAACTAATTTGAAAACTTTCATCTCTCTTCAAATTACTACTCAATTGACCCTTACTATTTTTTTTTATTAATATCTACCGCATCTGTGGATAATATGGTGTTATGTATAGCTGGGTCACATATAATTAAGCATTTGCTGTGTACTGTACCCTTCCTGCTGTTACCCCACAAAACTCTTATGCTGGTCTCTTGAATTTTCTATTCTTGGCTTTTGATTTGTTGATAAGATATGTTCATAAGTAATTTGTATTGTAATATCAAGCTAAGAAGGTTTATAGATGTGAGGTGGTGGGCATCAATATTAACTGTTAATCTATTGTTGTTGCATTGTTGCCTCAGGAATGTTTTGATGCTGTGTCTGGACAACGTTTGGTAGGATTGTATTCATGTTTGGATAGAACTATCAAATGCACACTTTGTTAATCGGCCTGAGACCTTTATGGGAACCTGAATTGAATTTGATTGATTATTTTGCTGCTTTAGTTCTGGCATTATGGTTCCTAACTCTGTGTTGCATTGTCTGATTTCAGATTCACCCTCAGAAGAACCTTCCTTCCTTCGACAGTTTTGATTAGCATCAGGATTTTGGGAATGCATGTTGTTTAATTGTACTACATGGAACATTACTAATAGCAACTCCTAAAGTGTATGAGACAACAGTGAATTATTGTATGCATATTTAACAAATTTAAACAACAAGTAAAATTTGTTTTGAATATTAGATTCATAAATCAGCAGTGACATCTGGTTGTAGTCCTTCAAGATATTGTACTTAATTTTTAACAGATTTATTCAGTAATTATTTGTAAACAATTGTGTGTTAAGAGTTGTGAAATGAACACATTGTCATTACGGAGCAGGACGGGACATAAGGCTAAAATGAATCCAGGACATTCTTTAGAATTTCCTTTGAAAAGTGAAACTGAAGGTGCATTATCACTACCTTCCATAAATCAAGAAAACAGCAACTTGGCTGCCTTTAGTGGAACCAGTGATGAAGACTTTTTGTCTCTGGATCCATTTATGGACATCAAAATAGAGCCAGAGGAATTCTGTGAGTCTAATGAAGATGATGAATATTCATATGAAATGAATTCAACAGTGAATGAAAAACATCCACAAACTTGCAAAAAGGAAGTAAAACAAGAAAGAAGAAATAGTCACAATGGAGAGAAGCCTTTCATATCCACTGACTGTGAGAAAACATTTTACAAGAAAATTAATCTTACAAATGATATCACAAATCCTACCAGAGAGAAATTCATGTGCAATGACTGTGGGAAAGCATTTTCCTTGAAACATAATCTTATAGTTCATACGAGAATCCATACGGGAGAGAAGCCATTCACGTGCAAGGAATGTGGGAAAGAATTTGCCCACAAACATCATCTTACAAGTCATATGAGAATCCATACCGGAGAGAAGCCATTCACGTGCAATGAATGTGGGAAACCATTTTCCAAGAAATCAATGCTTACACTTCATATGAGAATCCACACTGGAGAGAATCCATTCAGGTGTAAGGAATGTGGGAAAGCATTTTCCCAGAAACCACATCTTGCAAGTCATATGAAAATCCACACTGGAGAGAAACCATTCAGATGCAAGGAATGTGATAAAGCATTTTCCCAGAAAGCAAATCTTACAAGTCATATGAGATTGCATACTGGAGAGAAACCATTCATGTGCAAGGAATGTGATAAAGTATTTTCCCATAAACCAAGTCTTACACTTCATATGAGATGGCATACTGGAGAGAATCCATTCATATGCAAGGAATGTGGGAAAGCATTTTCCGATAAATCAATTCTTACACTTCATATGAGATTGCATACTGGAGAGAAGCCATTCATGTGCAATGAATGTGGGAAAGCATTTTCCCAGAAATCAAATCTTACAAGTCATATGAGATTGCACACTAGAGAGAAGCCATTCATGTGCAATGAATGTGGGAAAGGATTTTCCCAGAAATCAAGTCTTACACGTCATATGAGGTTCCATACCGGAGAGAAGCCATTCATGTGCAAAGAATGTGGGAAAGCATTTTCCCTGAAATCAACTCTTACAGATCATATAAGAATCCACACTGGAGAGAAGCCATTCATGTGCAACGGATGTGATAAAGGATTTTCCCAGAAATCAAATCTTACAAGTCATATGAGGTTGCATACCGGAGAGGAAAAAGAAACAACATGATAAAATAAACCAGTTAAGGCAGAGATATCTCAAATGACCAAGTATATGAGAGATCAAAATCACTCACAAAATCTGCTCAAGAAAATAAGGAAAATAAAGAAAAAATACAGAATAGGGGATGAACAAATGAGTGGAAAATTGTCAGAACACCAAGCCAATATCAAGGCCCTAGCTTCACAAATAGGAAACAAACAATAGGAGATAAAGGTAAAACAGATATATAAGCAGTTTGGTGAAAATCCAAAGATTGTGTATAGAAAGATAACGAAAGAAACAGTGGCGGTATGAACACCACCGAGCAAGGAAGACCTAGAGAAATTTTGGAAGCCACTGTTTGAAGACCCTAGACAAAACCAAGAGAATTCATGGATTGGCACCATTAAGCAGAAGAACAACCAGAAATAGCAAATGCCACCAATAAGGTTCACCATCGAAAAAGTAACAAAACTATAAGCATATAATAATTTCAAGACACCAGGAATAGACAAGATCTGAAATTTCTGGCTAAAAAAGATCACAGCACTACACCACACTTATATGCAAGCCTTTTCAAGAATAGTAAAAGGAGAAGAATCACCAGAGTGGCTCACAACAGGAAGCACCAACCTTCTCTCTAAGAGCTCTTGAGACTGAGCTCTTTAACAAATATAGGGCCATCTGCTGCCTACCAACAACCTACAAATGGGTCAAAGGAGTCATAGCTGATGAGATCTATGAACATCTAGATCAAGGCAAATATATGGAAAAAGAACGAAAGGGATGCACAAGAAACAAACTAGGTGCTAAAGATCAACTGCTAATAAACAAAACAATATTAGAAGATTGTAAGAAAAGACAAAGGAATCTTAATATGGCTTGGATAGATTACAAGAAGGCATTTGATACCGTGCCGTGCACCTGGATATTCAAATATATGGAATTAGACAACATCAATGAGGAAATAAGATCTTTCTTCGCAGCACAGATGAGGAAGTGGAAGACCACTCTCTGCCTAAAACACTCTTTTGGGCCAGATAGTAATTCCAGACATAAAGATCCAAAGAGGAATATTCCAGAGTGACATCCTTTCACTACTTCTATTCTGCTTGACCATAGATCTGCTTAGTAAAATCTTGAACAACACTAACACTGTCTATGACCTAAGCAAAAGTAGAAGGAGAAAAGAGAATAAAAGAGTGAACCACCTGCTCTTTATGGATGACCTTAAGTTGTATGCAGATTCAGAAGAAAAATTGGAAGAATTAGTTAGGACAGTCTACCAATTCTCAAATGACACCTGCATGGAATTTGGGTTGGACAAGTGTGCCAAGAGTACAATAAAGAGAGGGAAGAGAGTAATATCAGAAGGAATAAAGGTAGAGGAAGGCATGTTTGTTGAAGACCTGGCAGGGGAGTCTGCATATAAGAACTTGGGAATACAAGAAAACAGTGGTATAGAACCAGCTGGCAATACCATTGGTGACATGGTTTTGGCATTGTAGACTGTCCACAAAGTGAGTTAGACAGGATGGACATTAAAACCAGGAAGATTCTCACCCTACATAAATATCTCCCTCACAGAGAAGGTGGATTATGCCTACAGAGCAGCAATAATAAATAAGTCAAGGGTAGTACTTCAAAAGCTCTGAGGATGAAAACATCAAAAAGGTTGCCCAACACCACAGGCTAAGAACTTTGCAGATCTGCTAAAAGACACGGAGGGTACTAAACAGACTCCAACAAAAACGATAGCCAGGAAGACCAGGCAGAAATACAGTCACAGAGAGGAGAAACTTAGAATAGAAAGGTGGAAAGACCATGGAAGTGCAGAAAGATTTCAAGAACTGAAAAAATAGTTGAACAGACAAAGAAGAATCACTTAGATGGATAAGAAATGGAGATGTAGGTTATGATGGAGAAATTCTGATAATAAGAGCACAAAATCAAGACCTAAAAAACAGCTTCAAGAAAATGGCAAGTATATCAGGGAGTGACCAGTGTGGTTTTATCATGCAGCGGTTGAGAGTACGAATCATCTGATATCAGCCTGCCAGACCCTGCTTGCAGATGGTCAATATACAGCCCGCCACAACAATATCTGTAAATATATACATTGGAAAATACATAAAGAATTCAGAATTGAAGTAAAAGAAAAAGTGTGGGAGCATGAACCAGATCCAATCACCTCCAATAGGGCCGTTACCATCTTTTATGACAAGGAAATTCCAACAGGAAGATATAAAGAAGGAGGTGCTATAAAACCTGATATTGTGACCTGGAACAAGGAGGAAAAAACAGCAAAGATTATAGGTGCGACACTACCCAGTGACTTTGGCCTCAATAGAGCTGAAAGGCATAAAATAACAAAATACCATGACCTACAGAACGACCTGAAAAGTACATGGGAACTGAAGGAAATAGAAATAGTACCTGTGGTGGTAGGGCAATAAGACTTATAAAGAAAAACCTGAGCAATATCTTCAGGCAATATCAAGTTACCCAAGTATAAATGAGGTGCAGATTGCTGCCCTCATAGGAACGGTAAACACCTTGAAAAGAGCCCTCGGATATGAGGCTAGTGGAACATAGAGGTGCAACCATAGACCCCAGGCTGGAGCCCATTGCACCCCTGATATAAACCGAAAATTAAGAATAACAGAAGCCAGAGAGAGAAGCCCATGTGTAAGAATGTGGAAAGGAATTTTACAGGAAACATCTTATAATGCAAATGAGAATTCACACTGGAAAGTAGCCACTTTCAGTAAACCCTCAATTATCTGCTGCAATATATATCCAAGGCTCTTGTGGAGATTGGAAATTTGTGGATATGGTAAACAATCACTTTAAGAATGTAAAATAAACCCTAAATCGTCAGAATGATTACTAGCGCTAATTCACACCGACTGCATAAGGACATGTATGAAGAATGCTGACAAGAACGTAAACATTACAGTGCCATTTGGTGGGAGACGGGTGATTACAGAGACAGTCTTAGTGGGTTAGCCAAGTGTTACTTTTAATGATTTTGTAATATGCAGATTGCACTTAATGGGTCAAAGATATAAGCTGATTTTAACAGTAAATAAGTATCCAAATAATTGATTATACGAAAATTATTTAGTCCTTTATTTTCTTGCCTGTATTGTGACTACAGTATGCGCTAATAAACAATACATAATGCACTACAGTACTGTGCTGTACACATAATGAAAAAGCAAACTGTACAATACCGTCAGCTGAATAAATGCATACAAAAACTATCCTGAAATTCTGTCTCCCTCTCTCATACCCGTTCACATTGCCAGAACTGTTTACTTGTGGCAAACCTGGAAAATCTCTTTTTTCTAGCATCATGATGCATATATGTATGTACAAGCACATGTACGTCAACACAAGCTTATTTGTTAGAAAGTAGCTGCTATTTTGTACTGCATTTTGTTACCGCCACATTAATTAAAAATCTAATAAGCTTTTCACTCAAATCTTATTACAGATGTATCACAGCATTACATCTAAGCTACTTGGGCTTAGGCAATTGTATATTATTGGCTGAAACAACTTTTAAATGTATATCACACCATATTTACTGAAAGTCCTGATTGATGTTAATTACATTCCATAAAAGGATATTAACTTTTTCACGTACTGCACATCAGAGTTCTTGCTCTGAATGTGAGCAATTTATAGAAACCAAGCAACACTCACTGCGTTCTCTAAGGAATGGAAGTCAATCCTTGAATGCTGGCAATGAGAGAGAGAGAGATGCAAAACTGCAATTGTCATCACCTTTGAAGGCAAAAAAGAAAGTTTACACTTCACATTTGCATAAATTGGTAACAAGACCTTTTAAACCTTTAGAGTGAAGAGAGAGAGAGAGACTTACAGATATTGTGTACTACAGTAGTTTTTAAATGGTTACAACTCAATAAGCAGCAAACGAGATCTAAATGGAAAACTTAATCATTTTGATGTCTCTTTGACTTATAATATGGGTATGAAGTAACTGTTGCTCCCATGGCATCCTGAGTTACGATCAGGACTGAATGACAAGCGAACAAGAACAAAAGCAATACTGTACCTGGTCTTTTGTTTGTGTTGTATGGACAGGTAATACCTTTAAGTACCTTACCATGCAATTACATTTATATTCTAAAATGTTCAGTTGATTACATGTAAATTACTCCTCTGCAACCAGTTATATCAATATTGTAGTATCTGGTTACTACTACCTTTCTGTTGCATTGTGTATGATCATATGATGACGAGTTAATGTCCCATGATAAATTGTGATTTACATAATTGTGTTTAACATTAAGCATATTCCATTAAATATTTACCCAATGTTTCAATTTTGACGTATGATTGCCCAAGTTGTAGGTGATCATAAGGGGTTTTGATCAAGGAAGGACTCCAAAAGTTTTGTAAACAATAAAGAATAATCCAGAGAGAGGAAGAGAACAGCAAGCAAGCACACAGCAAGTGCGTAATTGACTTCAGTATGATGCAGATGATTATGTATATAAATAAACACACATATGGTGTATACTATATGTGCATGCAAAGACAGACACTGATAAGTAAGAAAATTTTTGATGCAACATGACTGGGCAGTTTATACTGATATGTTATTTTGTAATGTGTTCCAAGTTTTTCAGTTCACTGGTATGGCAACTTGGTAACTTTTGGAGTTATTCTTCAGAGGTGGAAATGGAAGAGAGTGATAATGGGAGACAAACACAAGCAGCCAACGAGAGATTGAAACTTCTGTGACACAGTCATGACACTCAGCCACTCTAAAGTAATAATAATAATAATAATAATAATAATAATATCCTTTATTTCAGCTCAGGGCCATTATACATGGAATATACAAACTGCAGACAGTAACATACTCAATCTAGAGACCTTAGGTGGTTACAGTAGTCAGGTCCAGAGGGCTAAATACAAAAATCGAGTGTAAAAAAAAAACTTTAACTTGATAGTAATCAGTAATAATGAAAAAGTAAAATATCAGCAGTAAATACAATAATAATGACAGAATCTGCAGATGACATCTTGCCAATACAGAGATTAAGTCCTTTAAGGGACAAAGGCCTCATTTTCCCATCTTTCCCACAATTTAGATCTTACCTCACTTCTTTGTATGAGCGAGTTGCTGTCGTTCCTCACTCGGGTTACCATGTGGTTTTCTATGAACATCTGTGTGGCAGAGTGGTAGTGAGGAATGTTTGTGAGGCGTCTCAGAATGTCATTGTGCACAACAGTGATACTTCTAATGGTCTCTCGGGTATAGTTCGTCCAGTGGGAACACCCATAAATACTGTAGCAGTACGAGCAGAAAAGCAGCATTTTCATGTCTCGGTGACAGAAGGCAAACCTTGCAATCATGTTGCCAGTTGCACATAGTTCACGACGCCTCTGTGTACGTATTAAACAGGTATGGAGAGAGAATGCCCCCTTGCCGAAGCCTGTTTAGGGAGCCGAAGGTGTCCGATAATACGTTACCCCATTTGACACAGAATTGCTGTGTGGAGAACCAGCAATGTAAAATGCCAATTAGATGTAGGGTTGTGCCTCTTTTATGCAGCTTCATGAAGAGCTTCAGGTAGTTTACTCTGTCAAATGTCATGTATGAGAACTTTGCTTTTGAGCCAATAATGGTCGTGAAAGCTCCTGAAGAGATAAAGTCTTGCCCCCCACCACCCATAAACACACTGTTACAAAAGTTCCCCTGCAAAGCCCCTCCCCCCCAATTTGCTTACCCCAGCCTACCACCCTCACAATACCCTTTTCTCAGTGGCTATTAGCAGCGTTATTGTTGCATTTTTCTGCATATGCATTGTTGCCAACCATACAGGAGGCTTTCTATTCATTGTTATATATTGCAAATATATATTTTATAAATAAATATATTGGGGTGCTCCAGTCTTTGCAAATGTGGATTAATGAGAGGTTACTTACGGCCAGGAATGTTAGAAAGTATTTACCTGTAAAAATAATTGTAGGGCACATCCACACTACAGATTATCTAATATCACAAACAGATTGAAAACAAGAGAACAACTGTAAGTAAAGAATGAATCTGGTAGATGCCAGACAATGAAATATACTATTTAAAAATCTTGATGACTTCCAGAGGCTATATGAGTCTCGCAGGATAGTTCAGCATAGTAGGAAGTCTCTTTGCAAAATAAAAAAAAGGAAAGGATTAGAATGCCAGCTCTCGCCGAATGAAGGTAAAATATAAATTGCCATCAAAATGACCTTACACCATTACTGCATAAGGTCCTTCTTGGACATTTATTTCACAAGTCCTCACTTCGTCCATTGACTAAAGAAACCAGGGAATGTTATGCAAGTCATGTATGTAAGTCCTAGTGATGATATATGTATCTTATATACCTGATTAGTGCCGAAAGTAAGTGTGTATCTGTTGTGTAAGTACTAGAGACCTTAAGTAATTCCTTTGCATGGGAAATCTTGTATTGTCAACTTGATCATTTTCCAATCGTACCTTGTACAGTATTGCATATATTTCTCATGTGAAGCATCGAATACTATTTGAATTACCTTACAGCATGTCATATGCTAAAATGCTCCAATGTTTTGTATCAAACCAGTTGTATTTTTGTACACTCTGTAAAACTGACTCTTTAAAGTTTCAAGTAAGTGTTGAAGTATCAACATATTAATGTACTTTTTATTTATGACTACCATTAAAGTGACCTTGTATTGAATAAAAGCAGATTTTCCCATAACCTGAGAAATAATCATCTTCAAGGGTCCTTCCTAGAAAAGAATAAAACTACATTTTTCGAAACACAAGACTTCTATGTATTATCATCTAAAGGATGGACTCAAAATAGCAAACCTTCTTTCTTTACATATGGAAACACCTTCAGTGGAACTGGAAACTGGCCATTTAATTCTTAACAAGGTTGTTAGGTAGTTAACTACTGGCAGTGGGTTGGGTAGTCTGACCCTTCCACCTGACAACGCATCATTTATCTTCAAGCCGTTTGTCGAGATACACGCATCTTTCTTGCCTCTGTCCAACAAACTGGTTTTCTTCACTGCGACTCACTGATCCTAGTTTTTCCAGTGTGATTGTTTGGTGATATTGTGTTTGGTATATTTTGTGATTTGTGAATGCAATTATGCAAACCCATGACTTATCACAGCCTAAGGAGGGAAGGTCTCATGCCATGTGGCATTGCCCTGTCATAGGGAATGTTCCTTGCCATCGCTTCTTCTCCTCTTATGAAACTGATCCTCACAGCTGATGCACTGATTGCCACCAGCATGAGTGGAACAAGACGAGCCCTTGTCCTGAGTGTCATGATTGGCCTTTGGAGCAATGGACAAAGTTCGCACGGAAAAGGAAATACAAGAGGAAGGCTTCCCACATGTCATCAAAGGGAGACATGCCTCCAGTGATGCTAAGGGTTGCCAATCCTTGTGGTTCCTTCCTTCCTCCTATGAAAACTGCCTCTCGTTGCTGCTCCCTCCCAGTGAGAAGTAACCCCTTCGTGATCTCCCATTGCTCTGTGGATGGAGAGTCCGCAGGGAGGGACGATGGATCAAGATGACAACTTGGAGGCTGAGAACGAATGGAGAAAGCTTCATTTAACCCAACTTTTTCAGGGTTGAGGGATTTACAAGATTTGTTGAGGGAAGCTTAGGGAGCTCTGGCACTCCCCAGGGATCTCCAGGGAGCCTTCAGTCTGGGGGTTGATCCCCCATCTCAGTGCCTCCGTGACTGCTGCATCTGTAACTGTGACTATTGCCACAGTTATAATGTCAACAGGATCCATGATCACGGCCATGGTCCCCAATACCAGTTGAGGAAAAGTCCTATTCATGGACTGGTAAAGTTTCTCCTACCATTGCACAGGGTCCCACAGACTTGTGACATCGATGAGTGCTTATGGTTAGTGAAAGAGAGTGAACCAACAGCTTCCAGGTGCACGTTCCCAAAAGGAGAGAGTGCTGGGGTCTCAAAAAGGTGAAGTTGACCCACGGATAAGCTTAGTCTCCAGCAGGTCCGGGAAGAGTGCTATGCCTCTCTCAACTGTCCCCTCAACATCCTGGGATTATACCAGGAGGCACAAGTCAGACAGGCCTGGGGCTCGAGAATGGAATCATTTGCCCTCCCATCCCAGCCCACATACGAGAACTTATGTCCCAAGTTCAGTCCTAGGTTCAGAAAGGTCATATGCTCGAGTGGTGCAGAGTAGATCAGGGGGTTCTGATGAGGGTTTCTCTCCAACTGAGGGAGTAGTGTGGGAGGACCGTGACCTGGAAGGGCTTGAGGGTCCTTTTCCTCAGGACTACAGAGGACCTTTGCTAAGGTAATGAAACTGATTCGTCAGTATAACAATCTCAGAGAAGAGACCATGTCCATTCCCTCCTGTGGATCGTCCCTCTGCACAAGGAACCAAAGCTTTGTTGAGACTGTTGTGGTCTGATCTTGCTGAAGGGGTTCTAGACCAAGTGAGTTCTCTGGCATATAAGGAAGAGAACTCTCCTCATTCTAGCTGCTCACACACGATACTTCCCTCTCCTCTTCTTTGTCGGAAGCATTTCTATGTGTCCTCATGGAGGTCACAGCCGACTAAAAATGTTAACCTGAACATTGTTCGTCTAGGCCCAGGTCTGTAGCTGGACCAGCTCCGTGAAGAGGAAGTTGCCCTCTTGCAGCAGGAGTCAGCGGCTCTGGAATCGACTGCTTTATTGAAGTAATTGGTATATTTCCAAACATACAAACCTGAAGTTCTTTACTTAGGGGTTTAGCCTGAAGACACAAGTTGGACCGTCTGTCAAACTTTCAGAAACAGTCATTAACTACCAATGGTAGGGGGGGAAAGCTGTGCCAACTCATCACCCTGTACTCCTCTTTGCCTTTTGGATTAGGTACCAGAATGATGGGTGGCTGAAGTGGGCTGTAAATGTAAAGACTTTCAGGTTTGTATGTTAAGAAAAATACAAATTACTTAAGAATTTGTTAATTGTTCCTACATGAATACAAATCTTGGTTCTTTATGTGGGAGAGTTACATATTGGCTGGGGGAGTCTGGGAAATTCTCTGAACTGACTGGTTGGTTCTCCTTCCATGATATATATATATATATATATATATATATATATATATATATATATATATATATATATATATATATATATATATATATATATATTGTAATGGAGTTAACTGATTTGACTTCGCACATTAAAGTAAGTTTCTGTTTGTTTTTGTCAAATTTTGTTTACTTATGTCTTTTGAAGGCTGGACTTGGGGTCTTTTCCTCCCCCCAAAGGGTAGTTGTAGTTTTAATTGGTATGTCACCCATGTAAGTGTCTTTATCTTTTCATGTTTGATGGTGTTTCGGCTGTTCGTCACCTGTTTTGTTTTCATCTCCACTGGTGATTTGGGGACCTTTTGGAGTGATGAAACGGCAGTTAACGGCTCCCTATAGAGAGGTTTTCAGCTCCCATATTTTCTGATGGCTTATGGCAGTTTCACGAATATTCTGAAGACGCCCTTGACGTTTTGTAGCTGGTGGCTCTTGGAGGTGTTCCTTGCCATCCTCTATGAACATTACCTTTGCCGGTATCTCTTCAGTTCGTATAAGGGATCGTGTGATGCCCTTCCTTTGCAAGGCGTATACTTCGTGGTTGTGTGATGCCCTTCCTTGCCATACGTACTTTTGAAGGTGAACCTCGCCCGTCGTTGCCCTTGCCCTCAGCTTGCTGAACCTCTGGAATCATTAAGGGGCCTCCCAGGGGCAGAGAAAAGGGTAAGATCGCAGACCCTGTGTGTTTGTCGTAATTATTCTCACCTATAGAGACAACTTGTGTTGGGTGTCTCCTACTTTGTGGCACTACTGGAATTTACCGTTGGAGACGACACTGAGTGATGCCAAGAGAGACGACATTCATGAACCATTGGATAAGTGGAACATTAGTTAATTGTTGTTAATGGGATGATATTTATTTTTCCATAGTCTTAATGTATGTTTATCAATTATTCAAGTGTGCACTTTAATTAGGTTTAAGGTTAGTTTTTGACTTTGTCTCTTACTATCATAATGACCCGGTCATCTGTGGTTTCTATCTCCCCCTAGTAACTTTTTTTTTTACTTTAGTGTGCTAGTTAGCTAGGCGAATGTGTTTTTGGAATTGTAATCAT
>NC_087222.1:11725850-11753964 GCF_015104395.2 Macrobrachium nipponense
ATTTTTTGCTGTACCTTAAAGAAGCTAAGAACTTGTCGGTATCAACAATTAAAGGGTACAGAGCTATGCTGTCCTCAGTGTTTAAGCATAGAGGGCTTGACATCTCCTCTAACCAGGATATTGGAGATTTAATTAAATCATTTAATACAGTAAAAGTATCCAAGAAGGATAGTGTGGACTGGAACTTGGACGTAATTCTAACTTTTCTGATTTCTTCACGATTCGAGCCACTTAGTGAAGCGTCCTTGAGAGATGTAATGAGGAAGACACTTTTTTCTTTGCATTGGCTACAGCAGGGAGAGTGAGTGAGTTACAAGCCATCCACAAAGAGGTGGGTTTCAAAAAATAGTAATGCGGTTTGTTCTTTTTTGTTAACGAATTTTTAGCAAAGAAGAATCTCCCTCTAACCCATGGCCTAAATCTTTTGTACATAAGGGATTACTAATATAGTAGTCCGGTCGGTGGACGAAGAATATTTACTATGTCCTGTCAGAGCTCTGAAATGTTACCTGTCAAGGACACATCCGTTAGAGGTAATTCCGATCCGACTTTGGTCTCGGTTAAGAATTCTGCAAAACCCCTCTCCAAGAATGCTATTTCGTTCTTTTGAGAAGTCTGATACTGGAGTCACACTCTCAAGTCCAAGATCAGACTCTGAATGTGCTTAAGGTGAAAGCACATGAAATACGTGCAGTGGCGACATCCTTAAGCTTCAAGCACAATATGTCGCTTTCCTCGATTCTCCAATCTACGTTTTGGAGATCGAGATCTGTGTTCGCCTCATTTTACCTGAACAATGTAGAGGCTACCTATGATAGTTGTTGTAAATTAGGTCCTTTGTCGGTAGCGGGCATGGTGTTGGGAAAGGAAACATAGGGGAACTTTCTATCCTCTACTGTCTCCTCGCCTTGTTTTAGGTTGTTGAGTCGTGGGCAGCCTGGAGGCTCATAGTACTTTGGATAACCTCCAGATCTTATTTATTACTTTTGAGTATGTCATTATTTTTGGTATAGGTGATGGTCTGTTTTTTTTTATCTGGTTTTTGAAGCCCAGGGCAAGGGTATTATCTGTTTTTTTAATATTTTGTCAACCAACGGTCTTGTCCATGGTTACAAAATCCACTAAGTAGGAACGACCCGGCCTATACTGCCACGTCTCCTACGAGTGATGAGAGCGCCAACCAGAGGCAGCTGCTCTCTCACAAGGTAGGGTACTGCAACATTTGCTGTTTAATGTGGTCTTATCTTACTGTCATTTTTATGTAGTCCATCTACCCTCCTTCCGGGTAGTTTGGATTCAGCTATGTAACTGTTCGGTAAGTCACTTATGTGAAAATGATATTTTTATGATAAAATAAAGTTTCACATATACTTACCGAACAGTTACATAATCAAAGCCCACCCTCCTCCCCACAGATGGACGTGTCGGCTCAACGAAAATTGACGGTAGAAGGCTAGCAGTACCCAGGGTTCCCGGATGTGGCCGGGTCTTGTATCACCTATACTTAAGATAGCAACGCCTCTGGCGCCAACAATTTGAATTTCGACTGCCGCAAGGTAAGAAGCTATAAGCTATGTAACTGTTCGGTAAGTATATGTGAAACTTTATTTTATCATAAAAATATCATTTTTTCATGGCAGATACTTTTGATTAATATAGTTTTCTATCGATTTTATTTACATTTGTGTTTGATGTCATATCGAAGTTTATGGTAGTTTATATGTGTTGCCGATACATAATAGTCATTAGCAACTTGAACATCGTTTTCTCAGCTTCAGCTACAGCTTGCAGTTTAAATTTAACAGTATACTATTACCTTGCCGATCTTGTATACATAACAAATAAAGTTATTACATAGAAATATATCAGTCCTATTCTACATTACGTCTCTTATAACATAACTACAGTGATTTTTTACTATTGTACAGTAATTGAAATACAAGAAAAACGGATGTTGTTATCTGATTTGGTTGTACTTAGCAATAAAGTAGTTTTTTCGCTCAGTTGTTCATGGCTATAAACATTTATGCAACAAGTATAGCATTTAAACTACTTTTATCATTCCCTTTTACTTTTTTAAACCTATTTAACTATAAGGGCTAAAGATATGGAGGTAAAGAAGTTAAGCTAATGTAGTTTGCTCTCTCTCGCTGACTGATTGTATGCTGCTGCCTGCACCCGCTGCGAGCGAAGTTTGAAAATATTTTTCAAAATACTGTTGTATCAGTATTAATTGCTAACCCCATCATAAAGTTGGATTATCGAAAGGCGAATTATCGCATCTTGAACTACCTGTAAATGCTAGTTCTCCAATTGTTCCTACATGATATAGAAACCCTCGGTCCTTTACATTAGTAATTACTTTCAGCGTAGGCTAGACTACGTTCATTAAACTCTTGAACAAGGTGGTTAGGTGGTATCTACCATATGGTAGGTGGGTAGCCCCACCTGCCTGAATGTAAACACTCCACTTTGCTTTCAACCATCTTCCAGTGAAGACATATGTTTGTGAGCTCTTGATGACTAGCCGTTAATCACAATTTGTTCCTACATGATATGCAAACCCTTAGTCCTTTACATTAGGAATTGCTTCCAGCAAAGGCTGGAATACGTCTATTACGGGGGCCGGCCGGCTAATGCCATTTTTTAAGGACAGGACTTTGATATTCATACCACTTGATAAGGTGACTTGGGACATCTCCAAACCGCATATGATTTTCGCCTCTGACCTTCAGTTTTGTGACGCCAGGGCGATTTATCCCAAAAATAACCATTTTTCAAATTCTATCTCCTCCCTTGATATTTAATATTAAGACCTGGGATTACTCCCATATATAGATCTGATGTAGACCTCCAATCAAATGAGGAGTTTTTTTTTTCTAAAAGTCATCTTTTTGCTAGTTATGAATTTTTCATTATGGTAAAAAATAAACCTTATAAAATCATGAAAAAAATTTATAAAAAAGACGAAACAAAAAATTAGAAAAAGGGCTTTATTTGATTGTTCTATAATGTCTTTCTGAGTTATATACCAAATTTCAGTGCTATAGCTTTAAAACTAAGTGAGAAGATAGATTTTGAAGGTCAATAAGTATAGTTTAGAGATACGGGCATTCAAAGTTTTCCTTTGTATTTTTATAAAGACAATGTAAATAAATAATGATTATTATGAATGCATATTTCTGTTTTGGGTATTAATAAACCAAAACTATGTTATTTCTCATAATTTAAACATAAATGATGATCCCTTTGCTCATATATCATAGCCTGGGGCACTGCATCAGGCAAGATGGGGCACTCCTTCCTACGGAACTCTCTCTCTCTCTTTCACTAACTCGGCTTATTACAGCAAATTTTCTTCTTCTGTATGTTAGCGAGATGTTTTCCTCTTTGGCATGATGAAATTCTTGCCGAAACAAAGATAAAAAGCGTAAAAGCAAGAGAATGTCAGAGGTAAAACTCGAACTTGTACTCTCTTTTTTCAAAGACAATGTTAATAAATCATGATTATTATGAATTTTATATTCCTTTTTGGGTATTAGTAAACCAAAACTAAGTTATTTATCATAAATAAAGATCCCTTTACTCAACGACCGTAGCCTGGAGTACTGCACGACATGTGCGTCAGGGAAGATGGGGGCGTTCCTAACTACGAACCCTTCCCTCTGTCTCTCTTCACTAACTACCTAATATTGCGAATATTATGATATTCTGTAATCATATTAGAGCTAATTTTCTTCGTCTGTGTGTTAGCGAGATGTTTTGCTAGTCTTTTCCTCATTGGCATGATGAAATTCTTGCTGAAACAAAGATGAACATATGTTAAAGCAAGTGAATGGTGAAACTCGGACATATACACTACAAGAGGTTTCTCCTCACACTGGAAGGCGTAAACTTAACAAGTTCCCTCCTACAGATGCCATTGCTCACAATATTTTTGACAATAATTATAAAAAATTACGATAACAAAAGAAATATTGCATTTTCTTGTACGGATCAATGTTTTTGGCTTATTGAGTTACGTTTACTAATTACCCTGTAACTGCATTTTTCGCCCTATACCCCCTATATATAAGGGTTGCCGGCCGGCCCCTTAAATTCTTGAACAAGGTGGTTGTTCCTACACTTGATACAAACCCTCGGTCCTTTATATAAGGAAGAATTACTTTCAGTGTAGGCTGGAATTCGGTTGTAAGAGAATAGGAACAAGGTAGGTAGTAGGCAGTAACTGCTTGTCCGATAGTCTGGAGTCCCACCTGACTGGACATTAACATTCCACTTTACTTTCAGCCACCGTTGTGTGCAGACATGCTTTCTGCTCATCCTGTCATTCGAGATTCTTGTGAGATCTTTCTGTTTTTGTGTTGTATGATTTTGTTTTTTGGTTTGCTTTTTATTTTTATTTTTTTTATTATGCAAACCCAAAACTCTGATAAGCCTTCTTGCCCCCCATTTTTGCAACGCGTTTGCCCTGGAATGGGGGCCAGAAAGTGCAGTGGTTTCCGCTCCAAGATAGAGGTGGATCCTCACATCCTCTGGGTGAAGTGCTGAGGGCATGAATGCTCAAATTATTAAACCTTGTAAATCTTCCAAGGCTTGGTCGGAGGGTTACATGCTCCCGACGACTGCTGTTGGTGACAATCCTTCGTCTTCTTTTCTCCCTCCACATAAGCTTCTTCATCTCGCTGTTTCCCTTTGTGGGAAATTGTCTCCTTCCATTCTTCGCTCGATTTGTCGAGTGTAGAAGAGGGATGGAGCACAGCGACTGGAGTTGTATTCGGGAGTTCTTCTGTTCGCTCCAGAGGGCTCTTTCTCCTCGGGCGCAAGTAGGAACTCTTCCCACTGAACTGACTTTTGCCCTCAGGTGTGTCTGTCTCCGCGGTTGGAGATTTACAGCAGGCTTGGGCGAAGTTGGGTTTGTCTGGCACTTTTTCTCTCAAGGCGCTGATGGATCATTTTTCGTCAGTCCCTGTGACTCATGGGGCAGCTGCGGGGACAACAACGACTCTGTCAATGCCTACGTATGCGACACCGCCTCATCTGGTGTATACCCAACACTTTACCACAGTAACATCTTCTGTGGTCATGTCATATTTCTACCTCCTCCTCCTTGCTATGCATTTTCCCCAAGCCATTTATGATCAACCATTAGAGGACTAACCCCCACTGGATCTTCCACCTGTCTCCGTTCCCATGCCTGTTGCTGTACCAGTCCCTGATCCCTGACCGTGTGTGTGCTGCTGTGGCATCAGCGCCCCCAGTCCAGGTTGCTTTGGAACCTGCTGCTTCGGCAGCTGCTACAGTGGCATCCTGTATGGGGGATCTGACTGCCGCTCTGAGGAGCTGACGAAGTCTAAAAGGAAGCGAAAGGTGTCATTGTCTTCCTCCTTGTCTTTGTCTTTGTCGGCTGCCACCTCCTCCACTTCTTCTGAGGCTCCCCTGCCATAGAAGAAGAAGGCTGTCCCACACACACCCCCCCCCCCCCCCACAACAATTCTTGATCTGGGACTTCTAAGGGTCTGTTTGCGACTCTGGTGAGACAGGTGGGCCTTCCACTAGTCCTCCCTCCCATTCCCGTAGGGGTTGTGCAGGGCGGGGGACTGCAGAAGAAACCTCACACCATCAGCTTGTTCTTCTGCACCTAGTCCTGGAGGTTCTGCCTTTAGGACCACCGGACTGTCTCGGGTTCTTGTCTGCAAGTTTCCCCGAGTGCACGCACATCTACTGGTGAGCACGCAGCTAGAGTCGGTGACACTGAGTCCGCTCGCCATCGCAACTTGGGCATGATGCGGAGGGAATGGGTGAGTCGCTCAGGTGACTTACGTCTGGCTGATGATCGATTGCATAGCGATCGCTTGACTCCCAGGAGTGACGTTACGGTCCCACAGGACCGTGCATGCTGCGAGACCGGTAGGACGTCCACAGTCCAGTCTTCTCGAGAGGTTTCAGCCTCTTTGGAGACTGTGACGCGTTGTTAGGACGGATACCCACTCTCATCATGCTGATGGACGTTATTCTGCACCCAATTGTCGGTTCACATGAGTGTGATCGTATGGTGGGGAGTGTTCTCCTTACAGTTCGGACCACGAGAGTGTACGTTCCTGGCACGGTCTTGGGACCCGAGAGGTCATATGCTCAAGTGGTTCGAGATCATAAGGGGTATTATGATCTCTAAAGGAAGAGGATCGAGGGAGGGATTCGCCCTGGAAGGACTTGATGGTCCCTCTCCCCAGGATGCAGTCACTCCTGAGATTCAGAGGTCTTTTGCGTAGGTCATCGCACTGATTCATCAGCACAATGACCTAGGGGGAGGATCGATGTTAACTCCTCTGACCACCCTTTGCAGTTGGAGGCATTCTGGGGTCCTAAGTCTGGGGTCCTAAGAAGGAACCAGAGCTTCTGTGGGGTTACTTGGTCTTCCTTGTCCGAGGTTGTGTTGGACCAGATGAAGAATCTTGTCTTTGGGCAAGAGAATTCACTTAGGACCAATAGATTGGACAACTCCTGGCTGGATTTGTGGTCCGTCACAGTATTCAAAGTCGCTGCTTCTTCGGGACCAATAGTTCCTGGAGAAGACTTGGCTTTCGGGAGACTTAGTCAGTCTGGTGTAGGGCTATTTCCTACCTGGCCCACCAGACTGCAAACCTGTGAGCCAACCTGGTTCTTAGGAGGAAGGACGCTGTCCTAACTCGTATAACCAGGTTGAGAGGCATATAATTGGCTTTGGGTCTTAGGAACAGACCGTTGCTGGGTTCTGCCTCTCTCTTCCCTAGACACATGGTGGATGCTGCAGTGGACAAGCATTGAGCTGAAGACAGCAATCGTCTTGTCCACCAGGCAGTTGCCAAGACATCTGGGCCGTCGTCGCAAAACTGTGGCTAGGACTCAGAGCCAAGCTAGCTCTTCCTCCGCTCCCAAGAAGACTCCTCCTTCGAAAGTTGCAGTGTGGAAAGACCCAGCCTTCCTCCTTCACTTTGAAAGGGGATCAAACAGCCCCGCTCTCAGCCCACCCCCCATCTCTCATGGGAAGGGAGGTAAGCAAAAGGGGAAGAGAGGGAAATGCTATGGACAGCATTCCCCCTCAGCTGCTGCCATCAGTGGGGAGGGTGCCTTCAGGAGGGATATCTTCTGCCACCAGGATTCTACACCTGAGTCGTCCTGGTGGAGATGTCTATGGGGGGCTGGAGACTGGTGATAGATCTTCTCCTTGAACTGATTCATCACCAGACTCGTTTGCGATGGAGTGCTCGCCACATTTCAGAGAACACGACTTCATGCTTTTGGTGTAATTGAAGGATGTGTATTTCCGGATACCCCTTTATCAGTCCTCTAGGAAGTACCGTCACCTTATCCTCGAGGGGAAAGTGTTCCAATTCAAGTCACTTTGTTTTGGACTCTCGACTGCCCCTCAGGTGTTCACAAGCGTGTTCACCTTGATATCAGCTTGAACCCATTTCAGTCGGGGTGTACGTCTGTTGAAGTATCTTGATGACTGGCTAGTACTGGCAAGCGAGCTCTTGCTGTTGCTACAGGACAGGGATCGTCTCCTTGACTTTTAGTCACGGTCTTGGGATCAAGATAAATTTGAGAAGTCAGATCTCGTCCAAAGCAGAGTATAAAGTATCTGGGCATGCTGATCGATACAGCAGCAGCACGAGACTTCATATTAGGCCTACCCCTATGTTTGTTACAGCAGGTGTGTGAGACGAGAAGCTGTAAGAGCCTTCAAAGAAGAGGTGTAAGTTTTAAAGACCATAAAGGCTATGTGCCCTCATTAATGAAGAAATCAAAAAAGAAAATTATGGATTTAAAAGATATGCATATGTTTCAATTAAAATTTATACTTTGACAACACAAAAAATAAAATTTATTCATACCTCAAACGGTACTTTTAACTTATGTTTTGACAGCATGAGCATAGAAATAGTGAAATCTCCGCAACTCTTGCTAATGTTCCTAAGATTATTATACATTTAAGAAGAGCAGGAATGTATGTAATAAAACATGAACATTTTTGATTAATTTCATGTTTATTTTTAATAGGCAAGCTTACAATTTACAATAATATGTAACTGAATAATGTAAAAAAAATCAGTAATTTGAAAGCGGCGATTTTTTCTGCATATGTAATAGAATTACATAAAAATGGAAATGCATCTCATTTCGTATTATAAAAACACCGTGTGCTCTGTTATAATGGGTCAAGGAGGAGAGAACTCTCAAAATTTCCATGTCCACTCAGAATGTTGTGCAAATGCGGAATCATGTTTCTTATAAACAGATGCTTCATCATTTTGCTGGGTCTGCGTGACCAGGCTCCCATGAGAATCTAGATCAAGTTTTGAATCATTATTCTTTCTCATGACCTCAAAAGTCAGGTGTGTATGTTAGTTTGTACATATGCCACTTTTCCTAAGATCAAATTGAGAACTTTTGTTATCATTCTCTCTCGATCTCCCATCTACTCAAGAGTCCTTCAAAGAGCTCATATCTCTAAGATGAGTCTCGACTTGTAGATAATTAAGACAAATACATCTATCTATACTTCGAGTTGTTTCAAGAACCTTGAATTATACCAAATATGGAAGGAAGTGAGAAGACAGTCCCAGTCCCCTACTAGGCACAGCCTTCAGAGAGAGAGAGAGAGAGAGAGAGAGAGATACTTGCTATGCGCCTCGACTACAAACTGCCATTCACGACTGTGAATCAAAGTTACCCTCTGGCTGACCGCTTTCCTGTACATCGTAGAAAGTGGTCAAGAAATGCGTTATCAACTTCCGACAGAGTTTTGTTTATTCTGCATTTTGGCAAGACTGAGTGAATGCATTGCTGGAAGGAATGGTTGGACTCCCCACCCTACTGCCAGTAGTTCACTACCTAAAAACCTGGTTAAGTATTGGATGGCCAGTTTCCAGCTGTGCTGAAGGTATTTCCATAGGTAAAGAGCTCAGGTTTGTATGTTAGGAAAAATACAAATTACTGAAATTAGTCATTTTTTGGTTTTGTAGTCAATTGTAACTAAACCTAGAATGCTTTTTTAAGTAAGGTGTATATGTAAAACTTTTGCAAATAAAGCTTTAGACTTGTTCTGCAATATATTTTTTTTTTTATTTTGTAGTGTTTATGTGAAAGTAACAAATTTTAAAATGCCATAGTTTAGTTTTATTAATGTGGAAGTACGCAGAAACATTAGATTTTTTCGCACATGTTTTGCTCTGCATTATTCTAACATTTGCATTAAGTCTGCAAGTACTTAATGTACAGTCTCATTGGTACTGTATTGTGCATAAAAAACTTCTGTGTGCTAATGGAGATCACATTTCTTTGCCACAGACAACCTGCTTTGTTATGGGTGATCTCTGATAATCTGCAAAGGAAACATGTTTCTTTTAGCATCGAGTTAATTTTCCTCAACAGTATACTCTAGGGTAAGTGATATAAAAGTGAAGTAATTGAAGTTAGAGGGCGGAACGCCCTAAATTATATGTAGTATTTGTATAAGCTTTGTTGAATCTTTAGTCATACAAACACATTGTTCAAAAGCCAGTCTGTCAGTTGGATTCATGATGCACTGACTTAAATTTGCGTTTTCATCTTGTTACAGAGACACTGTTTTAAATGTCAACATACCAAAAAGTACAAATAATCTGATTAGAAATGACACCAGAGTGAGAGTAATATTTTGATTAGTAATTTATCAAACAATGTGTGAAGCATAATATTGCTTTTCACAGATTGGGGCCTGCCAAGGCTTAATAACTGATAGTTAAATGGGGCCAGGGTCTGTTGAAACGTAGTCTTCTGCATCTGAAATCTTGCATAAACATTTATATCTAGAGAATCCTTAATTTGTCCATGTCATAAAGGTGCCAGCAACTAATGAGTAGCAAATCAAAACGTTGAGCAAATTGATAAGCCAAAAGGTGTATTGTGTCACTTGATTTCTTGTTGAATTAGATGCTAGTGGAGGCATTCATTTAGATTTTAGTGTTCATTTATGTTTTTCTCCACGATATAAAAGAACCTGCTTGCTAGTCCCTCTTCTGTTTTGCCCACTTGTGCTGTTTCTAGTCAGCTGCTCTCATCTCTTGTCCACACCATCGAGATATTTAGATCACAGTCTTTTTTCTACCATTGAACAGCATGTATCTCCTTGGCTGCGTCATCCTTGAATGATCCTGCAGAAAAGAGACCTCCAGAAGGATCTTTCCCACCATTATCCCTACATTAAGGGGTCAGTTGCCTGATGCACCTTCTCCACTGCCTCTTATTAAAGACATCATCCCTCACCAAACTCTCCCTCCATATCTTCCTTCATTTTATCTCGCCATCTAATTCTCTGTGTCCCTCTCGATATTCTTCCTCCAACAGGCTCTTCCCAAGCCCTCTTCACTCCCTACCCCATCCTCAACACATGCCTTGTACCATTCTCAATCGTTGTCTCTCTTATCACCTCTGTCCATCTTTAGTAAGCCTGCCCTTTTTCTTATTTCATCATTTTCCAAAATCTCAGCCAGTGATATTCCCAATATCACTTCACAGCTCTCTCATCTCTGTTCTCTCAAGCTTTACTTCCTGTTTTTTTCTTGGAGCCCATGTTTCTGATCCATGCATTAACACTTGTCTTTTCACTGTGCTATAGATCTTGACTTTTAGCTTGTTTGGAACTTTCTTATCACATGCTACTCCAGCAACCTCTCTCCACTTGCCAACACAGCTTTTATCCTACAATGTCCATTTCAGCCTCTTGGCTTAAAGTAGATCCTAAGTTTGTTCCTACTCGATATACAAACCCTCGGTCCTTTACATAAGGAATTACTTTCATCGTTGGCTGGATATCAGTCATAAGAGAATAACAACAAGGTAGTTAGGCAGTAACTGCTTGTTTGCTTGTCAAGAGACCAGCCCAACCAGATGTAAACATTCCACTTCAGACATGCTCTTTGTTCTCTCTGTCGTCGAGAATTGTGAGACCTTTCTTTGTTGTATCTTTGTGAATGATTGTTTTGTTGTTTGCTTTTATCATTGCAAACCCCAAAACTCAGATAAGCCATTGTCGCCCTCGATTCTTGCAATGCGTTTTTGCCATGGAGTGGGGTCAGAAAGTGTAGTACCCCCGTTTCCATTCCAAAGTGGAAGTGGACTGCCGTGCCCCTGCATGAAGAGCTGAGGGCATAAGTGTTCTCCAGATAATACTTATGGTGCTTGTATCTCTTGGTTGGTGGAGCAGTTGGAGAGATACGAGGGGAGGAAGCCATCTTGGGAAAGTTTTCCAATTGTTTGTCGGAACGCTACACGCCCCCATTGACTCCGTTGGTAGCTAATCTTTCGTCTTCCTTTTTCCCTCCACATAAGCTTCCCTATCTCGCTGTTTCCCCTTCGGGGAAAATGTCTCCATCTGCTTCTTCGTTCGATTCGTCGAACATAGAAGAGGGTGGGGAGGCATGCCGACCAGGTGCTGTATTCGGGAAGCTTCTGTTTGCTCCGGAGGGGATCTTTTTCCTCCAAAGGGAACAGGAGTTCCCACCACTAACACAACTTTTGCTCCCTCAGGTGTGTCTGTCTCCTTGGTCAGGGATTTGCAACAGGCATGGGTGAAGTTGAAATTGCCTGGCACTCCTTACCAGGGGCTGATGGATCATTTTTATGTCAGCTCCTGTGACTCTTGGTGCAGATGCTGGAACGATGACGACTCTGTTAATGCCTGTGTATGCGGCACTGCCTCACCTTGTGTATACCCAACAAGTTACCATAGTAACACCTGTGGTCGTGTTGTTTGTGCCGCATACTTTGAGGACGGAACCTTTTCTGCCTCTTCCTCCAGGCTTCGCAGTCCTCTCTCCCCCAGACAAGTATGATAGACCCCAGACACTGTCCCCACTGGATCTTCCACCCATCTCTGTTCCCATGCCTGTTGCTGTACCTGTTCCTGACCGTGCGAGTGCTGCTTTGGTATCGGCGCCCCCGATGGCACCCTGGATGGGGGGATCTCACTGTCGTTCTGAGGAAGTTGACGAAGAAGAAGTCAAAGAAGACGCGAAAGGTGTCATTTTCTTCCTCCTCGTCTTCGTTTTTGTCTTTGTTGTCGGCGTCTGCCTCCACCTCCACTTCTTCTGAGGCTACTCTGCTGAAGAAGAAGGGTCGGTCTAGCCGATCTAGTGAGACATGTGGTCCTTCCACTGGTCCTCCCACTGCTTCGGGAGCGGGAACCACCTCACCCCCCCCCCTTAAGTGCACAGGGTGGGGACCACAGAAGTTCATGCTAACGGTTTGTTCTTCTGCACCTAGTCCTAGAGGTTCTGCCTCTAGGACCGGGACCGTCTCGGGTTCTTATCCGTGAGTTTCCCCCAAGTGCACGCTCATCTACAGATGAGCGTGCAGCTAGAGTCGGTGACACTGAGTCCACTCACCGTCATGACTCAGGCACAACGCGGAGGAAGGGGTATGTCGTCCAGGTGACATATGCCTTGCTGACTATCGCTCGCAAAGCTATCACTCGGCTCCCAGAGGTGGACGTTGGTCCCACGTAAATGTCCCACGGACCGTGCACCATGTCGAGACTGGTATGAAGTCCCTCGTTCTGTCCTCTCGAGAGGTTTTGGCCTCTTCAGAGACTGTGACACATCATAAGGACGGTACCTGCTCCTGTTACGCTGGTGAATGCTTTTCACCCGATCGACAGTCACGTGAACGTGACCGTATGGTCCAGGCATTGAGTAGCGCTTCGCCTGACATGAGAGAGCATCGCTACCGTCCTCAGAGGAGTGCTTCTCCACAGGGAGAACACTACTCTAGACCCGTGAGCCGATCATCACAGTGGGTGGTGATCGTTCACTGCCCACTCCATCTGCTAGTTCATCTAGCAGACCAAGGGGGAGCGTCAGATCTTCCTCACCTGTCCCTTCAACTTCCTTGGGATACACCAGGAGGAGCGACGTGACCAGGGGAAACCGTGGGGAGTGTTCTCCTCACGGTTTGGCCACGAGAGTGTATGTTCCCGGTTCGGTCTTAGGACCCGAGATGTTGTATGCTTGAGTGGTTCGAGGAGATCATGGGGTTTCTGTCAAGGCTCTTCCCTCTGAAGGAAGAGAATTGAGGGAGGGACTTGCCCTGAAAAGGACTTGATGGTCCTTCCCCTCAGGACACACTCACTCCCGAGATTCAGAGGTCTTTTGCTGAGGTAATTGCAATGATTCGTCAGCACAGTGACACTGGTACTGAAGGCTGGTACTGAAGGCAGGTACTTGGTGGCTGCTCAACAAGTTGTGTAGTTTATGCAGCTCCTCTAACAGGACAAAGATGCATCTCGCCTTGTGTAACCATATGACTGGGTGTGAATGAGAGTGTGACTGGCTTCTCTTACTCCTTCATTCTCCTCTCTTTCTATGGGCTGAGAGCTGCAGTCATCACGTGCTGGAGAGGGCGGTCGATGCAGGTAAACTATATTACTAATCTCCATTCTTTCCCTTTCATAAAGGTATAGAAGCACACTATCCATCCCTTCCCTAACAGAAGAGGACATTGGCATAAGACAAATCCAATACTTTTATATCTGTCTTCTTGCTTCCAAGTATAAGTTCTTGTTTGCTATTCATAAGAGGCCACACTTTTCTCCCTCTTATGAATAGTCCAGAGTCTGGCTATTGGTCTTCACAGTTCTCATACTCCAATCAACAATGGACAGAGGCAAGATTCCCCCCCCCCCCCCCCTGCTCTTATGACCAGGGTGGTTGGGCAAACACGAGTCTGTTCATAAGACTCTTATCAGATTCCTCCCACCAATCAGCAAGCCTTCCTTATGTAAAGGACTGATGGTTTGTATTACGTGTAGGAACAATTTTTAAAAGTAAATTGTATTTTTTCTAACTATACAAACCTGAGGTCCTTTACATTTTTGCCCACCTTATACCACCCCTCAATCTGTTCCCGGGCCTAAAGCAAAGTGGAATGTTTACGTCTGGTTGGGCCAGACTTCCGACTATCAGGCAAGCAGTTACTGCCTAATTACCTTGTTGTTATTCTCTTACAACCGATTTCCAGCCTACGCTGAAAGTAATTCCTTATGTAAAGGACCTCAGGTCTGTATAGTCAGGAAAAATACAATTTACTTTTAAAAAATGATATTGTTATGATACAATAAAGTTTTGTACATACTTACCCGGCAGATATATACGTAGCTATAGTCTCTGACATTCCCGACAGAATTCAAAACTCGCGGCACACGCAACAGGTAGGTCAGGTGATCTACCATTCCCGCCGCTAGGTGGCGGGACTAGGAACCATTCCTGTTTTCTAATCAGATTTTCTCTTCCACCTGTCTCCTGATGGGAGGCTGGGCGGGCCATTAATCGTATATATCTGCCGGGTAAGTATGTACAAAACTTTATTGTATCATTACAATATCATTATTGTACATGCAACTTCCCCGGAAGATATATACTTAGCTGATTGGCACCCATGGCGGAGGGTAAGAGACAGCTAAATACCATATTTAACAAACAGGAAACAACATATGTTGTAGGTTATAAAGAAAAAACCTTGGTTCTTACTTGAATGGGCAGAAGACTTCATGGATACTGTCTATGAGTCTGCTTGCCTCAAGAGCTTCAGCGAGGTTG
Organism: Macrobrachium nipponense; assembly: GCF_015104395.2. Taxonomy (NCBI): domain Eukaryota; kingdom Metazoa; phylum Arthropoda; class Malacostraca; order Decapoda; family Palaemonidae; genus Macrobrachium; species Macrobrachium nipponense. The sequence continues at coordinate 11,740,469 of NC_087222.1, forward strand.
AGACCTGTGACCGATAGCCCTTCTGGATCGTGTCAATGGGGACTGGCCCACTTACTTGACAGAGCCTTTTATTGGATCGTGTCAATGGGGGCTGACCCACTTACATGACAGAGCCTTAACCTGTATCATATCAATGGGGACTAGCCCTCTTACTTGACAGAGCTTTAGGTATCAATATACAAACAAGGAACACAACAGCCAATCCCGACCACCTGACCACCCTAACACTGTTAGAGCTAAGATTTGAAAGGGGTAAACTTCCAATACCCTCTTCCAATCAACCATAATAAACACACCACAAACCGTTAAAATACCTAACAATAAACTAAACTAAATAGAATTATCTTCAGCTCCCTGTCCCAGCAATGAATCTGCAGATATGTATGCTCCAAGTGAAAAGCACTTCTCATAAGTTACACGCACGTCTCTCAAATAATGCGATGCAAACACCAAGTTACACCTCCAGTAGGTAGACTCGACCAGAGTTTGGAGAGACATGTTCTTGTGAAAAGCCAAAGAGGTCGCTATGGCTCTCACCTCATGCGCTTTCACTCTTAGGAGCTTGAGGTGCTCGTCCTCACAGGAAAGATGCGCTTCTTTAATAACGTCCTTGATGAAGAAAGCTTGTGCGTTCTTTGAAATGGCTCTCTTCGGATCTCTGACCGAGCACCATAGACTCTCCGTATTACCTCCTAGTTGCCTCTTCCCCTCGAGGTAGAATTTGAGGCTTCTGACCGGACATAGGGTCCTCTCTAATTCTTGCCCTGTAATCGAGGAAAGTCCCTTGACTTAAAAACTTCTTGGCCATGGTTTTGAAGGGTTCTCATTCTTCGCCAGGAAAAGGGGTTTGAAGGAGCAAATTGCTGAGTCCTTCTTAAACCCAACTTTGTCTTCCAAAGCTTGCAGTTCACTTACCCTTTTGGCTGAAGTGAGAGCGAAGAGGAACAAAGACTTCCTGGTTAAGTCTCTAAAGGAGGCTGTATGCGGAGGTTCGAACTTGCTTGACATTAAGAATCTTAGGACCACATCCAAGTTCCAACTGGGTGGCCTAGCAGTCTTGGATTTAGAAGTCTCAAAAGACCTGATAAGATCGCGAAGGTCTCTGTTTTCTGAAATATTCAGGCCTCTATGCCTGAAAACAGCGGCAAGCATACTTCTATATCCCTTTATAGTGGAGACAGCAAGCTTACACTTCTCCCTCAAGTAAAGGAGGAAGTCGGCGATATCTGTTACAGAGGTACTGGAAGAGGATACATTCTGAGCCTTGCTCCATCTTCTAAACACCTCCCACTTCGACTGGTAGACGCGCAAAGTTGAGGATCTCCTGGCTCTTGCAATAGCCTTTGCAGCTTCGCGTGAAAAACCCCTCGCTCTGACGAGTCCTTCGATAGTCTGAAGGCAGTCAGACTGAGAGCGGGGAGGTTTTTGTGGAATCTGTCAAAGTGGGGCTGTCTGAGAAGATCGCTCCTGAGTGGAAGCGACCTGGGAAAATCCATCATCCATTCCAGCACCTCTGTAAACCAATCTTGAGCTGGCCAGAAAGGGGCTATCAGAGTCAGTTTTGCTCCTTTCGAGGAGGCAAACTTCCTTACTACTTCCCCTACGATCTTGAATGGGGGAAAAGCATACCCGTCGATTCCCGACCAGTCCAGAAGAAGACCGTCTACTGCTACTGCCCTCGGATCTGAAATCGGTGAGCAGTAGTTCTCCAGTCTTGCGTTCCAATGGGTCGCAAACAGATCTAGCTTTGGTCTTCCCCAGAGGCTCCACAGTCTCCCGCAAACTTCTGAATGGAGAGTCCATTCTGTGGAAAGGACTTGGTCTCTTCTGCTTAGAAAGATGCCCTCACATTCCTTTCTCCTTGTACGAACCTGGTGAGGAGAGTGATGTTCCTTTCCTTCGCCCAGAGAAGCAACTCCCTTGCTGTCTCTTATAGGGAGAAGGAATGTGTTCCTCCCTGCTTCCTGATGTAAGCTAGGGCTGTGGTGTTGTCGGCGTTTACTTGCAACACCGATCCTGTGACCTGAGACTCAAAGTGTCGGAGAGCCAGATGAACAGCTGCCAACTCCTTTCTGTTGATGTGCCAGGACACCTGTTCCCCTCTCCAGGTGCCTGACACTTCTCTCACGCCTAGTGTTGCTCTCCATCCCAACTCCGAGACGTCTGAATACAACACTAGGCGAGGGCTCAATAATCGAAGAGACAAGCCTTGATTTAGTTTGTGCGGGTCTAACCACCAATGGAGATCCTTCTTTATCCTGTCCGTAAGCTGGAAGGAGTCCGACAGGTCTTGGGACTTCTGATCCCATTTCTCCCTCAGGTAAAACTGAAGGGGTCTTAGATGCAGCCTTCCTAAAGAAACAAACTGTTCTAGCGAGGAAAGGGTCCCCAGAAAACTCATCTAATCCCTTGCGGAACAATGTTCTTTCTCTAGGAAGGCTGCCACTTTCTGCAAGCAGCGATCTCTTCTTTCCTGGGATGGAAAGGCTTGAAAACCCCGAGAATCCATCAGAATCCCCAGATAGACAATGCTTTGCTGAGGAATCAGATGGGACTTCTCGAGGTTTACTAACAGTCCCAAGGACTGGGTCATTTCCAAAGTGAGTGACAAGTCCTCCAGACAGCGATCTTTTGACTGGGCACGAATCAACCAGTCGCTACATTTCTCAGCAGGCCCGTGAACCCTTGAGGAGCCATCGAAAGCCCGAAGCACAGAGCCCAAAACTGGATCACTCTTCCTTGTACCATGAATCTGAGGTACTTCCTGGACGACGGATGAATTGGCACATGGAAATACGCATCTTGAAGGTCCAGGGACACCATCCAGTCCCCTGGACGAAGCGCAGAAAGTACAGAGGAAGTTGTCTCCATCGAGAACTTCTTTATCACGAAGAAGTTTAGAGCGCTGACGTATAAAACCGGCCTCTACCCTCCTGAGGTTTTCGGCACCAGAAACAGCCAATTGTAAAAACCTGGGGAATGGAGCTCTTGCACCGGTTCTATGGCTTCTTTGTCCAGCCATATTTTGATCCAACTGACTGCAGAAGGGCTTGGTTTCGTACAGGATCCTTGTATCTTGCCGATAACTCCCTTGGAGTTGTTGTCAAGGGAGGTTTCTCTCTGAAGTGGATCAGGTAACCTCTCTCGAGGATGGAGAGGGACCATGCGTCCGCCCCTCTCTGTACCCAGACTTTGGCAAATTTCAGCAGTCTGGCACCTACTGTGGTCTGGAGGACTCGCACTGGGTTTTACCGGAAGGTCTTCTAGAAGATCTTCCTCTCCTCTCGGGTCTTCTCACTCCTGAGAGAGACTCTTGTTGCAGGGTTCCCTTGAAAGGGCTGCTGAAAAGGAAGTTTCTCCCTCATGGTCACAGGGACCGCCTGTCTCAATCTCTTGGCCAACTGAGCCAGAAGATCCTGCATTGCCTTTTCTGTTAAGGATCGAGAGATGTCCCTTTACTGTCTTTGGGTTGGGGGAAAAGGTGGCTCGACAGGGGAGAGTACAGCAGAGAGGACCTCTGGAGAGGAGACACAGACTTGTCAGGAAAGAGCTGTACACTGACCTCTTCTTCAGGATGCCTGATCCAAAGAGGAACGCAATTTCAGTAGATCCATCCATCACCGCTTTGTCCAGACAGGCCAAGACGCTAGATAATTCTTCCATGCTGACGAAGTCGGGGTCCTGAGCCCTCTAGGCCAGAGCTCCAAGGGACCAATCCATAAAGGCCCTTGAGGAGATGGTCCATCTCATACATCCCCCAAGAAGCCTTCGCCAAAAGCAGAGAGCGCCTCCTGGATGAGTCAACGAGTGAGGAGAAATCAGCATCTGCCAATGAGGGAAGTCCCAATCCCATCGGCTCCTTGGTATCATACCAGATACCCGGCTTCCCGGACAGCTTGGAAGGAGGGCAGGAAAAAACAGTCTTCCCAGCTTCCTTCTTAGACTGAAGCCACCCCTCAAAGGCCTTCAAAGCCTTCTTCATAGACAGCGTAGGGCGCATCTTGACGAAGGAGGAGGATCTCGATGACTTGGTACTCGAGAGCAACGATCCTGTAGAGGGAGGGTCAGCCGGACGAAGAGAGTCTCCAAACTCCTGTAGAAGAAGAGCTGCGAGCCTCTTGTAGTCAGAAACTCCAGCGTCCTTAGGGGATTCCTCTTCCGAAACATCCTCCAATGTTGCAGCAGGAGAAGAGCGCTTCCTAGGGGAGGGACTCTTAGAAGGAGAGGGGCGCTTCTATCTTTAGAGGAGTTCTTGGCAGGAGAAAAGTGCCTACTGCTATGCTGGATCCTGCCAGGAGAGGCGCTTGAGTCCCTTAGAAGGCGCTTGGCAGGAGAAAGGCGCCTGCTGCTAGACTGGATCCTGCCAGGAGAGGCGCTTGAGTCCCTTAGAGGGCGCCTGCTGCTAACTTGGATCCTCCCAGGATCCTGGCGCCTGCCAGGAGAAAGGTGCCTGCTGCTCCCTTGGATCCTGCCAGGATCCTGGATCCAGCCAGGATCCTGGATCCTCCCAGGATCCTGGCGCCTGACAGGAGAGGCACTTCTGTCCCGCGACGAGTGCCTACCAGGAGAAGGACGAGCGCTACTGGAAGGCCGCTTGGAAGAGGAGGGGTGCTTGTTCGAAGAAGAGCGCCTGACATGAGGAGAAGAGCGCCTGTGATGCGAAGGGATCCTGGAAGGGGAGGAGCTTCCTTTCGAATGAGGGCGCCTGCCCGAAACACTCCTACCAGGAGGAGAGCGCCTACTAGGAGAGGGTCGCCTGTGAATAGTAGAGCGCCTACTCGAAGCAGAGAGCTTAGCTGGAGAGGAGGGCCTGTCAGGAGTGGGGCGCCTGATGCTGTCCGGGCGCATGCTTGAAGGGCCACCACCAGGACGGCGAACAGAGCTCTTGACGGGTAGAGAGACCTCCTTCCTGCGCGACGCGTCATTGGAAAAGGAGCCTACTAGAGCGGACAACTGCTCCTGGAGGCCTACTAAGAATCTCTTCGTAGATGCCTGAACTCCCTCCGTAGAGGACTCAGGGGGATCTACGAGCTCTCTTCTTCTCTGAAGGATAATACTCTGGAAAGGGCTCCGGGCTGGAGTCCAAGGCGTTTCCTCTAGGCGACTTCCAGGCTCTCTTCAGGGGGCGCGACTCCGTAACGGAACTCCAACCGCGCCTGGGCGAAGACGAATCAGAGTCAGAGAAACACTTCCTCAGGATGCCTTTACTGTGGCTATCCAAGGCAGCCTGGGATGCATCAACAGGACCTGCCAAAGGGACACCTGACCATTGGGGATGTTCTACATCCTCCCTGCGGCTGTCGACATTCCTCCTCCCCTGGTCCTGGGAGTTTGGAAGAGGTCTAGGCCTAGGAGCAATGTGGAGCCAGTCAGACGCCCCCTCCACTGCACTGGGGACACTGCACATATCACTGTCCTTACCTTTAGCATCCATCGCACACAGCTGCAACTGCAAGTTACGGATGGAGGCCTTCATAGCCGCCATCTCCGAAGACGAATCCTTAGATTCGCTGCAGGGGGAAGGGGCTGAAGCTTTGGTAGAAGCAGGAGAAACTACGTTACTGTTAGGATCTACATCCGGATCAAAAGAGCAGGATCTACTAGAGCTTCTAGCAGAAGCCTTCCTAGCTCTACCCTTCTCCAACTTCCTAATGTATGATGTCAAATTCTTCCATTCCTGTTCAGTCAAACTCTCACATTCGACACAGGCATTATTTAAAGAGCATTCATTCCCCCGACACCTTACACAAATAGTGTGAGGGTCTACTGAAGCTTTCGGTAGCCTCACCTTACACTCCTCTCTCACACACACTCTAATTACAGGTGTAACATTAATGTCAGACATAATGACAGAAAAATCCTATACCAAATCCAAAAAAAAGTCCACAAAAAGCGTATGCCAGGCCAAAGATCTAATACGTCACCAAAGGTCAATCCAAAACAGATCCTCAGCAAGCGAGAAGAAAATTCTAGCAGGAGGAACCAACAACAGATGTTGTCGGAACCGGCGACAGAGAAAATCTGATTAGAAAACGGGAATGATTCCTAGTCCCGCCACCCAGCGGTGGGAATGGTAGATCACCTGACCTACCTGTTGTGTGTGCCGCGAGTTTTGAATTCTGTCGGGAACGTCGGAGACTATAGCTAAGTATATATCTGCTGGGGAAGTTGCATGTACAAAACTGACATTTAAACCCATATGGCTTGCCAAAACCTCTGCTTTTTACATGGAACTTACCCAGTAATTATATAGCTAAGAGCTTCCTACCTGCGGCAGCCTAACAATTGAAAATCTACGTTAATGCTAGTGTTGGTTACGGTGTAGCTGGAATGCCTACCCACTACTGGGGCTTACATAGGGAACAACCTGGCAGAGAGCTTCAATTCGTATTCTGCCGGCTCCCTGTGAACATCGGTGGTACTAGGCAGCCTTCATCAGCGTATTGTGTTGATGAGTTCAGAGTTCTTGGTGAAGTTCTCTGTTTTGTTTTGTTTTGTGATAGCACATTCTTTCAAATATGTCTGATTCTAGGAGAACTAGTGTTTCGATTTGTGCAGATGATTTTAGGACCAGGTTAGCTAAATCTTGTTATGATCCACATACCAGATGTAGTAAATGTAGAGGTCAAGAGTGCAAGAAAGAAATCACTTGTGCTGAATGTTGTGAATGGGACGACAAGCAATGGTAAATTTTTAGGTCCCATCAGGACAAAATGGATAAGAACAGAAAGAGGAAAGCAGCTGCTAGGGCAGAAATTAAATCTAGTTTAAATGATGTTCAGGCTGCTGAATTAGTAGAAGATAGCATGATTGTTTGCCTGTAATTCTTGTTGCTTCTTCAATCCTTTCTCCTCCTGCTCCTGTGCCATTAACTACTATTCCAGGTTCGCTTACTGTGGATCCCAACACCATTGCGGCCTCGAGTCAGAATTTGATAAGGAGTTTGAATTTTTAGTGAGTATGATGATGGAACTTGGTGCTTCTGTTAAAGCCTTAATGGAAAAAGGCAGTCAGTGTAGTGTTAGTGTAGTGCACACTGATTGTGTAGAGGAGGAGGCTGTCTAGACCCACCGGAGCTCCTGACGAACATAACCATCCTGCTCCCCCGCACCGGGGAGAGGACATACCAGAGGTCTAAGGGAGACCGGTGGCGTTTGCCTCCTCAGTTGAACCTGCTGGCGTTCCCCAGGTGTCGACAGAGTGCCGCTTGAAAGGCGTCTCTTTTGGTGTTCATGATCTGTCAGAGACAGATGGCTCGATTCCCAACAAGAGTTGTCGTGAGCGCTTTCAAGATGTTTCACGCTCCTCAAGGGACAGTCCAAGGATATGGATAAGTCTTCCCCTCCTTCTAAGAGGAATAAAGAGGATGTCTTCAGTCTGCAACCTTCAGACAGTTATGCGATGTCACCTCCTGCTTCTTTGGCTCCTCTCCTTCGTTCTGCCGGGACAGCCCTTGCATGGATCATCAGTATGTCTTCTAAACGTAAGACGGATTCTTCAGGGCAAGTTCCATCGGCCTCGAAATCCCGACTTGTCCTGGATTTACCTTGGACTCCTGGACATAGCGCTCCTGAAGCGGTGCGGAGCTCTTGTCCGGCTGAACATTTGGCACCAATTGCTATGCACCCGTCTTCCCCAACAGCCGAGTCAAGGGCAGTTTTTGCCTTGCTCTCAGTCGTATTCTTCAACTTTAGATCCTTCGCTCACTCAACTTGAACAACAGTTGGATGATATCATGTCTCTTTGCAGAAAGCTCCAACACATTCCAAAATGGAAGATGTGGCATTATCGCCTATCTCTTCGGATGAGGAGGAAGAGGAACTGGATGAGTCTCCTTCATCTTCCTCTTCTGCATTGTTGATATTTTCTCAACAACTCTCCTGATTTTTTCTATCCTGTGGCTCCAGTATCCCCAGCTTCGACTTTCCTCGTGAGGAAACCTGCTTCAGACAGTTTGGCCTTACCCAAGTTAGTTCTCTCGTCATCAACGAAGATGGTTTGAGAGACGTGGACTTCTGGTTAGCTTTGAAGGGGAGAGATGGGTAAAGCTTCTTTTGCTTTCCCTCCATATGAGTTGATAAAAAAGAGTTACGGTTTTACGACACTGGGGAACTACTTCTCTGGGGAGTATCTGCCTCCACCCAGGGTGACTTCTTAGGCCTTGTTGACTTTGTTAGGCATTCTGCTTTTTCATCGTCCTTAGGAATGGATCACCCTACTAGGAGTTTATTCAGTTTTAGGAGTATACTGTATAGCTTCTTAGACTGGACAATCGGGGCATTAGTGAGGAAGATAGAAGATGGCCCAGTGATTGCTGAAGACATCACAGAAGACTTGTTGGGGGTCTTGTCATGCGTGGGCAAGGCTATTAGAGACAGATTGGTAGAGTTAGCATCTTTTTTCTTGTTGTGTATTCTGAAGAAGAGGGAGTTGTGGTGTGCCTTCACTACCAAAGGCATGACTACAACACAGAAGTCTGCATTACTTTTTGCCCTGCTGGACAAGGAGCACCTGTTTTTTGTGTTTCCTGCAAGATTTAGTGCAACAGATTTTGTCGTCGCTGCAGAAAAAGTCGACCAATGATCTTTTGGTGCAAACGTTGAAACATCCTAAGGTCTTTTTCTCCTCTCCAGTCCCACGCTTTTTGTGGGGCAAGACAGAGAAGCCAGCAAAGACCCCTGGGGTATTAACCTGCAACCTCCAACCAGGTCTATCAAGAAGACTACCTACAAGACTGCAGACTGCAAGCAAGAAGTGAGGAGCGTGTCCTTTGTGCCCTTATAGGAGCCAGGTTGGGCCTTTTATAGAGAGAATGGAGTCTGAGAGGAACGGAACCTTAGGTAGTCAAGTTGCTGCTGCAAGGTTATGTCATTCCCTTCAAAGCAGGCCCACCTTTGGTTAAATCTCCGATGGTCTTACCAGCCTTTTTGGCAAAATCAGAGAAGGTTACAACCCTCTCTTGGGAGGAAGACTTACTGCTTCGCAAGGGAGTAGTAGTAGATCAAAACTCGGAAGGCTTTTACAATAGACTCTTCATGGTCCTGAAATCATCAGGGGGCTGGAGGCCAGTTTTGGATGTAAGTGCTTTGAATCATTTCATCCTCAAGACGAAATCCCACATGGAGATCAATCAGTCAATGAGTCTGCCATCCATCAGAGAGACTGGATGGTGACCTTGGACATAAATGACGCATATTTTCATCCCTGTCCATCTGGATTCCATAACGTTTCTCTGTTTTGTTTTTCAAGGAAAGGCTCTCCAGTTCCAGGCATTATGCTTTGGCCTGCCAACAGTGCCGCAGGTCTTTACTCACATACTGGCTCCGCTGGCAAAGTGGCTTCATCTGTTGGGAGGAAATGATAATAATAATAATATAATAATAATAATAATAATAATAATAATAATAATAATAATAATAATAATAATAATAATAATGAGTCCTGGAAGTAGCTCCAGGACTCATGCAGAAGAGTGTGATCCTAGAAACGGCACACATAGTAAGAAAAGTGATGGACTCCTAAGGAGGCAGGATGCAACCCGGAACCTCACACTATAAATACCACCCAGTCGAATTGGAGGACTGTGATAGAGCAAAAAAAAAAAAAAAAAAAAAAAAAAAAAAAATAATAATAATAATAATAATAATAATAATAATGTGGCGCCATGGAGGAGTGGGTTAAGTCGTCAATAGACTTAAGTCAAGTTAAGCAACATTCGGGGCTGGTCAGTCGTTGGATGGGTGACCGCTCTTCTCGGCGTTGATTCCTTGGGAAAGGATCTTTACCATAATTTCCTCAGTCTACTCAGCTGTAAATGAGTACCTATCCCTGATGGGGTAGGGTCCAGCTATGGGTTAAATAGCAAAACTCAGCAATGATGGAAAGAAATGAAAGGAATAAACGACAACGACATAAATGGAGCCTCTGGCAACAGAGGAGCTTCGTCCGGCAACCAGGTATTCAACCCAATTGAAGGGGAAGACGGTCAGGTACTTGGAGGTCGTCATCCAGCAACTGATCACCACAACGACAGCAATCAACAGCCTGAGATTGGAGCTACAGAGGCGAAAAGGAAGAAATGGGACAAGAGAAGAAAATAAGGAAATATGGAGATGCTACATCAGAAGCAACCCGACGGAGAGAGGATATAGAAGAAGATTGGTCAACATCTGGAATGAGAGGAACACACCCCCCAAACAGAGCAGAGGCTGGCAGACCAAGTAAGGAACATAAAGAAAAAGAACTGGCTCTCCCCAACAGAAAGAGAAGAACTGGAAAGGGAAATGTCACACGACAACGAATTACACGAAGATGAACTGAGAGACGATGCCACAGGAAGACGACAGGGAGGATGAGGTATCAAACAACGACACACGAAGAAACACCGACGAAGTAATAGAGAGGACGGAATGGGTAGAAAAGATTAGACAATGGATGGAGCCAGATACAGAGAGAACAAAGATCCCCTCCATGAAAGCCTACAACACCGAAGAAATTAAGGGAGAAAACAAGCGAGGTCAATGAAATAATGGGCATAATACACACCACCAGTATCACTGAAAATAAATAACTTTGACTATGCAGGAGCAAGATTAGTAGCAGAACTGATGGGGATTCGAACACCAACACCACCAGCACAACCAACCCAACAGAAAACCAAAACAGCAACCTCCTTGGAAAAGGCGCCTGGAAAAGCAAATCATGGTGATGAGATCTGACTTGAGGAAACTGAAAGAGATGCAGAAAAAAGGAAAAAAACTAAGAAGCAAGAAAACAAGGGAGGAACTCAACGAGAAATACAAAGTACAAGAGAGGGGACTAAACAAACACAATAGAAGATGTAAAAAACAGAGAAAGGGCTTAAGGCCAAAGCACATAAGATCCAACGATACATGAACAGGAATAAGGGATACCAACAGAACAAAAACTATTCGGAACCAACCAGAAAAAGACTATACAGCAACTAAGAGGGGAAGACAACCACCAGAAATTCCTGAAGCCGAACCAAGTAAGAGACTCTGGGAAAAACCTATGGAGCAATCCGGTATCACACAACAAACATGCAACATGGCTCCAGGAAGTCAAGGAAGAAGAAACAGGGAGAATAAAACAAAGATTCACAGAGATCACGACAGACACAGTCAAACACCAACTAAGAAAATGCCAAACTGGAAAGCCCCAGGTCCCGATGAAGTCCATGGATACTGGCTGAAAAACTTCAAGGCCCTACACCCACGAATAGCAGAACAACTCCAGCATTGTATCTCAAATCACCAAGCACCCAAATGGATGACCACAGGAAGAACATCCTTAGTACAAAAAGACAAGAGTAAGGGAAATATAGCCAGTAACTACAGGCCTCACCTGCCTACCAATAATGTGGAAATTACATACCTCCTACCAATATGTGGAAATTACTAACAGGACATCATGAAAGGCTATACAATTACCTAGAGGAGACAAACACCATCCCCCACCAACAGAAAGGCTGCAGAAGGAAGTGTAGGGGCACAAAAGACAAGCTCCTGATAGACAAAATGGTAATGAAGAACAGTAGGAGAAGGAAGACCAACCTAAGCATGGCTTGGATAGACTATAAGAAAGCCTTCGACATGATACCACACACATGGCTAATAGAATGCCTGAAAATATATGGGGCAGAGGAAAACACCATCAGCTTCCTCAAAAATACAATGCACAACTGGAATACAATACTTACAAGCTCTGGAATAAGACTAGCAGAGGTTAATATCAGGAGAGGGATCTTCCAGGGCGACTCACTATCCCCACTACTCTTCGTAGTAAGCCATGATTCCCATGACAAAAGTACTACAGAAGATGGATGCCGGGTACCAACTCAAGAAAAGAGGCAACAGAATCAACCATCTGATGTTCATGGACGACATCAAGCTGTATGGTAAGAGCATCAAGGAAATAGATACCCTAATCCAGACTGTAAGGATTGTATCTGGGGACATCAGGATGGAGTTTGGAATAGAAAAATGCGCCTTAGTCAACATACAAAAAGGCAAAGTAACGAGAACTGAAGGGATAAAGCTACCAGATGGGAGCAATATCAAACACATAGATGAGACAGGATACAAATACCTGGGAATAATGGAAGGAGGGGATATAAAACACCAAGAGATGAAGGACACGATCAGGAAGAATATATGCAGAGACTCAAGGCGATACTCAAGTCAAAACTCAACGCCGGAAATATGATAAAAGCCATAAACACCATGGGCAGTTGCCAGTAATCAGATACAGCGCACGGCAATGGATGTGGAATGGAAGAAGGCAGAACTCCGCAGCTTAGATCAGAAAACCAGGAAACATATGACAATACACAAAGCACTACACCCAAGAGCAAATACAGACAGACTATACATAACACGAAAGGAAGGAGGGAGAGGACTACTAAGTATAGAGGACTGCGTCAACATCGAAAACAGAGCACTGGGGCAATATCTGAAACCAGCGACGACGAGTGGCTAAAGAGTGCATGGGAAGAAGGACTAATAAAAGTAGACGAAGACCCAGAAATATACAGAGACAGGAGAAAGACAGACGAGAACAGAGGACTGGCACAACAAACCAATGCACGGACAATACATGAGACAGACTAAAGAACTAGCCAGCGATGACAATTGGCAATGGCTACAGAGGGGAGAGCTAAAGAAGGAAACTGAAGGAATTGATAAACAGCGGCACAAGATCAGGCCCTAAGAACCAGATATGTTCAAAGAACGATAGACGGAAATAACATCTCTCCCATATGTAGAAAGTGCAATACGAAAAATGAAACCATAAACCACATAGCAAGTGAATGCCCGGCACTTGCACAGAACCAGTACAAAAAGAGGCATGATTCTGTGGCAAAAGCCCTCCACTGGAGCCTGTGCAAGAAAACATCAGCTACCTTGCAGTAATAAGTGGTACGAACACCAACCTGAAGGAGTGATAGAAAACGATGAGGCAAAGATCCTCTGGGACTATGGTATCAGAACGGATAGGGTGATACGTGCAAACAGACCAGACGTGACGTTGATTGACAAAGTCAAGAAGAAAGTATCACTCATTGATGTCGCAATACCATGGGACACCAGAGTTGAAGAGAAAGAGAGGGAAAAAAATGGATAAGTATCAAGATCTGAAAATAGAAATAAGAAGGATATGGGATATGCCAGTGGGAAATCGTACCCATAATCATAGGAGCACTAGGCACGATCCCAAGATCCCTGAAAAGGAATCTAGAAAAACTAGAGGCTGAAGTAGCTCCAGGACTCATGCAGAAGAGTGTGATCCTAGACGGACACATAGTAAGAAAAGTGATGGATCCTAAGGAGGCAGGATGCAACCCCGGAAACCCCACACTATAAATACCACCCAGTCGAATTGGAGGACTGTGAGAGCAAAAAAAAAAAAAAAAAAAAAAATAATAATAATAATAATAATAATATAATATCCTTTATTTCAGTCAGGGCCATATACAT
>NC_087222.1:11754464-11801527 GCF_015104395.2 Macrobrachium nipponense
AGAGTATGTTGTTGAGGAAATTAACTAGAATGACTAAAGAAAAACAAGATTCCCTTCGAGAATTATGTCAGAGATCAATCCCATTAACAAACCCAACAGGGATATCTGTGGCAAAGAACAAATGTGGATCTCCATCAGCACATATTATGTTTTCTATACTCAATACAGTAGCAATGAGACTGTACACTAAGCACTTGCAGACTCTTAATGCAAATGTTAGAATAATGGCAGAAGCAAAAACATGTGTGAAAAAAATATTAATGTTTTGCTGGGTACTTCCACATTAATTATTAAACCATAAAAATAAGTGTAATTTTAAAAATTTGGTTACTTTTCACATACAAACATTTAAAAGATAAAAATATATTGCAGAACTAGTCTAAAGCTTTATTTGCATAGGTTTACCCTAATACACCACTTAAAAAAGAAAGTACAAGAATTCTTCGCTTATGAAAAGATATATTAAGTAGCATTCTTTAGCGGGTTTGGTTACAATGACTTACCAAAACCAAAAAATTACTTAATTCCAGCAACTGCATTCAACTCAGTTCTTGCCAAAATGCCAGAATAACAAAACTCTGGTGGAAGTTGATAACGCATTTAAAGTGGCAGACGAAAGATTTGTTGCTTTTTCTGTGGTATTATGGCTTTAACCAACTTTCTACGAGGCACATCGCAAACTCTCTCTTCTTCCTCCTCTGATGGGCTTGTGTCTAGTAGGGGACTAAGATTGTCTTCTTCACCTACCATTCATATTTGGTAATTCTTCAAGGTTCTTGAAACAACCTCAAAAGTAAAAAGAAAATAGGGAAGAATGTTATTGTTTTCTTAATTATTTACAAGTCGAGAACTGCAACTTAGAGATATGCGCTCCTTTGAAGGATTCTTAAGTTGATGGGAGAGCGAGATGAGAATGATAAACAAAGGTTCTCAATTTGATCTTAGGAAGGAAAAAGTGACATACGTACAAAACTTACACGCATGACTTTTGATGGGTCATGAGAAAGGAATAATGATTCAAAGACTGATCTAGATTCTCATGGAGCCTGGTTCACGTTAGACCCAGGCGAAACAGTGAGGAGGCATTCTGTTTATAAGGGACAAACATGATGACTTCCCGCACTTGCACAACATTTCTGAATGTACATGGTAATTTTGGGAGGTTTCTTTCCTCCTTGACCCATTATTACAGAAGTTTACAACGGTGTTTGTATAGTGGAAATGAGAATTGCAGTTACAAATGCAGAAAAAATTCGCCACTTTGCAAATTAACTTGATTTTTTTTACATTATCAGTACAATAAAATTATTGATAAATTGGTAAAGCTTCGCCTATTTAAAAATAAACATGAAAACTAATCAAAATGCCCATGCTTTTATTCACAGATATTCCTGCCAACTTATCACTAAAATGTATCATATCTTTATTGACATTAGCAAGAGTTGCAGAGGAATTTCCACCTATTTTCTATGCTCGCCAACTCGGCCAAAACATAAGGGTTAAAGTACAGTTTGACGTATGAATAAATTTTATTTATGGTGTTGTCAAACATATAAAATTTTTAACTTGAAAACATACGTTATATGTTTTAAATGTATTGGTTTTCTTTTTAAGTTGTTCATTGTTCGAGGGCCACATAGACCTTTATTGGTCTTTAAAACCTTGCCACCCTATTCTTTGAAGGCTCTTACAGCTTCTTGTTTTCTCGCACAACCTGCCATGTAACGAGCAGAAGGGTAGGCCCATAAATGTCTCTTCTATGGAAGTAGGGTAATGGGTATATTATCTTGTTTTATATATGCCCACATCATATTGAAACTACTAAATGCTCAATGTCAATGTTTTGGCATCTTGTTTTTAAAAGTATAACTCGCTTTTCTCTCTTATAGAATATTATACGGTAATTGGTTTTTACTGACTTGCGAGTTCCAAAAGGCTTGAAATTAAAGGTTTTCATATGGACTTTTACTAGATTTATAGAGACAATGGCCACCCCAAAGAGACAACATTAGTTCCAGGGCATGGCTGATGATGGCAGGACAGAAGGCAAACAGGGAAACGGCCTAATTGTTTTCCAGGATTTGCAAGAATGAGTTTCAACGTTTAACACTTACTCTGCAATTAAACGCCATAAGATAAACTAATTGCCCTCTATAGGAAACAACAATACAAAACTAGACAATGCCGAGCAAAAGGAAAATGAAAACCAGGAGCACAGGACAAAGAAGACATTAGTGACAAAGTTACCAGGGGCTGAAAATCAAACTGGCTACAATTCTTACCAGGAACACAAAATTGCTTTTCAATTCATGTGACTCCATTTTTAAGCTGAGTTAATCAAATATGTATTCCCAGACTCTGGCAATAAGCCCAGAAAATGTCTTTAAAAAAGATTGAAGCCCACACGTGGTAATTAAGGAAACTGAGAAAGAACATCCAGGAAAATTATTGTAACAGCTTTGTTGAAAAACAGTAAATGTTTTCCTTTAATTATACATGAGACTACAGATGTTGGCACAGAAAAGACTTGACTGCCGAGTAATAGTTTGAAACCACTTTGATAAGGTACCATTAGGATCCATAGAGACAATGAGTTACTTGAGCTACATAAAACATATATAACAACCCCAGGGAACAACAGTGAAAGATGGATGGGATCAACGGGCCACCATCTTATATAAATCTTTTAGTTACAACTTTATTTAAATGAACACCAAATCCGTCATTGAAAAATGTTTTAGTTAGGATTTGCTGCAGATGGTCTGAGCAATAATAATGGGGAGGGGATTAATAATTCAGCTACCAGTACACTTAGAAATGCTGGCACCCCTCGGTACACTGTTACTAAGATTTTTATTTGCCATTCAGCCACCAAAAAACCACCTAAAAAATCTTCCTCGGTTTTGTGAAGACTTGGACTGAAAAGACATCTACACCTATTTCTCTCACAGCTATACTAAAGGATTCGCGAGTTTAAAGGAAATTTAAAACAAAACATTTCTTTTCTAAATTTGAAACCACACAAATTATTCATGTTTCAACTTCAAGGTGGGGCTTTTGCTGCATGAAAGGCTGTTGCTTGAGTGTTAAAAGCAGTGGACTGACAATTTATCTTTACTTTAGGCAAAAGCAAACTGGAAGACAGGGCTATCAACAGCAAAAGCCTTTTTGTTTCCTACGACAGACCTCAAAAGATAATGCTGTCCATTTGGTAATTAACCTAGTTTAAATAATTTCTTGGCCAAAAATAACGGACCTTTAATACCAAACCATTCCAACACGAAAGGACCCTACCCAAACCATTCACTTACTGGTGTTTGACAGATGTTTCAAGTCCTCTAATCTTGATATCTTGAGATACCTTTTTCAATTCATGACAAAACATTAACAGTACTCAAGGTATGGGGAATGATCGCGTTTGTTGCAATTTGAAAATGTCTTGCCCGAGGGTTGCCGTTGAAGAGAGAGAGAGAGAGAGAAGGAGATGAGGAGTGAGAGGAGATGATCGAGAGAGAGAGACGAGAGAGAGCAGAAGAGAGAGGAAAAAAGTTTCGTGGGTTGGTTATCACTGTTAAGAATCGGGTGCAGTTATGTATATTTGTGTTTGTGGTTTTCCACCAAAAGAGAGAGAGAGAGCAGAGAGAGAGATGGAGGACGAGAGACGAGGAGGAGAGACGTGCGTAATTGGTGGATGGATAGTTAGCAATTAAAAATGGAGTTTTCATATAAAAAACTAATATTGATAATACCATACCATGACAACCTGAATTAGCCCTGGGTTCAACCTGAACCAGCACCGAACAAACACCCCGCCAAAATTACCAACACTTGGGTAAAATTTTAGCTGGCCAGCGATACCAAACGATGCAGGTAAACATTTGTTACCAAGTCACCTGTCCACGGTGGTGGTCGCTGCCGGGGGCCCACCCCAAAAACCCCGACGGCCGCCAGTGACTACTCACCGTTCAATCATTAAAATCAGTTAATCATTTTGACGGAGGGGAGGAGGCGGGTGGGTGTCCATTTCAGGTGTTCATGGTCATCTTTATACAATATTCAGTTTTCAATATGAACTTCTCCCATATTGGCAATACAACACCTGATTACACCTGAATTAGGCCCGATTGTTTACAACCATTTAAATGGAGGTGGTCTCCGAAGGTACATTGGTATAACCTCATTAAAACTATTACCTTGGAATTAAGACCGTTAACTCACCTTCCATCAAACTGATTCAGGTGAGAAAAACAGAAGGAACGAGATACCTCAATGTTAGGTATGGAGCAGTAAGTATCAATCTTGGTCAACGTATTCTAACCCACACATTGAAGTATCAGAAAAACGTTCTCATGTGTGGAGGGGGAACTATTAACATCTCAAATAGTGGCTGCATAGCCTCCCAGTATGGAGAATAAAAGTTTCCAAGGGCTGATCTTTCCTGCGGTCCACTGAAGGCGACAAAAGTGATGGAATTTAGATGAATTTATTAAGTTGCGATGAGGGAGCTGAGCCACTGCCAAGGAACATATTTACCAGGGATAATACACCAAACCCAAGACAAAAAACCAGAAAACAAAGTAGGCAAAAAGTAGGCAGAATAATTAAGAAAAATGAGCAAAACAATAAAACTACTACTTACCCTACCAATCCCGTGCTAATTACCAGACTAAACCTAACACTGAATTAGCCATACGAAATGGCCTAGCAAGTAACCCCCCCTCTGACATGAACAGTACATCTCTCAAGTTAGAAAGAAAAGTAAATACCGACACTGAATTTCCAAGCATGCCGGGTTCCAACCTAAAATCCTGCTTACTGAGAAAATTCCTCAGGCAATGCCAATGATGTCGCTTTACACTCCTGATCTATGCGTTCTAGGGCCACGGAACAAATTGTTTCCCAAAACGTTGTCTCTTTGGGAAGAGACATGGGAGATAACTTCCCGTTAAGAAAAAAACTGATTGCATTTTTAGAATTTTTAGAAAGGCACAGTTCTAGTAAATGATTCCTAGGAGAAACAAATAAAGGACCGGAGTCGCAGCAATAATTTTGGCAGTGTTGCAAACATGGTAGTGTTTAACGATCACACCAGACAAAGACAAACATTTCGGCAACGTCACCTCCGATGAAATACCGCGAGGAGGGCGAACCTTAAATTAAACTCTCTTGGAAGAGGGTTTTAGTTCTTTTGACTGGACTTGCTACAAATTCCAGGAAGATATGAGAGGATACACAATCCTTTCCCAGCAAACGGAAATTCGATATTGAGGACAGCCCTGAATTTACCCCCACTCTTTTTAGGCTGTAGACAAGCGATATTCAAAAACAAGACTTTCTTAGTAAGTTATTCTAAGGACAAACTCTCCAGAGGTTCAAAGGCTTGCGAGCTAATAATTTCTTTAGCAAACATCTGCCTAGAAATCCCACGGGGGAGGGGGGGGGGGCGGGGGGGGGGGCGAATCGGAACAATCGGCGTTGCGATCTTTAAAAAAGATATGAGAAGATCATGAAGAACCTGCTGCATCAGAAATCTCTCGGTAAATGAAACCTAAAGGTGCTCGCTAACATGGGACCTGTAGACCATGGAAAATAAGTTTAGAGTAAGAAGAGAGACTTGGATTTCCTGAGGAAAAGGACAAAAGAAGAAAATCCACCAACCTTTGCTATTGTGGGGCCGTGAAATACTATGGGCCCCTGTTGCCCTGCCACAGTACGGTACATCGCCCACCTTACCTGGTATAACTTCCTTGGTAGACTTCCTCAGGCACATAGAAAGTCCTGTCGAAGCCCACCCTCCTTCCGAAAAGACCCGGACTTTCAGGGCTGCTCAACTTCACAGTCTCCAGCACGGGAAGGTTCTTTTGTTGGTAATGATGAAAATTGTGGGGCTGCTTGAGGAGATCCTTCCTTTCGTGGCCAGGAGGATCGGGGGTTGCGGACAGCACTTCCAAGAGATCTGGGAACCGATTGGTCTCTGAGGCCAAAAACGGAGCAATAAGGCGGGTCATCTGTATTCTTGCACCCTACTTCAAGGCGTTTGCCAGTACCTGATGAATGAGGCCGAAACGGAGGGACAAGGCAATATACTTGTAGATTGTCCCACGGGTGGAGCATAAGCATCCATTTCCCGCAAGACATAGGGGTCTTGCTACCGGAGCAGGGGGGGAGAGTTACCGGGAAGGGACAATAGTTCAACCTATTTGTGGCCGGCGAAACCAAGATCCATCGTGGATGGCCACCTCTTTAACAGTGATTGGACTACCTCCATGCTTTAATGGTCCATTTGCTTCCTAGCGGACTTCGTTTCGAACGGCACTCAGCGCATCTGCGGTAGGACGTTGAGTTTTCCCTCGATGTAATTGGCTGGGGGAGTAAAAGAGGTCGTTGTGGTTTTCGCCACCAAAGTAAGATTCTCTGAGCTATGATGTTCAGGGTTGACGACCTTGTACCTCCCTCTTTCTTTAGATAAGCTACTGCCGCAGCGTTGTCTGAAAAGAGTGCTACGACTTTCCCCCAGACTTGATCTTTGAAGCTTAACAGAGCCTCCTCTATGGCTCTTAATTCTCATAAATTTATTGACTGCTCCCGATCTGAAACCCTCCAAAAGCCCTCGACCAAGGTTTCACCCCAACCCTGATCCGAGGCATCTGAATACAGATGTACGTCCGGAATCGGGAGGGCAAGACTTACGCCAGTGGTCAGATGATCCTCTTCTGACCAACACCAAAGATCCTCGAGGCAGGAATTGTCCCAGGTTATCACTGCGTTCTCTTCCCGAAAGTCCCAGCGATTCCTGAGATGTACCTGCAGAGAACGCATCCTCAGACGAGAGCCTGGAACTAGAAGGGACAGAGATGACATCTTCCCCAGAAGACTTCTCCATTCTTTTGCAAGTTGCGCTTTGTCTGAGAGGAAGAGCTCGACTTGTCTCATAATCGACCGCACTCGTTCTCAAGTCGGGAAAGCCTTCAATAGTGGCGTCCTAATCTTCACGCCGAGATAGGTAATAGTCTGAGAAGGGAACAGGGAACTCTTTGTCGTGTGAATACGAATCCCCAATGTCTCGTAGAGTTTTAGAAGGAAATTCCTTGCTCTGAGAGCCTCCTCCCTGGAAGAGGCTTGAATAGCCAATTGTCCAGGTACCTCCTCATACAGAAGCCCTGATGATGCATGATAGCAGAAACAGGAACCATCACCCTCGTGAACACCTGAGGTGCTGTGGTCAGTCCGAAACAGAGGACTTTGAACTGGAAGGTTCCCAGGGGACCTGAGAAACGAAGGAATCTTTGAGATTCCGGATGTATTGGGACTTGGAGATATGCATCCTTGAGGTGCACGGACATCATCCAGTCGTGTTTTCGGACAGACCTCAGCACCGACTGAATCGTTTCCATACGAAACTTCGTGGAAACTATGAAACGGTTCAGGCCCGAAAGATCTATGATGGGCCTCCAAGAACCGTCTGCCTTGGAGGTTACGAAGATTCGACTGTAAAAGCCCGGAGTTGGGGGAGCTAGTTCTAATGCTCCCTTGTCCCACAAGGAACGAATCTCCGTCGCCAAAGCTTTCCCCCTGATGGATGATGGGGAATAGCTTGAAAGAACTACCAGGGAATTGGATAGTGGAGGGGCCGAGTGGAAAGGGATCTTGTACCCCACTTTCAATACCTCCACCACCCAACTCTCTGCACCCCACTTCTCCCAGGTTGTTACAAAGGGGGACAATCAACCTCCTACTGGAGTCAACGAGGGCAGTGTCTCCTATCTCCGAAAACCCTTCTTGCTAGAAGAGGGTTTGGATGAAGCAGACGAAGGTTTGGATGACAACCTGACTTTCTTGGGAGATCTGGCCAGGGAGGATGAGCCGGAGTGCTCACCTGGCGATGGTGCACGAGCACCTTTAGGGGACCTAGTGCTCTGAGCAGCTACCCGAATAATGGCTTGCTGAGACTTGACTACTGAAGTGGAGGACACGAAGTTTACCATGGAAGATACATCCTCCTCCTTGAAGAGTGTTTCACAGAGCGCCAGGGGAGCCCTGGACAAAAATCGCCTGTGAATATCTGGGAAATGAGGTGGGAGATGGCCTAGATAAAGGTCCCTCCTCTTCCTGCCGTCAAAGGTAGTACACCCAGCCAAGACGTTCGCTTGATGAGCTAAGCCCATCGACACCGACGTGATAAGGTTATCGAACAAAATGGGATCGGAAGGAGTATACCTGTCCCGTTTTAAGAAACC
Organism: Macrobrachium nipponense; assembly: GCF_015104395.2. NCBI lineage: Eukaryota > Metazoa > Arthropoda > Malacostraca > Decapoda > Palaemonidae > Macrobrachium > Macrobrachium nipponense. Next base: position 11,762,702 of record NC_087222.1, read on the forward strand.
CATGAGGCCCGAGAGCATTCACATAGTATGAGACAGAGCTTCGGACTGATTCCTAAAGGTGTCTTCCAAAAGGGCCACTTCTCTCACCGAAATATCAACGAGTCTGTTACCTGCCGAGACCTTGGGAAGGAGAGCCTCCACCAATTCGTTCAGAGGTACTCTGAAACCCGAAGAAATTACCTGCTACGCCATACAGTGGCTTACAACTGGGAATAAGAGCAGAGTCCTGCCTACCCGCCCCCACTACCGCAGCTAACCAAGAGTCCGCCACCCTCAGGGCTTGTTCTACACGCCCAAACCAAGGCAACTTTGTCCAGTTAGAGGAGCTGGGTAAGCTACAAAACTTGTTGAGTAGCCACCATGGGTCGCAAGGAAAAGGTATCCAAGGACCTATGGGCTAAATCCCAGAGGTGAAAGGAAGTGAAGATGGTCTGGTTGGCCCAAACCCCAGCCTTCAATACCTATGGAAGCGAAAGGTTCTTGGGGAACGCAAGGGTAGGACCAATATCTCTGACTTCATGGGCTCTCAGATGAAAGGTATCAGTGTCGTCTCTCCTTTCAGAGGAGTATGCTTTCCTGATCAGTTCTTGGACACTTCTTTCTTGGTCACCCGGTGCTAACGAAGAGGTTTCGACAATCAGGCGGGAGATGCCGAGTTCTCTTCAGATAGCGCTGTAACACTGTAATGGGACAAAGTAGCATCTTGTTTGGATCATTACCACAGGAGTTCTCTATGGAGGGGATCATAAAGGGACAGATGGATTCTGAGTCTTCGCTATGAAATCCGGGATTGACATTATAAGAGAGACCATGAAGCTCACCTACTCTCTTCACAGTTGCCAGGGCCAGCAAAAAGATGTTCTTGAGGGTCAGATCCCTGTGTGACTACATCCCATTCAGAGGGTCTGAGTTCCCTGGGTGGGCAAGACCTCTCGAAGGTCCTCACAAGGAGAGAGATCTTCATGGAAGTAGAAATATCTACTCCACTTTCCCTGTTACACTGCTGCAGAGGACTGTCTGAGGTATCCTGCCATATCTGTTGATGCTCGGTGAGAAAAGCCTCTCACTTGCAAGAGATGGTGGATAAAAGCTGGCCGTGAAGACACAGGGACCGTACTACTGAGTGGTACCACTTTATGTGCGGCTGACATAGAAGGTAGTGCCACGGGGAGAATCTCTCGCGGTGCCTCGGAGGAAAAAGCCAACAGATCAGGATACCGGGAACCACCTGAATCATCTGAAGATTCTTAGTGGTAATCACCTTCCAAATCAGGCAGAATGGGAGAAAAGCATAGGTGTCGGGATTGTCCCACAGATTTTAGAACATGTCTTCTGCAGTTGTTCAATGGTGTGGCACTGCAGAGAAGAAAACCAGAAGTTTCCTGTTGTGCCAGGTGGCGAACAAGTCTACTACTGGATACCCCCATGGATCGAACAACCTTTCCACTAAGTCAGTGTAAAAGGACTACTCTGTCCCTACCACCTGATTCTGGTGGTTGAACTTGTCTGCCACTACATTCCTCTTGGCCAGAATGTATCTGGCCAACAGCTCTACCGAGTGTGCTTTAGCCCACTCGTGCAACTGCACTGTCAACTGAAGCAGCGGGAGGGACACTAGGTATCACTACTTGTTGACATCTGCCAATACTCTATTGTTGTCATGCATCAGCAACACATGTCCCTTCACTCGATCCCAAAACTCTTGGTGGGCCTGAGTTCCAGAATGTTGATGTGAAGGTGCCTGTTGTGTCATTCCAACACTACTGCATTCAGCAACTCCTCCAGGTGTGCGCCCACCTTCAGTCAATGCGTCCGAGAACAGAAGCATGTCCGGAGGGGGAGTGCGCAACTCCACTCCTATTAAGAGGTTCCTGTCGTCTAGCCACCAGGCTTAATCCTTCCTCACCTCCTCTGTTAGAGGAATGGGAAAGATTGAGGATCTCGAGCCTGTGATCAACACTCCTTTAGTTTCCATTGAAGAGACCGCAGAAGCTTCACACCTGTGAGAGACTAACTTCTCCATTGGTGACAAGCGACCAATCACAACTTGCCAAAGCTGAGCTGGCTGCTCCTGCAGGGAAGACTCGTGCTGCTGCTGTATCAATCAGCATGCGCAGATACTTTATCCTCTGCTTAGGAATGAGATCTGACTTCTCAAAATTTATCACAATCCCAAGATCGCGACAAACGTCAAGGAGAAAATCCCTGTCCTGTAGCAACTGCGAGAGCTCGCTCGCCAGTTTTAGCCAGTCGTCGAGATACCTCAACAGACGTACCCCGACTGAATGGGTTCAAGCTGATATCAAGGTGAACACTCTTGTGAACACCTGAGGGGCAGTCAAAAGTCTGAAACAAAGTGTCTTGAATTGGAACACTTTCCCGTTGAGGATAAGGCGAAGGTACTTCCTGGAGGATTGATGAAGGGGTATCCGAAATACACATCCTTAAGATACACCAAAAGCAATAAGTCGTTCTGCCTGAAATGGGGCGAGCACTCCATCGTAAACTGATTCTGGCAAATGAATCGGTTCAAAGGAGAGATCTATCACCGGTCTCCAGCCCCCCATACCCATCTCCACCAGGAAGACTCATGTGTAGAACTCTGGTGATGGATCTTGTGTGACTTCTACAGCTCCCTTACTCAGCATTGCTTGCACTTTTCCTTTCAGTGCCAGATCCTTGGCAGAACTAGGGATGTCAGTCTGAAGAAGGACCAGAGTTTCGGTGAGGGGTGGTCTCAGCTCCATAGTGCTGCCATGTTGCCTAATGGCTCGCCCCCACCAATGGCAGCAGCTGAGGGGGAATGCTGTCCCTAGCATTTCCTTCTCTTCTTCTTTCCCTTACCCACCTTCCCCTGAGGGAAAGGGATGAAACACACATGGAAGAGCTCCTTTCAAGGAGAAAGAAGAAGGCTGTGATTTTCCTCGAACCCCCTTCAACTTGGAGGCGGAGGAAGAGCTAGCTTGGCCCGGAGGCCTAGCTGCAGTTGCTTGGAGACCAGGAAATCTTTGCAACTGCCTGGTGAACAAGTCAATTGTTGTCTTCAACTCTTTGCTTGTCCACCGCAGTGTCCACCATCTCTCTAGGGAAGAGAGAGGAGGAACCCAGCAACGGTCCATTCCTCAACATCAATGCTGACTCTGGTCCCACAGACCTGGTGATACAATTCAGGATGGTGTCCCTTCTCCTAAGCAACAGGTTGGCCCACAGCTTTGCCATCTGTTGGGCCAGGTAGGAAATAGCCCTACCTCCAGACTGGCGACGTTTCCCGAAAGCTAAGTCTTCTCCAGGAACTACTGGTCCTGAGGAAGCAGCGACCTTGGATGCTATGAGGGACCACAGATCCAGCATGGAGACTACTTGAAAAGTTACCATAGTGTCAAATTAACGTAATTTTTTTATTGATTGTTTATTTTCTTAAATCAGCCTTGTAACTTAGTTTTTTAAGTGTTCTCTATGTTTAGTTCAGCAAGCGTATTTTTTTTACGTTAACGTAACGTTCAGTGTTTTTTGCTCAGTGATTCCTCCTCTTGTTGTGAATTACCTAACTATCGTGTTAACGATTGTTTTTTTTTTATTTTGTTTTCGAGTTGGAATGGAACTGTAGTGCTGTGAGTGGAGGCCGGCCGAAAAGAGTTCGGGCCTGTATAAGCTTCTGGACGTACGCTCTTTTGTTGGCAGCCTTCTGGAGATTTGTCTTACGACCGCCTTTTTGGAGGAATACTCAACGGACCTCCCTTGGAAGTGGTTTTGCGTAGATGTGCTGAGCCATCTACGGCGTACGTACATCGTTGGAGTGTGATCACGGCTGTGATTTTGCAGGTGTTAGTCACTTGCGACGCCCCTGTACTCCTGTTTTCCCGCCTGAGGATTTGGCGGAAGACGTGGTCGTCGCTGCTCAGATAGCTGATGAGTTTGTGTTAACACACCGTGTAGGTAGTAGTAGTTTGGCTCATCATCGTTAAATCCCAGCCTGCCAGGCCAAACAATAATAATTGGAGATCCAATAACCCCTTTAAAACAAAGGTTGAAGCTAGCCAGGGAAATAACCCGAGTGGAAGGAACACACGAGTGTTTTCCCAGAGTAATCAAAGTTCCAGTAATGTTGGTAGAGCTAGGGGAACTTGTTTTTGGTGCCACGAGCAGGGTCACTTTCAAGCTCGGTGTCCTGCCCGGAGGAGGTATCTCCAGCGGAACGGAAGGGGAGGTAACAACAGTGTCCCCATATCTTTGATTGCTAATGCCCCTACTACCCCTAATGCTGAAGTTGAGTGTTCCCCAGGAACTGAAGGAAGGGTTATGTTTAGTGGTAGTGGAGGTGAAATAAACCAGTCACCTGCTAGCTCTCCTTTGTGACTTTTTGACAAATATATTTGGCCTGGCAGTTTGGTTGTTGATAGTAAAGTTGTCAGAGTGAACTTCTTAATAAGGGGACACTGGATCTGCTCGATCATTGGTGTTGTCAAAGGTTTTGAAGGATGTTGGTGAGCATTCTGGAAATTATGTGGTCCTGGGTGGGTTCCCTGATACAGTGGTTTCTGCACCTTTGGTGGAGGTAGAGGCATTCTTCCCAGGGTATCACAAGGTGACAGAATTGGCAGTGGTAGAAAAGCTCCCCATCCCTGGTATTGACGGCATTTTGGGAAATGATATGTTGGATGCCCGAGGTTATGAATTATTCCCAATAGTGTCCGTAACTGCAAGTCCTGTGGCAATTACCACTCGAGCTTCTGCAAAGGCTGCTGCCGCCTTACAGAATGAGGATAATTTAAACCTTAGTAGTTTAGAGGTAGAGGTAGAGAGACCCGGGTCTGTAGGTAGTAGTAGTAGTAGTTTTATGAATAAAATATTTAATCCAGATTGTGACTGTGTAAGCTTTATTGAAGCTCAGAAGGCTGAATTCAATTATGAATTAGGAGGTACGGATGATTTAACAAAGCCAAGGTTCTGTGTGATTAGAGGTTTGTTGTATAGAGTTAGTCGTCCTGTGGATCACGGCTTGAACCAAACCTCTCGGGTAGAACAGATTGTTGTGGTACCTTCAAAATATCAGAATGATGTCCTTAGTTTAGCTCATGAGGATTCCTTTTCTGGTCATTTTGGAGTTTGCAAAACCCATAGTAGATTGGCAAAGTATTTTTGGTGGCCAGGATTGAAATCCTCGGTGAAGAAATTTGTAGGAAGTTGTGAAACATGTCAAGTGATGGGTAAACCTAATAAACCTATTCCTAAAGCCCCTTTGCATCCAATTCCTACAATTGGGGATCCTTTTGCCGAGTTAGTTGTTGATGTGGTTGGGCCTTTGCCCCGAACTAAATATCGGGATTTACTTATCTTTTGGACTATAATGGACAGAGCGTCTAGGTTTCCTGAAGCTTTTCCTATGAGGAAAATTACATCCAAGTAGTGTTTGAGAAACTAATAGAATTTTTTTCCAGGTATGGATTGCCGCGTAAAATTCAAACTGATTGTGGCACTAATTTCACGAGCTGGCCATTCAGCACATTACCAGTGTACCTTACCACCCAGAGAGTCAGGGCGTAGTGGAAAGGTTCCACCAAACCCTTAAGTCTATTCTAAAAAGTACTGTTATTGAGCAAGGCGAGGATTGGGATAAAGGTCTTCCCTTTGCCCTCTTTGCTATACGTAATCATCCCAATTCATTCCACAGTGAGCTCCATTTGAGTTGATTTTTGGACATAAGGTACGTGGTCCTCTAGAAATTTTCCATGAGTTGCTAGAGGTTAGTCATAAGAAAGTATTGAATGTGGGTGAGTTCGTTGAGGACCTGAGAAGTAGATTATCAGCTGCCTGGAAATTTGCCCAGGATAATTTGGTGTTGTCTCAGGCCTCAATGAAGGAAAATTATGATAAGTAAGAGTAAGGCACGTTCGTTTGAGCCTGGTGAGCTGTTTTGGTTCTGAGCACAGACTCTGACAATTTTCTGGAACCTAGGTATAAGGGGCCTTGGAAGGTACTTCGGAAATTGTCTGATGTCAATTATGAAGTGGACAAGCTCCTGGGACCAAACGTAAGTGTCGGATATTCCACATTAATAGATTGAAATCTTACACAGTTGGTAGACTTGACCCCCTAGCTATAGTGTATGAGCAGTGTCTCTAGTGTTAGAACCCACGTTAGAAGAACCAGCCGACTTGTTTTGCCAGGTATCTTCAGATGCTTTTACAGTTAATATGCAAAATTTGGAAACTTTAGAAAAGGGTTTGGAGCATCTGGAGGGTATTCAGAAGGATGACATGATAAAATTAATATCTTCTTTTTCAGACTTATTTCAGGCCTCTCCAGGTAGAACGACCTTGCTCCAACACGATGTTGATGTGGGGGGCAGTGCTTCCCCAGTCAAACAAGTCCTTATCGATAAATCCAGAAAAACGTGATATTGTCGAGAAGGAGATAAAGTATATGTTGGAGCATGATTTAATTAGACCTTCGGTAAGTCCTTGGAGCTCACCTATTGTACTTGTTAAAAAACCTGACGGCAGTTTTCGCATGTGTGTGGACTACCGCAAGGTCAATGCTAATACAAAGAATGACTCTTTCCCTTTGCCTCGTATCAAGGACTGTCTTGATCGGATAGGACCTGCTAAGTTTATAACTAAATTGGATCTTTTAAAGGGTAGTTGGCAGGTTCCCCTATCGGATCGAGCTCGTGAGATTTCCGCTTTTGTTACGCCCTTTGGGCTTTACGAATGTAAGGTAATGCCCTTTGGGATGAAAAATGCAGCGTGTACCTTCCAGCGTTTGATGAACCGAGTTATATGTGGTCTGAGGGTACAGAAATTTATATAGATTGATTTGGTTATTCACAGTAATGACTGGCGGACTCAGATTTGGTGAGGTTAAAGAAGGTATTTGAGGCCTTGAGAGCCGCTGGTCTTGTTGTAAATTTGAGTAAATGTGAATTTGGTAAAGCCAAGGTGTGTTATCTAGGTCACGAGGTTGGTTTAGGTCGGGTTACTCCTAAACAAGCTAACCTCGAGGCTCTATTAAAATTTGCAAAGGCCGCGCAATGTTAGGGAGGTCCGGAGAATTTTAGGTATGTTGGGTTATTATAGGCGATTCATCCGGAACTTCTCTGACATTGCTCAGCCCCTTACTCAACTATTGCAGAAGGGACAAAAGTTTGTATGGTCTTCTCAATGTGAGGAATCTTTTTTAAAACTGAAAACTGTCTTGATGTCTAACCCCATTCTAATGTCTCCTGACTTTCAGAAACCGTTTATTGTGGCTGTAGATGCCAGTGATGTGGGTATAGGTGGAGTACTTTTTCAAAGACATGAAGATGGTGAAGTGCGTCCAGTATCCTACTTTAGTCGTAAGTTGCTGGATGCTGAGAGAAGGTATTCTACCATCGAGAAGGAGGGCACTAGCTTTAATTCGTACTTGGTTCATTTCAAACCATACGTTACTAATTTTTCCTTTCCCGTAGAAATTTGGACGGACCATAACCCTTTGGTGTTCATCGAAAGAATGAAAGGTTCTAACCAGAGGATTCTGCGTTGGGCTCTTCAGCTGCAGGAGTTTCCTTTAAGTATTAAGCATGTTAAGGGTGTTGATAACTGTATTCCTGATGCCCTTTCTAGGATGTAAGTCTGGTTATTTCTCTTCTCACCTCGCCCTTCTCATTTCTCCTTCGGGGTTTGTATTGAAAATTATATTTAAGGTAGTCAATTTTAATCATGTTTAAAATGATGTATGGATTCGGGCTTTGTCTTAAGTCTGTTTCATTATGTTCCGAGTTTTGCTTCACCTTATTGTTTTTCCCTTGCAGGATATTTTAGATTAAGTTCTATTTTTTTCCCTTGCAGAATGTTTTAGATTAAGTTGTCTATATGGTTATCTTCTAGTATGTAATATGATTGTGGTACTAAAAAAATGTATTCTATTTGAATAATTTTTTTTTTGAGGGGGAGAAGGAAGGTGTCAAATTAACGTAATTTATTGATTGTTTATTTTCTTAAATCAGCCTTGTAACTTAGTTTTAAGTGTTCTCTTATATTAGTTCAGCAGCTGTATTTTTTTTACGTTAACGTAACGTTCAGTGTTTTGCTCAGTGATTCCTCCTCTTGTTGTGAATTACCTAACTATCGTGTTAACGATTGTTTTTATTTTGTTTTCGAGTTGGAATGGAACTGTAGTGCTGTGAGTGGAGGCCGGCCGAAAAGAGTTCGGGCCTGTATAAGCTTCTGGACGTACGCTCTTTTGTTGGCAGCCTTCTGGAGATTTGTCTTACGCCTTTTTGGAGGAATACTCCAACGGACCTCCCTTGGAAGTGGTTTTGCGTAGATGTGCTGAGCCATCTACGGCGTACGTACATCGTTGGAGTGTGATCACGGCTGTGATTTTGCAGGTGTTAGTCACTTGCGACGCCCCTGTACTCCCCTGTCTTCCGTTTCCCGCCTGAGGATTTGGCGGAAGACGTGGTCGTCGCTGTCCCGCCACGTAGGAGGCGTTACGCCAACCACTGTCCTGTCCGTCTTCAGCTGCTAGTCCAGGAGAGCTAAGGGCTCGTGAGGAGGCACGTAGGGAGGCAATTGCCAGGTAAGAGGTGATTATCCTGTGTTGTCCCTCGGGATTGAACTCGACCCCTGTGTCTACCTGGTCAATTTGCGAACTTCCCCGTATAGCTGTTGAGAGGTTGAAGCGACCTCCAGGAACTCCTGTGCGTGTCTCTGTAACATAGGATTTACGCACCATCTTAAGGGTTAATTGTAGCTGATTATATTTATATATATATATGTTGTGTTGAGTTAGGGGTATTTGGTATTCATTGCCCCTCTGAATTAATTTGAATTAGTTTTAAGTTTAGTACCAACACGGTTAGGTAGGAGGTTTAAGGTTTTCCTGTCTTTATTTTCTCTAGTCTTCCTTCATTCTTATAGTTATAGGTTAGTGGTTTTTCATTATTGGGCCCGTATTATTATTATTTGAGCCTTTGGCATATTATGTCCTTTCCTTGCTTTGTTAGGGTCAGTTTTTAAGTATTAGGTATCCTTGTGAGACTGTTATTGGTTATTGTTATTGCTCATATTCATTAAGTTTAATCACAAGGCTGATTTAGTGTTTAAGTGTACTTTATTATTAAATATTGGTTATTTTATTCTGGTTTTTGTGTCCACATTCCTCTTACCCTGTGTACTTTTCTACTGCCTACGATCCCTGTGATTATTTAAGTATAAAGAACCTGTATTACGGCCAAAGGGGTCGTAACACATAGTAATAGCTTCCAAGGCCGCTGCCTCTTGTTACATAAAATGATATTGTTAACATACAATAAAGTTTTGTACATACTTACCTGGCAGATATATACTTAGCTATAGACTCGGTCGTCCCGACAGAATTTCAAAACTCGCGGCACACGCGACAGGTAGGTCAGGTGATCCACCATTCCCGCTGCTGGGTGGCGGGATCCGGAACCATTCCCGTTTTCTAAGACAGAATTTCTCTTCCACCTGTCTCCTGAGGGGAGGATGGGTGGGCCATTAATCGTATATATCTGCCAGGTAAGTATGTACAAAACTTTATTGTATCTTAACAATATCATTTTTGTACATGAAAACTTACCCAGCAGATATATACTTAGCTGATTGGCACCCTTGGTGGGGGTAAGAGACAGCTAAACAAAAAGATAATACTTATACTAAATACATTAAAAACAAAAACAGGGAAAAAACAACATAGTTCTTGGATATAATATCCATGGTTCCTACTGATTGGGCTGAAGACTTCATGACTACTGTCTCTGAGTCTGCCTGCCTCAAGAGTCCCAGCGAGGTATGAACCTATGGCTGAATAACTCTTTGGATCGTGTCAATGGGGGCGCCCGCTTACGCGACAGAGCCTACTCTGGATCGTACCAATGGGGGCTGACCCACTTACATGGTAGATCCTTTACCTTTGTCATATCAATGGGGACTAGCCCTCTTACATGACAGAGTTAAGGTTTCTATAAGTAAACACAAGGAGCACTGAAGCTAATCCCGATCACCTGACCATGTAGTAGTTTATAACCTATGAAATTGCAAGAGGGTCCCCTATTCCCTCTGACAATCAACCAATAAACAACCACCAATAAAAGACAAATTTAAAACACTAAAGTAAGTTAAGAAGGATTAGCCTCAGCCCCTTCTCCCAGCACTGAATTTCGCAGAAAATATACGCTCCCAGAGCAAAGCACTTTTCGTAAGAAATTTTAACGTCTCTTAGGTAATTGAGGCAAACACAGAATTAACACCTCCAAAACGTTGACTCTATCAGTGGCCTGAAGAGACCATGTTTTGTGAAATGCCATTGACGTAGCTATGGCTCTCACTTCATGCGTTCTTACTCTGAGAATTTTGAGGTGCTCTTCATTGCAAGTAAGGTGAGCTTCCTTTATTAAATCCTTTATGAAGAAGGTAAGGGCATTCTTCGAAATCGATCTTTTCGGATCCTTTACAGAGCTCCAGAGACTTCTTCTGTACCTCCTAGCAAACACTTTTTTCTTCAGGTAGAACTTGAGTGCCCTGACGGGACACAAAGTCCTCTCTTAGTTCTCTTCCTGTTAGTGAAGAGAGTCCTTTTACCTCAAAGCTTCTTGGCCAAGGTTTTGAGGGATTTTCGTTCTCGCGTAGAAAAAGTGGTTTAAAGGTGCAAACCGCTGAATCCTTCCTAAAACCAACTTTACCTTCCAAGGCTTGCAACTCGCTAATTCTCTTAGCTGTTGCTAATCGCAAATAGAAATAATGACTTTCTAGTTAAGTCTCTAAATGAAGCTGTGTGAGACGGTACAAATTTTTCTGACATTAGGAACCTAAGGACCACATCCTAGTTCCAGCTCGGTTTCTTGATTTTCTGGTCTTTCATGGTTTCAAAAGACCTTATAAGGTCATGGAGATCTTTATTATTAGTAAGATCTAGTCCTCTATGTCGAAAGACTGAGGCCAGCATACTCCTGTAACCTTTTACTGTCGATACTGCCAGGTTACAGTTCTTTCTCAAATAGAGAAGAAAATCAGCGATTTCAGTTACAGAGCTACTGGAAGAGGATATATTTTCTTATTCTTACACATCTTCTAAACAACTCCTACTTCGACTGATACACCCTAGAGGTGGAAACTCTTCTGGCTCTTGCAATAGCCTTCGCCACTTCGTGCAAAAAGCCCCTTGCTCTGACGAGTCCTTCGACAGTCTGAAGGCGGTCAGACTTAGAGCGGGGAGGTTCTTGTGAAATCTGTCGAAGTGGGGCTGTTTGAGAAGATCGTTCCTTAGTGGAAGCAATCTTGGAAAATCTACTATCCACTCAAGCACCTCTGTGAACCAATCGAGAGCTGGCCAGAAGGGAGCGATGAGGGTCATTTTTGTTCCCTCTGAGCAAGCGAACTTCCTCAAAACTTCCCCTACTATCTGAAAGGAGGGAAGGCGTAGGTGTCTAAGCCTGCCCAATCTAGCAGAAAGCTGTCTACGGCTACCGCTTGCGGATCCGAGATCGGGGAGCAATAGTTTTCTAGTCTGTAGTTCCTGTTGGTCGCGAACAGGTCTATATTGGGCCTTCCCCACAGATGCCAAAGTTGTTGGCAAATCTGAAGATTGAGTGTCCATTCCGTGGGTAGGACTTGGTCTTTCCTGCTCAACAGATCCGCCCGGACATTTCTCTCTCCCTGCACAAACCTTGTGAGAAGAGAGATCTTCCTTTCCTGAGACCCAAATCAGCAGATCCTTTGCTGACTCGTAACAGGGAAAAGGAATGCGTCCCCCCCCTGTTTCTTTATATATGCAAGGGCTGTTGTATTGTCCGAGTGAATTTTGAATCACCAGACCTGAGACATGTTCCTCGAAATGAACTAGAGCTAGATGAATGGCTGTTAGTTCTTTCTTGTTTATGTGCCAGGACACTTGTTCTCCTTCCCAAGTGCCTGACACTTCTTCCGAACCTAAGGTTGCTCCCCACCCTGAATCTGAGGCGTCTGCAAATAACGCTAGGCGAGGGTTCTGTAAGTGAAGGGAGATCCCCTTGCTTAGTTTTTGTGGATCTAACACCAGAGAGTTCTCCTTGATTTCCTTTGGAGATTGGATTAAAGGTTTCTCCCAGATCTTGTGACTTCCAGTCCCAACTCTCCTTCAGATAAAATTGAAGGGGTCTTAGGTGTAGTCTTCCTAAGGAAACGAACTGTTCCATCGAGGAGAGGGTCCCCAGTAAACTCATCCATTCCCTCGCGGAACAATGTTCTTTCCTTAAGAAGACTGCCACCTTTTCTAAGCAGCGTTCTCTCCTTTCCTGCGAAGGATACGCTAGAAAATCCCGAGAATCCATCTTGAATCCCCAGATAGACAATGCTTTGCTGGGGAGTCAGCATGGATTTCTGCGTGATTGACTAAAAGTCCAGGGACTTTGTCAATTTCAGAGTAAAGAAAAGGTCCTCCAGACATTGTTTCTCCGATTGGGCTCTTATTAGCCAATCGTCCAGATATAATGAGATCCTGATCCCTTCCAGATGTAGCCAATAAGCTACATTCTTCATGATGTCTGTGAAGACTTGAGGGGCAGTCGAAAGTCCGAAACACATCGCCCGGAACTGGAATACTTTCCCTTGGAACATGAATCTTAGGTATTTCCGTGATGCCGGATGAATTGGCACATGGAAATACGCATCTTGAAGGTCCAGGACACCATCCAGTCCCCTGGAGGAAGAGCAGACAGAAACAGAGGAAGACGTCTCCATCGAGAATTTCTTCTTCATAACAAAGAAATTCAGGGCACTGACGTCTAGCACAGGTCTCCATCCCCCCGATGCTTTCGGTACCAGGAACAACCGATTGTAAAATCCTGAGACTGGAGATCTTGAAACCAGTTCTACGCTTCTTTGGAAATCATCTGTTCCACTGCCTGCAGAATAGCTAGTCTTCGGGACCGGATCTGAGTATCTTGCACTCAGCTCCCTTGGAGTTGTTGTCAAGGGAGGATTTTTCCCTGAAGGGATCAAGTATCCTTTTTTCAGGATCGAGAGGGACCATGAATCCGCTCCCTTTCGCGCCCAGACTTTGCAAAATGAAGTAGTCTGGCGCCTACTGTTGTCTGGAGGACTGTCTGTTCATCTAGATTTTCCCGAAGGACCTTCTAGATGGCCTACTCCTTCTTCTGGTCTGCGACCTCTAAGAGGGGTTCTAGAAGAGGAGGTACCTCGAAAGGGCTGCACAAAAAGAGGGTTTCTTTCTCTCTTTTTTTTCAATAGGAACAGCGGGTCTAAACCTCTTAGCGAGTGTGTGAGAAGATCCTGGGTTGCTTTTTCTGTTAAGGATTTTGCTACCTCCTTAACAGTCTCCTGCGGGAACCAGATGTGAAGAGAGAGGAGCGAAAAGAAGAGAGGATCTTTGTAGAGGCGATACGGCTCTTGCTAGAAAAGAGCTAAAGACCGATCTCTTCTTTAACACTCCGGTTCCGAAAGAGAGGCAACTTCTACGGAGCCGTCCATAACTGCTCTGACCAAGCAAGCCAGGACACTTGAAAAGTTCTTCCATCGAGACGAAGTCAGTGTCTTGAGCTCTCTTAGCTAATGCTCCCAATACCCAGTCCATGAAATTAAAACACTTCTAAAGTCTTAAAGAGACCCTTTAGAAGATGGTCTAGCTCACACATGCTTCATGTAGCTTTAGCAGAAAGCAAAGACTTCCTCCTGGATGAGTCTACCAAAGACGCAAAGTCCGCGTCTGCGGATGAAGGGAAGCCTAACCCCATGGGTTCTTTCGTCTCGTACCACCTTCCAGGTTTCCCTGTTAACTTGGAAGGAGGGCAGGAAAAAACTGTTTTGCCTGCTTCCCTTCTTGAGGCTAACCATTCTGAAAAGGTCTTTAAAGCCTTTTTCATGATAATGCAGGGCGCATCTTGAGAATGAAGAAGACTTATGCGCTTTGGTACTGGACATTAATGATCCTGGTGAAGGAGGATCAGATCAGGATGAAGGGAGTCTCCGAACTCCTTGAGAAGTAGAAGTGAGAGCCTCTTGTAGTCCGAAACTGCCACATCTACGGGCTTCTCCTCATCGACACTTCTTCCAAAGGATAACTGAAGGAGACCGTTTGGAAGTGATAGGGCTCTTCGCGGGGAGAAGTACTCCTTCCCGAGAAGGGGAGCGCTGAATGATCGACAAACTTCTGTAAGAAGAATGAGGCTCCTGGCAGTCAAAAACATTCTTGCACCTACTAGACTCTTGTTGTCTATTCACTTGAGGTTACAAAACTCCTGGCGCTTGATAGGCTCCTGGCGCCCTGACTCAGGGCGCTTGAAAGACTCCCTGCGCCCTGACTCCTGACGCCTAACAGGCTCCTGGCGTCCTGACTCCTGGTGCCTAACAGACTCCTGGCGCCCTGACTCCTGCCTTCTAACTGACTCCTGACGCCCTGAATCCTGGAGCTTGAGAGGCTCTTGACGCCCTTTCTTACGTCTCACTGCCTCCTTGCGCCTGACTGACTCCTGTTTCCAATCCTGGTCCCTGCAGTCCCAAAGGATCCTGATACTTGAATTTGTTTAGGTTCTCTTCATGGCTCCTTGAACCTAAACCGATCGAGACTTCTGCTCGATTCATGGCGTCTAGAAGGGGAGAGGCTACGCACTTCCTGTCTGCTAGGATTCAAAACCTTGTCCAAAGGAGGGCGCTTATCTCTTGGAGAAGAGACGCCTACAGGGCGAAAGAATCGCCTGTCCAAAGAGTCTCTCGACGAAGGAGATAATCGCTTGGAGAGTGTGAGGGCTCTCTCTTATCCGAAGCGGGGCACTTAGAGGAACTCTTAACAGGAGCGAAACATCTTTCCTCCTTGTTGAATCTAGAGAAAGAGCCTACTAGAGAGGCTAACTGCTCCTGCAGGTTAATCAGGAACTTCTTCGTGGGATCCTGAAGAGAGGGCTCCTCCTGTCTCGCCTTCTTAGGATCCGATGGCCAATACTCGGGAAAACGCTCTGGGCTAGAATCAGCCGCGTCTCCTTTTGGCGCCTTCCAGGCTCTCTTCAAAGGGCATGATTGAGAGGCCGAACTCCATCCTCGTTTAGGAGAGGAAGAATCCGAGGCCGAAAAACACTCCCTTAGGATGCCTTTTCTGCGGCTATCCAAGGCAGCCTGGGACTTTACGTTGGGGATGTTCTGCATCCTCCCTGCGGCTTTCGACATTCCTCCTCCCCTGGTCCTGGGAGTTTGGAAGCGGTCTAGGCCTAGGAGCAAAACTGGGGACACTGCACAAATCACTATTACCACTCTTACCTTCATTTAACACTCGTAACTGAGCTTGGAGTTTCTTGATTGAAGCTTTCACATTTTCCCTTTCAGAGGAAGAATCTTTGGATTCAGTACCGGGAGAAGCAGCTGTGGCTAAGGGAAAATCGTTAGTGACAGGAGAGTTATGAACTTCCTGTTCTAGAGAACAAGATCTACTTGATGATCTAGCTGAAGCTTTCCTTACTCTATCCCTCTCAAGTTTCCTAACATATGAAGATAACTCCTTCCATTCAAGCTCTGTTAGGTTCTCGCACTCAATACAGGTGTTATTAAAAGAACATTCATTCTCTCTATATTTTGAGCAAACGTTATGAGGATCTACCGATGATTTCGGTAGCCTAACTTTACAACCTTCCCTACTACAAACTCTAAACATAGGTGAAGCCTTAGCGTCAGACATCGTGAAAGAGCAGTCAATATCAAAGTCGAAAAACAGTCCACAATAAGCGTATGCCAAGCCAGAGAAAAAACAGAATACGTCACCAAAAAACCAATCCAAAATCTCGGCAAACGAATTGAAATCCAAGATGGAGGAACGAACAACAGATGTTGTCCGTTCAAGCGACAGAGAAATTCTGTCTTAGAAAACGGGAATGATTCCGGATCCCGCCACCCAGCGGCGGGAATGGTGGATCACCTGACCTACCTGTCGCGTGTGCCGCGAGTTTTGAAATTCTGTCGGGACGACCGAGTCTATAGCTAAGTATATATCTACTGGGTAAGTTTTCATGTACAAAAACAAAGGTTTCTCACAAGAAGATGCTGCAGCAGTAAGCCAGGAGTCTAGTGAAAAAACTCCAGCTCTATCTGCTTAGTCGGCAAAGGGTTGTCCAAGGTCGAATAGAAGCACTTCTGTCGAGGTAGAGGAGGGGGAAGCAGCTTGTCTGATATGTTGGCCCTAAGCGAATTCTCTTGCCCTAAGACAAGATTGTTCACCTGGTCCATGACTCCTTCAGACAAGGAAGACCATGGTAAGCCCATAGAGGCCCTGGGTTCCTTCTTATGAGCCCAGAACGACTCTTGGTGTGAAGGGTGGTCAGAGAAGTCACCGTGGTCCCTTCCCCTAGGTCATTGTGCTGATGAACCAGCGTGATGACCTCAGCAAACTCCTCTGGATCTCGGGAGTGACGGCATCCTTGGGGGAAGGACTATTAAGTCCTTCTAGGATGTGTTCCTCCCTTGACCCTTTTCCTTCAGAAGGAAGAACCTCAGCTTACCCCCATGACCTTCCTGCACCACTCGAGCATACGACATCTCGGGTCCTAAGACCGTCCCCGGAACGTAAGCTCTCGTGGCTGGACCCTGGGGAGATCCCTCACCACTCCCGGTGTATCCTGAGGAAGTTTAAGGGACATGTGAGGAAGATCTGCTAGCAGAACTAACTGTATGAGTGGGCCATGAACGATCACCAACTTGCGGTGGTGATTGATTCTCAGGTCTAGAAGAGCGCTCTCGCTCCAGAGAAGTGCTGCCCCGAGGTATGGTACAGTGCTCTTACACAGCAGGAGAAACACTATTCAACACCGGGACTGATTGGTCATGTGAACATGACCATGGACCAGGTGAAGAGTAGTGTCAACCTGACTGGCAAGGTTGAGTACCATCCTCACGACATGTCCCAGTCCTTGAAGAGGTCGAAACCTCTGTAGAGGACTGAATGGGGGACTTCCTACCGGTCTCACTGCACACACAATCTCGTGAGATCAGCACATCAACCCCGGGGATCGAGTGATTGCCAGTAAGGAGTGAGTCACCTGAGCGACTCACAGTGCCTGAGTTGTGACGGTGAGCAGACTCAGTGTCACCAACTCTAGCTGCACGCTTGTCAATAGACTTATCTGCACTCAGGGAAGCTCACAAACGAGAACCCAAGACAGTACTAGTCATAGAGGCAGAACCTCTAGGACTAGGTGTAGGAGTATGGGCAAAAGCCTGAACCCTAAGGTCCTCAAATTGTGTAGCCCTTGGGCTGACGAGATGGTTCCCATTACCAAAGAAACAGGAGCACCAGTGAAGACCCACCTGCCTTCCCATAATAGGGAGACAGACCCTTAGAAGTCCCAGATCGAGACTTCTTAGGGTGGGGTGAGACTACCTTCTTCCTCGGCAGGGGAGCCTTGGAGGATGAAGGGGAGGAGGCAGCAGACGATAACGATGAAGACGAAGTCAACAAGGAAGACGATGACACCTTACGCTTCTTCTTTGACATCTTCTTCGCCAGCTTCCTCAGAATGGCGGTCAGATTCCCAACCAAGGTGCCACTGGAGTGGCTGCCAAAGCAGCAGGCTCTGGGGCAGCAGGGACAGGAGATGCTAACAGTGTGACAGCACTCGCACAATCAGGAATTGGTACAGCAGCCGGCACAGGCACGGATGACACAGGCACGAACACTACAGGAGGGAGGTCTAATGATGGAAAGCACCCTGGGAGGTTGTTCAACATTAGTAGCAGGAGGAGACAAGACAGCGTAACCTGGAGGAGGAGGAAGAGGCAGGAATGAATGTGCCTCTGACGTATGTGGCCCAGATGTCATCACCACCAAAGGTATTACGGTGGTAACATGTTCAGTGTACACCAATTGCATTGGGGCCACATATCATGGTACAGATACAGTCGTTGTCGTCCCTGCTGCAGATCCATGCGTCACAGGGGAAGACATAAAATGTGCCATTAACTCCTGGAGAAGAAGTCGGGTTAGTAGAAGATCCGAAGAAACAGAGGGAGAAATTCCCCCTGAAGGGAAACAGCAAGTCGAGTAAGCTTACGAAGAGGGAGGAAGAAAGAAAGATGAAGAATCAACCACCAACAGTGTCATCGAGGGCGTATAACCCTCAGACGAAGCCTTGGACGCCTTCCCCCAAGATCTCTTCCTCCTCTGATACCTTCCACACTGCTGTGCCGACCAGGATATACAAGTCTTGCAGTGGTTGGACCTATCACACTTGTGCCCTCGGCACTTCGCACACAGGATGAGGATCTCTCTCCGCTTGGGAACAGAAGCTACCACATTTCCTAACCCCCACCCCCCCTCCAGAACAAATGCGTCAAGAGAATGGGAGGCGTTTAGGCTTATGCGATTCCTGGGTTTGCATGTTGCTTTCCATAATTCAAACAAAACTGCAAACAAACAACTCATTCACAAAACAAGGAAAGATCTCACAAAAAGTAGCAGAAAATGGGGTGGAGAGTGAAAGCACGTCTGTTCACCACGGCGGCCGAAAGCAAAGTGGAATGTTTACATCCAGTTGGGCTGCCGACTACCTTGTTAAATCTGCAATGGCTGAATTCCAGCCTACGCTGAAAGTAATTCCTAATGTAAGGGACCGAGGGTTTGTATAAAGCAGAGGAACAAATCTTTGCCTAAAAATATAAAGGAAACAAACAACCCAGAAGAATTTTTCCATCACTTGTCTCATCTGAGAAATACTGATGGTGAGAAGATTTTTGAGGTTCTTCCAGATTTTCTCAACATCATGGCACTACCAACTTCCAACACTGATGTAGAGAGGATTTCTCTAAAGTGAACCTTAATAAAACCAAGACCAAAAATAAGCTGCTAACTTCCACTCAGTCACTGCTGGTGCTTGTATCCCAGCAGGTAAGAAGCTCTGGAGGATGTGTGGAGTTTGATCCTAACCATGTTATGATTAAGGAAATTCAAAGATCCCAAAACATACCCAATGAAGGTGATCAAGAAGTTTACATATTTGCTTATATATTTGCTATATATCAATTGAGAATCCTGTAACTGTTTTGTTTTAGTTCTTATCTTTGTTTGTACATTTACATATATACAGTAAAGTAGGGCAAAAAACAAGTTTTCAGTTATTTTGCATCCAGTCTTTTAATAAATGGGTAGTATATCGAACATTGTGGCCCTCAGATAGCTTGTTGAACAAGCATTAACTTAACATAAAAGGCTTTATTTTTATAAATATGTTTATATGCTATAAATAGAAATAAATGAAAATTTTATTTTCCAGGATAATAGGAAAAAAAAACAACACAAGGGAAAAAAAATAAGCGCTTATTTACTCACTTGGGTAGTACCTAGATCATTGTTGCCTTCAGCTTAACTCATATATGACACACACAGCTAGTTCAAACACTCAAAATGTATATCGAAAGAAAAACATAATTTGGTTTTATGTAACACCTTCAAGCATCAGAAAATTCTTAATTCCAAATACAATCACACACACATAACATATATGTGTGTGTGTGTGTAGATACTGTTACATGGAACCATTATTTATTAAATTGTTTGGAAGAGGGGATGCCATATCTACTGATGAGTTTGTACCAATCATATGTCTCTGGTTCATCTTTAAATAAAAATCCAGATTTGTAAAGATTTGGCTTGCTTGGCCCCATGAATATCTGGGTTACTTTTACAGTACATATGTCATCCTTACTTGGTCAGTCCTATGTAACCTTTTCTGGGGTTGTGATTGTTTTTCGGTGCATAAATTTAAATTCAACATTATAATGTAGCTTGACACATCTTCCCTCAACATTCTGAGGACTTTACCCCAGTAGTACGTTGAAGGTTGTAGCCACAATACTGCATAGAATTCATCTACAGCAATCTTGTCACAGTCTGGTAATTTTTGTGCTACATAAGAACGCTGCACTGACTCACATACACTGGTTTCCAGTGTATGTGACTCATCTGATGACATAACCTTTGGTTCAACAAGATCACTTCCCTCAGAAACTGACGCTTCATGTGCCCTCTTTCCTTTATTTCGTTCCTCAGGTTCATCAGAATAACGTTCCTCAGAATTTGATGACTTATGCATCAGTACTACTGTCTTTCCTTTCTTTCGTGATCGTGTTGCACAAACTTTTTTCTTATCTTGTTTCTTCCTTTCCTCGGTTTGCCTTCACACCTGCATCAGTAACAAGGCCACCATGCATAAAGATCTTGTCTTTTTGTCTGTGGTGGCGCAATGCTTCAACGGCCACGAGATTTTATAACTGCATCAAACATTGATTCATCCTCTTTATTCATTAGCATTATTGAATAACACGTTCCTGGTGGGGCATACTTTTGCAGAGCTCTCATTAGTGATTTCGCATTGTCTAGTACACAGTAGCCAATGCATCACTTTCAGCTCTCTGGGGGCTGCCATTCCACAAAGCTCTTTTTGCAGGCGTTTTCACTCCATCCTCAGAAGCAGTTGATGCAGAGCTTGGTGTTGATGTTGATGCAGAGCTTGGTGTTGTCCCTACAGAACCTGGCATTGGTGTTGCTTCTTCTGGCTGTGTAGGTTTTTCTTGAGAGGTGGATGGCTCTGAAGAAGGTGGTGCGTGTACTTCTCTAAACTGTTCTGGCTGAAGTTCATCAAGCTTAGGTAGTCTGTCACTGTTAACTGGTGACCCAGCTGACCTCCACTGTTCATGTTCATATGTCTTCAGTTTCACCTTGTCAAGCCGCTGGATTTTGTACTTAGCAGAGTCGCCTCAAATCCTTCCTTAATGTTTCTTGCACTCAGACCATTTCTCCAGATTCCTGCAACCAGATTAACAAAGTTTGCTCGATGCAGCAGCTGTCGTGCTCCTGTCAGAGCCTTTTCATAGTAGGACTTCAGAGGTCCAAAACAAGCTACATCCAATGTTTGAAGGACATCTGTAGTATGTGCAGGCAACTTTAATATGGAAATGTTCTCCTTTATTGCAAGTTCAATAGTTGGGGCAGAGGTGTGGGTCAAATGACCATCAAACAAGAGCAATAATGGACGAATATGTTTTGTTCATAATGTTAATATAACATAATACAGCTAATCATAATGTAACATAATATATTTTTAATATAATGTAATATATAAGCCATAAATATAAATTAGTAGAGAAAACAAGGAAATAAAAACATGTCTGGGGTAAATAAAAACAACAGGGGTAAAAAAGACAAAGTACAAAAATGCAATTAAAAATCCTCACAGCTACCTGAAAATAAGTGAAGTTATGCTCACAAATGTATTGAAGATGTGAAAACTAAAAATGGCACCTGAACACTAAAAAAAATTTGGGGGCCAAAAAAAAAAAAAAAAAAAAAAACTTAAACTGGCCTATTCTTGGATGAAAAAAAAAAGCTTTATCTGTCCCACAGTGGATTTCTTACAAATTTACTATACTGCATTGTGTTGGCTTATCTACTGCCAATATACACACACAAAATGGTATGTTTCATTTGAAAAATAAAGTGTGTAATGGAAAAGTTGTATTAGTCACTTGAAAACTTTTTTGCAGTGATTTTCACCTTTTTTACTTGAACTGTCAATCTTCACTGACCAATTCCAGACCGGTTGCGAACTTTACCACTGAGGGATAGATCACAAGCAGGCCTATCTATTCATATCAACTGCAGGTCAGTATGAAGTAAAGGGAAAAAATGTTTTTTTTTTTTCCCAAAAACAAGGAATTTTCTTTTTACCCCACTTGACTATACTCTAATTTAAATATGTATATTTTGAACTCCTAAAAAATTGTATAACAAATTTAATAAATGTCGTACATAATAAAAACAGTCCAGTGTGCTGGCATCATGAATAACAACCAAGAAACATCAAAAAGTTTGCAATGGAAAATACACAGCAAACTGTTTTTTTTTTTATGGAATTCTTTGGTTGCTATTCACTGATACTGAAATAGAATGGTCGTTAAAAATATCCACGAAATATTTTTTCCGGTTTTATCCCCTCTTATTTAGAAAACAAAATGCTTGAGTGTGCCCTTCCACCGTTTAAGTAAGCATGCAGAATGCCTCTCACAGAATGAGCAGCAACACTTCAGACCCAGGTATCAGAATGAGGGGTGGCTTCAGGTGGGCAGTACATGTAAAGACCTTGGGTTTGTTATGTTAGGAAAAATGCAAATTACTTTAAAATTTGTCATTTGTTCCTACACGAATACAAACCATCAGTCTTTGGTTACAGAAGACTAATTTTTTTGGTAGGAGGATTCTGAGTAAGCTTCTGAACTGACTGGTGGTTCACCTCACCTGGGTCTTTATTTCTGGTCATGTAGAGCAAAGGAGCAAGTCCCATGCCTCTGACATGTTGAAAATGCATGTGTTCAACTGCCAGACTTCTAGACATTTCAAAATAATGGGTATTTGAGAAGCATCAATGATTCGTTAAAGGTTTGGATGAATCTGCAGTGTTGGAGAGAATAAAGCTAAAGAAAATTAATGGGTTTATTTGTTTTCAGCGTAGGCTGGAATACATACGTTAAACTCTTGTACAAGGTGGTTAGGCAGTAACTACCACCTGGTAGGCGGGTAGGCCTGCCTATCCGGATGTAAACACTCCACTTTGCCTTTGGACCAGTTTTCACATGGAGGGGTGGCATAAGGTGGGCATTAATGTAAAGGACCTCAGGTTTGTGCAGTTAGGAAAAATACAATTTACTTTAAAAAACTGTGATTGCTTCCTACACTATATACAAACCCTCGGTCCTTTACATTATGAAGACTCACTGATTGGTGGGAGGAATGTGAGACTCCAGAACTGACTGGAGTTCTGCACACCTAGGCTATTCCTCCTGGTCGTAAGGAGGAACAGTGATTTTTTCATCCGAAAATGCGTTTTTGGGAAGAATATTTAGTGTCAGGAGCATTAATGCAAAGTTCTAGGAAGGGTTTGCATTATTGCCAGTCTCCTTTCTATGATTTTGATAAGAAAATCAACTCGATGTGCAAGCTTACCGGATCAACCCCCCGACCAGCAAGTGTAAGTTTGAGTTCCTATCCTCAAATTGAAGGAAGAGGAGTAGAAGGACAAGGAGGGGAAGGTGGGGAGGCCAGTCACTCTCGCATCCTTCTTACCTCTAGAACCGCACACCATAAGCGAGATGCAGCGTGTCCTCTTGCAGGAGCTGGGTAAGTAAACACAAGGAAAAGATATTCCAAGGACCTGTAGGCAGACCTGAAGGTAGAAGGATATAAATGTGATCATAATGAGAATGAACCTGTCTTCCAGTCCAATATATTCTTTGGAGTGATGAAACGTACACAGCCACTAGCACTGCTCGCTCTCTGAGAGAGCAAACAGTGGACGTATCCAACTGTAGAGAAGTTTCTTGTGATCTCGTAAGATTCGGAGGAAGACGTGTCATAGACACTTCTGTATACGAAGTCAGTAGTGGATAAAGGTATCGACACTCAATGAAGGGTGTCAATCCTTCGCAGGTACAGCAACATACCAATAGGACAAAGTAATGATTGATCTGGATCAGCCAATACAAAGTCCAGAGCGCAGATCATGAAGGATTAGGACTTGTCAACAAAAGCCAAATGATTGCGCATCCAAGACGTAGTCACGACATGACACCCACCTTTTGAAGTGGGATGTTGAGAACGAACCATGCAAATCACCTATCTTGTTCGCCAACAATGTTGAGAGACGAGATGATGATTTTAGTGAGGCATATGCACATTAGACAAGTGCCAAATGCCTTCTAGAGACCGAGGTCTCTGTGATGATAAAACAGAAGTTTCTTATCAGTAGTTGAATCTAAGCCAAGGAGAAACAATACTAATTAGTGAATGACTAAAGTGAATGTGGACCTATGTCTTCACAGTAAACTCTCACGATTCTGATCATAGAAAAAGTCCTGTTGATAACACCAACCAGTGAAGATGGCACTAATTCCTGCTGTTTTACACAGGACTGAAAAATTATTTCACTATTTCATTGGTGTTCAGCAAGAAAATCGGAGCTTGCAATGAAGACGGAGTCTTTTCAGTAATGAAAACACAGGGACTATACTGCCTGAAGAACCACTTTTTGTGGGTTGGATCAGGCAGGAATTTTTTATTTAATTTAGATGCAGAGCTAGTTGAGCGGGGAACAGGTGAAGTCTTCTGTTATTTGTTTTCAACTCGTGGTGAACAAAGAATAACTGAACACCTTACGAATTAGAAAAAGTATATTAGAAGACAAAACTCAAATTGTCTGAAGAAAATCCTTCTGCGTCATCACAGCAGCTGATGGGGCAGGTGCAATGGAACAGAAGACTAGGCTTCAGACTTCTGTTATACCGTGGGGTAACAGAAAGATGATAACAAGTCTAATGAGATATATCTGTCTGAAAATTCTACAACGGCAAATGTGGACCATGAGACATGGCCTTATACGAGAATTCCGAGCCAACCAGAGACCAAAGTCTGTGATTCCCAGGCAGAGAGATTCGTATTGGTAGTTAGTCCTCGACAGAGGAGTAAAAATACTAAAACAAACAGAATCTCAGAGAGAGAGCAGTATTATGCCACTCGCTCAACTCCTTATACTGCGTTGTTGCTGGGTAGTGCATTCCATGATGGAATGCATTCAGCGAAAACCATTGAGCGCAAAAAAGATATACTCCATCATCTGCATTTCAACCGAAATAGGAGGGAAGAAAACCCTCTTGTTCGGTAAGAATGCAAATGCTGTGGTGTTGTTGGGAAACAATACCACTAGTTATCTCAAATCCAAAAACCTGAAACTCTTGGGAGCCCCGAAAGGCTGTCCTGACTTTCAGGTTAATTAAGAGAAAGTACTATTCATCTCGGTCAACTACCAGAAGAATTAACTTACAGATATGCACCTATAACTCGGACGATGCAACCGATAACAGAAGCATGTCGCGAGAGACGTATACTAGTATATTCATAGGTTCCTGTAAATTGTGCTCCAGCCTAATTCTTCTTCATTCGAGAGACAAGAATAAGGACTGGAAGCAGACTTCCATTCTCTAATGAAGAGAGTGAAGGTGAAGTTGTCCCGAAGGGAGACTTCTACGGTGATAACAGGATACCAAAGACTACTATTTCAAGCCAAACTGTTGTTCCCAAAAGAGTAGCACTAGAGAGGGGCATTCAGTCCTCTTGGTCAATGCAAATCCCCTAAACAGATTGAAGTGTGTTCGGTAAGATCCTAAGACTGAACCAAAAACATAGTCTCTTGGATTCGAACTCTGAGGAGTAGATTCCATAGAATTCCTCTTATTTTCTTGTTCATTCCAGTGTGACAAGGAAGTAAAGGGGGAAAAAAGAGAGGAGGATTGACTGTTCTTGCCCGCTTTTGTCTGTTAAACGAAGCATTCATTTCCTGCAACCATTCGTTTGCGCAAATGCAAGTGAAAGTTGACCAGAGTTAAATGCAGTAAAAGCTGATGAGAACTTACCATGTCTTGCTACAAATCTATCTTCTCCATGATCGAACCTCATGAAAAGAACTACACAGAGGATCTCCTCCTATCTCCTTCAGATGACTTGTCCTGAAGAACAGCAATATCAATCTTGGCACCTAAAGAATAGCTATTCCTGGCTTTCACAGGTGAGTCTGAGCCACCAACATGGCTCGATCCTTTCTCTTGCCCTGCGCCACTGATATGATGGAGAGAAGACTACCTACCACTGACCTGTGGATATACGACCTCCCTTGGAGGTTGTACACTCGGAGAGACACATACATGAGTACCCAACGCAGCCCTGGTTCCATGAGCAGCGCCCTTGGAACCAGAGACAAGAGAACAAACCTGGGTTTGAACTCCTGGGGCTCCCGAGACACTATATTTTGGGGATAGCATCCAGTTTCCAACTCCAGAAAGAGCAGGTGACATGGAGACAGCCAACTGCTCACTCCCCAAGGAAAGGATGCAGGCCCTTAGAATTCTCAAGGCGAGACTTCTTAGTGGGTGGAGAATTACCTTCCTCTTCTTAGGTCACGGAAGCCTTCAAAGAGGGAGATTAGGAGGCGTCAGATGAGAGAAGATGAAAGACAAATACCCCAGTGAAAAACTTGCTATAACATGGGAAGGGAGGGTGCTATGTCATGTCAAAGGAACCACACAGATCAAGAGCAGAGAGTTCATTCATTAGATTGGCAGAGCTGTCTGGTTGAGTCGTGTCGAGTGAGCTGAGCAGATCACCACTAAATAATTATGAGTGGTAATTGTTAACAAAGAAATATCACTTCTTCCCAAATAACTGTTCTATTTCGAGGTAGAATCTCCAAGAAGAATAAAGAGGGATTCTGTGTCTGCTGTCCTACGTGTTCGGACCCTAAGGTCCAATACACGAGGATGGTACTTGACCATTCACCTAGAAGGTGTTGCAGGCAGTTCCAAGCGATGCATAAATCCAAACCAGATGGAAGAGTGAACTCTTCTTGTGGCAGGATCACAAGCAAGCAAATCTCCCCACAGTTACTTTAGTTGTACTGACTATCGAACTTTCCCCCTGCCACACTTTCCTCTTCATGTTACTAATTACATGCAGGACAATTGGCTTACCGAACACAGAACACACAAAACACAAACACATGTACTCAACTCAGACTCTAGATACTCAGGGCTAGGCGCTGTACCATCTGCTGGATATACGTTAGTCAAGACACAACCACCACTGGCTTTCACTACCCAAGACAGACAAGCACCAAAACTGTACAACAATTCAAAAAACAACACCCAATCACCACGCAAACAAATAGCAACAGCTCAAAAACAACACGATAAATCATACGACAACTCCAGCCCAGCACAACAAGCCACCACCACCAACACAGTCTCCAACAGACAACTCATGAAACCACCAAAATGCAAAATCAAGTACAACAAACCTCTTCAGCTCAACAATCACCAGACACATGCACAACAACCATACAACATCAATATCAACCAAGAAAACACCAAAGAACACTGGCTACTTCTGAATCTGACCATCTTTTCTAACTAACTAACTCTCCACAACCCTCGTAACGGAAGCTTCCACTGATATACTTGGCAATCGCTACAACAGACAATACCAATTCGCTCACGCCTGCCATCAAACCACTTCCATTTATCCTTCCACCAATTTTGCTCTCTCTCTCTCTCTCTCTTTTTCATGCAACCCCCCAAAAATTGTCAAATTTAAACTACCATCTTACTCCTCCATATTACCTCCCCCATTACATTTGACAATGTCTCCTTACACTTGCAACACACACACTAAATTCTTTCTGCAAAATCCAAGGATGCTTGCATGCAGTTCCCCTGTATCTTGTTTGAGGACCCTCATACAATCTCTCAGTTGCATTGCCATTCGCTTCTTCTAAAACACTTTCATTCAAATTCTCATTATCTCCCTCACTACTATCCTCCCAAATCTCATTCACTACTCCATCGACATCTTCTAGCTCTGGTCCCAATATCTCCTGTATTTCTGCTAACAAACCACTCAGTTCATCCTTACTTCTGTCAAACTCTTGCAATGACTTATCCATCCTATCAACTACCTCTTTACTACTCGGTTTCCTTCCCACTGAGGTCTCACTTATTCCTGATAACTCAAACCCATATACGCTACAAGTATCATTCATTCCCTCAAAGCCATTCGCATTACACGCTATATCAACCGTTTGCACCCCAACACGAACACCCTTATCATGCTGTTCACACTTCTTCCTTCCATTCCCTTTCTCTACACTCTTCTGCTTTCTTCCATACTCCACCAACACTAACTGCCAATCTCCCTGACCCATTTGTTCACTGACACTCAGCTCCTTACTCACTTTAAACCACTCACTCATCAGCACACTAGAGAACCCACCAAATTGAATTCCCTTAACACCTAGTTTCCCAAATTCCCAGCCTGACTCATCCTCTTTCACTACATGCACTCGCCACATGACCTTCCATTCCACATTCAGTACACTTCGCACGCTATTCTTTACACATCCTAGCATAATGCCCATTCTTTCCACAATTACCACAAGCCTCGGTCACACGGGCACCCTGACATCCACTCGCTATATGCCCTAGCTGCCCACACCTGTAACACTCAATATTCTTATCTTTCTTACATTCACTCACTATATGACCCTAAGATCCTTCCAGGAACGAGTTCCCCGACACTGAATCCTATGGAGAACACTCTGAAGGATCCATCCTATCCACCTCACCCATCCCAGTGCAGCCATAGGAAGTAGAGGGAATAGGTGATGAAGATTGGACGCTCTCGCTCACCTTGCAAGCAGAACTAGCAGGAGAAGCGAGTCGCAGGCAGCCATCAACCTGTGGCCGTGACGCAAATCTAGGAAAGCGTTATCATCCTAGAGAAACGCTTTCTTAAGGAGGGTTACCAACTCTCGCACGGCAGGAGAAACATAAGTTACCACTGAGAACGGTCAGTCACATGAACATGACCGTGGTCTTGGTGGAGTGAGCATGCACCTGACTGGAGAGGGCCGGTACCATTCTCCGACACGTCCAAGCCCTCATCGAGGCCGAAAGCTCTCAAGAGGACTGAGTGGGGTACCCCCTACCAGTCTCACTGCATGCATGGTCCCACAGGACCGTCACGTTAACCCTGAGTACTGAGCAATCACCATGAGAGCGATCACCGGCAAGGCGTGAGTCACCTGAGCGACTCATTCCTTCCTTCCACTCCATGCCCGCGTCGTGACTGTGAGCGGACAAAGCGTCACCAACCCTGGATGCATGCAAATCCGAAGATTTACATGCACTCGGGAAACTCGTGAACGAGCGCCCGACATGGAACTAGTCTTAGGGACAGAACCTCTTATACTAGTAGCAGAAGTTGCGAACAGTTGACGACCCTACAGCTCCCAACATGCTAGGCCCTGGGGACAGTGTGACGGTTTCCTGTTCCCGAAGGAACGGAGAGCTTGCCGGGAAGAAAAACTGAGGAGGCAGACCTTTATAAGTCCCGTGACGAGACTTCTTAGAGGAGAAGACTACCTTCTTCTTTGGCAGCCTTAGGAAGCCTTAGAGTCCAAGGGGTGGGGGGAGGCCTGATGAAAAATATGAAAAAATGATTCTGAAGAGGAGAGACGACACTTGACGAGGTCTCTTCATCTTCGACTTCTCCAAATTCTGCAAGATTTCTTCTACAAGATGAGGTATATTTACCAGCACGAGGAATAGAGTTAATAATTGCAGGGCAATGGCGAAGGCTTTGTCCTGTGATGAAACTCCAGGATATCAGTGGTAAATGAATATGATTTCCAGCAGAGGAACAGTACACACACTCAAGGACCAATATCACAGCATACTACAAGTCACAGGTACAATTCCAAGGTTAGGATAACTAACAGGAAGAGATATCCAACCATCTACTGCTGTAATCACTATCACCACTGTTAGCCTGTAAAAGAAAGAAAATATGATTTAAAGTAATGAGGATACTCCTCTCACATCCAAGGGCACTGCCCTCCAAAATGAGAGGAAATCCTTTAAACACCAACACCACACGCCCCCTCTTCTATCTTCGTCCGATGGCTAATGAAAGGATGAAGAAGAAGAGGAATTACCAGAAGAAACAAAGGACAAACCTCCAAAGTTCCCCTTGGTAAATTCCAAAGTGTAAGCGTAAATTTCAGATGAATACATGTCTCGTCCTAACGTTAAAGGGTGAAAATATGTACTAATAAAGATGTTGGTGTACCTTTACCGCCGACCCTTAACACAAAGTAGAAAGGCAGCTATAAAGGCTACCACAAAAAGTGGCTTTGCATATTAATCATTAAGTCAATTAATTATTAATATCACAGTATATACATATTTACTCAAATTAAAAAATTAAAGATCCCCCAGGAAAATGATTAACAGCTAGTCAGCAAGAGCTCACAAACATACGTTGTCATCGGAAGACGGGCAAAAGCAACGTGGAGTGTTTACATTTGGGCAGGCAGGCCTACCCACCTACCAGACGGTAGTCACTGTTCAAGAATTTCACTAATTCCAGCCTACGCTGAAAGTAATTACTTACGTAAAGGACTACCGAGGGATTGTATATTGTGCAGGTAACACGTACTAAGTTAGATTAGTTGGAGTGTTAATTAGTATGCTAACCTATATGTCAGTGTTCCTTTAAGGGGGCCAGGGGGTGGGGGCAATGTCCCCCCCCCCACCCCCCTCACACAGGTAACTCGTTGTACTAGATTAGGTTGGTTTGGTTAGTCGCCTTCCCAGCCAGGCAACACGTTGTGCTAGGTTAGGTTGGTTATGAATATTCTTGAAACTTGATCATATTTCATTCCTTATTCCCTACGATAACCTCCGACTTCTATTTGATAATTAATACTTAAATAACAAATGTGTAAATTTGTGTGTAATATATATAATATATATTTTTTTGTATGAATGATTAACTACAGGCAGTCTCCAGATTACGATGGGGTTCCATTCTTGAGACGCGTTGTAACCCGAAAATTGTTGTAAGCCGGAACATCGTCAAAAATTCTAAGAAAACCTTACTTTTAACTTTTTTTAATGCTTTGGGTGCATTCAAACTACGTAAACTGCATTCTTATTGCATTTTGCATAAAAGAACCCTTCATATATTGATTATTTTGCATTTTTGGTGTCATATTTCTTCTGCCAGATCAGCGTTGTAGGCGTCATAGCCCTGGAACATGCGTCGTTACCCTGGAAATAATTTCTGATGAATATAATTGAAAAGCGCCTTAACCTCGGAACGTTATAAGCTGAACCCGTCATAACCTGGGGACTGCCTGTATTATGTAAAATACGTGTCCCTGCAAGTAACATTTCATTACAATATTTTCTTTATTAATAATACGTGATATCTTTGGTTTCATATAGAAAATAAAACAAAATACGTTTTTATCATTTTACTCGAGAATTCTTGTCAAGTTCAATTAACCCCCCAACTGGCCTCTCTGATTTCCCAAATCCATTACAAGACCGTGTTCGTGTTTTTTTCGCCAATGAGAACCGTATGGATTTACCCCTCCACCTCATCCTTCCTACCCTGTTTCGTACAATTCCCCATCTCACGATTTCCCAGACAATACCTCCCTGTGTATTTCACCTCACTCATCAACCTAGCAAGATGGCAGAATCCATCCTTGGAACTCTCGCTCCTCCGAGCCTATTACTAACCAGACTTTGTCTCGTACAATGTACAAAAAATAGCTTCCTAAGTTACAAGGACTTTTCTGTCCTATTACTCTGGCCATTATGAAAGGTTAATTACATTCTGTCAAGATCACGGCCTGTTGCCCTCATTGTGGCAAGGAGTGTAGACTTGACCTACAGAGGAAGTGGTTCAGATAACTTATTTACCACATGTTGATTTTTACCCCTAATCGCAATATATGTTTCAAACTTAAAGTATGTTAAACATTTCCTTACACACTATATATACCCATTAGATATGTACGTTCACTGTATGTTTACTTTCACGTGCAACAGGTCTTAAAGCCTTACGGGGTAGTCTCCACTTTGGAGGGTGTCGATCGTAAAAAATATTTGCCAAAAATACACTAATCAAGACAGGCTAATGAAAATTTTCAGGCATTACTAGCACTATAATAATGCATATTCTTTCGTGAGTTTTATCATCCTACGAGGGGAAAATTAATGATTTTATGAAAATAAAAGTGAAAAAAACGGAAATTTCCGGGCCCCTCGTACTGAAGGTTATTTGGTGATTGGTGAGAAACTACAGTCTTGAATAGAAATTCGGTCTGACAGAATGTTGGTATATCACCTGGAACATGCACAAAAAAAATTATCAAAATAGAACACTAAATAAGCACGTTATAACAAAAAAAAGAAAAACGAGTCAACAACTTCGTAAGTTCAGCGAAAGCCCCGCCAAAAAATCAGACTATAGCTAGGAAGAAATATTCAGGAAAAATTCAAATCTTGATTTAGGGACAAAACCTTTTGAGAGTTTGTAGTTATTATGTCACTTTGATAGCCTAAAACATCTAAAAAATTTATATTATTTAGGACAATCAAAGAAAACCCCCCCCCAAAACCCCCCCCCCAAAAAAAGGGGGGGGGGGTTTTTTTTTTCTTTGATTGTCCCTAAATAATATAATTTTTAGATGTTTTAGGCTATCAAGTGACATAATAACTACAAACTCTCAATAGGTTTTTGTCCCTAAATCGAGATTTGAATTTTTCCTGAATATTTCTTCCTAGCTATAGTCTGATTTTTCGGCGGGGCTTTCGCTGAACTTACCTGAAGTTTTTGCTCTTGTTTTTTTTTGTTATAACTTGCTTATTTACTGTTCTATTTTGATAATTTTTTTTTTGCATGTTCCAGGTGGATATACCAACATTTGTCAGACCGAATTTCTATTCAAGACTGTAGTTTCTCACCAATCACCAAATAACCTTCAGTACGAGGGGCCCGGGAATTTTTGCATTTTTTCACATTTCTTTCATAAAATCAATTATTTTCCCTGTAGGATGATAAAACTCACAGAGAATATGCGTTATTATAGTGCTAATAATGCCTGAAAATTTCATTAGCCTATCTTGATTAGTGTATTTTTGGCAAATATTTTTACAATTTTTTACACAATCGGGAACCCTACCATCCAAAGTGGAGCCTACCCTTACCAGAAGAGGGCCAGGAAGAGATGCAGCGGGACTTTGCTTGCAGTTATAAAGGACTACATTGTACTGGGGATCACTGTTGTATCTGATTGCTGGAAATCTTATGATTGCCTGGAGGACAAAGGCTACGTACACTTGACCGTCAACCACTCCATGAACTTTGTGGACCCAGTAACCAGTGCCCACACAAATACTATTGAAAGGAGGTGGAGGGAACTTCGTGAGACAATGCCTAGGTACAGACGTAGGAGGTACAACTTCTTCTTCCTTGTGGAAGGAGAGACGGGCCCTGTTCCCGAAAGAGCAGGAGGACCGGCAGAAGATCCCGTGGGATAGGCCCTTAGAAGTTCCCGAAGGAGCCTTCTTAGGTGGGAAACCCGGGTTACCAGCTGGTTGCTGCGAGAGCGGCCGCTGGCCTGGCGAGAGTCACCTGACCAGCTCTCACCAGCCTTCTACTCCATGCCGCGGTCTTGGTGCCGAGCGAACTCTGGCGCCAGAACTTTGGCTGCACGGTTACACTCGGAATCTCTCGCGAACAAGAGACTGAGCCGGAACCTGGCGTAGCGGCAGCACCGCTAACACCAGGCGAGGAAGTACCGGTGGTAGCCGGTACCCCTCTGGTCCCTGTCTTCTTCTTCCTTGCGGAAGGGGAGACGGGCCCCTGTTCCCCGAAGGAAGCAGGAGGACCAGCAGAAGGACCCCCCCCCCATCCCACCGGAGTGGGACAGGCCCTTAGAATTTCCCGAAGGAGCCTTCTTAGGGGGGGAGGAGGCAGCTTTCTTCTTCTTCAGGCAGCAGTAGACGACGAAGAAGACGACAAAGACACCTCCTCTTCTTCTTCTTCTTCGTCAGCTCACGCAGGACAGACGTCAGATCCTCCATCCAGGACGGAGCCGGGGCATTTGCCGAAGCAACACGGCCCGGCTGCACCTGTCTGGAAGGACCTGAGTCTGGGGCAGCAGCACCGTGGACAGGACGAACATGGGCAGGAGCGGAAGCAGCAGGAGCGGCGAGAGCGGCTGGGCCAGCAGCAGAACCAAAAAGCGGGGTAGCGGCAGGTAAGTCGGTTAACCCAGGAGGCTTAGTTTCAGCCATCGACATCCTGGGTACCAGTGGCAGGTCCAGGGGAGAGCTTTTCGGGCAGCAGAAGTCTGGGGTCGGCAGCACAAAGAACCCAGGTGGAGGCGGCACACCCCTCCTCAGTACGGCAGCGATCGGCCCTTGCACGGCGGCTGTTGGCGTCACAGTCATCATATGCATGGTATACACAAGGTGAGGAGGGGCGGCGTACCCTGGGGTAGAGATTGTTGTTGATGTGGTGGTCACCGCTCCATGGGTGACCGCCCCCGACCCCGCCAGACACTGAATCAACCCCTGGACACTAGGCACGCCCTGCAGACCCAAGGACGCCCACACCTGTCCAAGGTCACTCGTTCTGCATAAGCAACAAAAGGGTGATTAGTGGGGGGGTACCCTCGCTCGCGGGGGGGTGGGGGGGGGGAGGCTAGCCCCACCCCGAACAAACGGGAGACCCCGAATTACAATTGTTCGTCGGGGCACCGAGAGCCTTCCTCCACGCTCGACAGTTTTGGACGAGGAGAAGGACCCGGATACCCTCCCCCTCCCCCGCGAAGGGGAAGGTGCCATTCATGGGAGCTGAGCGGGGGGGCAGGAAAGAAGACGAAGAATCGGTTACCAAGGGAGTCGCGGGAGAGCTTTCCGACGACTTCTTGGCAGGCCTTCGCTTCCCCTGCCCCCGCACAGCATCTATTGCACCTACATAATATGTTACGGCGCAGAGCAAACGTGCCCTCTGCACCGAGCGCAAAGTATAGATTAATTCCCGGTATGAGCAGTAAACTAATCCATAATGAATATTTATGCAATGAAATAATATATAAAAGTGAAACAGAATACAGGCGGCCCGCGGTTAACGGCGCAATCACTCAACGGCGAATCGGTTTTTTTACGGCGCTCGTCAAAAATATTCATTAAAAAAATAAGGCATTTTAAAGGTATCTTTACGGCGCAAATTCCAGTTAACAGCACCGTTAGCGCCGTTGTCTAACGAGTTCATACATTTGTAGATGTGCCGTTCAGACCATAAAGGTTATGCAAATTATATTAACAAAATTTTGTGGAGAGTATTACGTAGGCATTAGGGTAAAATATATGCCTCTGACGCTGTTCTATGCCGAAAATATCGAGTTACATAAGTGCAAAATTTAAATGCAAATTTTAAAAGCTATGGATGTGTCGATTTATAAATGTTCTGCTTTTGTTTAAAATGTGTATGAAAATGTATTACGTGAAAGGCATTTTTATTTCTGTACAGAAATATGATACAAAGGCAGCTTTTGAAACGATGTTTTTTCATGTTCTTTCTTGTAAGCCGCCGCCTGCCGCTCTTCCGAAAATATCAATTTAAAAAGAAGTGCAAATTAGCGATTGATGTGTCGATTTTATAAATGTTTATGCTTTATGTTTAAAATGTGTATGAAAATGTATTACGAATAGGGTATTTTTATTCTGTGCAGAAATATGATAAAAAGGCAGCTTTTGGGAAAACTCCCCCCCTTCAAGTTAATCGACTACGATGTTTTCAAGTTCGTTCTTGTATCCGCCGCCTTCTACCGTTCTTCCGAAAATATCGATTTAAAAAAAAGTGCAAATTAGCGATCAATGTGTCGATTTTATAAATGTTTATGCTTTTATGTTTAAAATGTGAATGAAAATGTATTACGAATAGGGTATTTTTATTTCTGTGCAGAAATATGATAAAAAAGGCAGCTTTTGAAACTCCCCTTCCAAGTTATCGACTACGATGTTTTTCAAGTTCGTTCTTGTATGCCGCCGTCTGCCGCTCTTCCGAAAATATCGAGTTAAAAAGAGTGCAAATTTAGCGATCGATGTGTCGATTTTTCAAATGTTTATGCTTTTATGTTTAAATGTGTATGAAAATATATTACGCAAAGGTAGTTTCATTTTTGTACAGAAATAAGATACAAATTAAGGCAGCCTTTGCAACTACGC
Organism: Macrobrachium nipponense; assembly: GCF_015104395.2. Taxonomy (NCBI): domain Eukaryota; kingdom Metazoa; phylum Arthropoda; class Malacostraca; order Decapoda; family Palaemonidae; genus Macrobrachium; species Macrobrachium nipponense. The sequence continues at coordinate 11,798,365 of NC_087222.1, forward strand.
TCCACGTTGTCAGGGGATGGTTTTTCATGTTCGTTCTTGTCCGCCAGTTCCGAAAAATGCATTGTGTTGTTTTATTATTATGCATCTTTTCCATAAATCCTTTAAAAAGTTATACATTATTTCACTGTATCCAAGAATATTGTATGTATTCTCATATTATTGTATTTTAAAATACTACGGCAAACTTAAGCCCGTATTCCGTGGAGCGGCCAATGTTGTGGTTTGAAATCAGCTGATGAATACGAGATTGTTTCACCATAACGCAATTCTGAGCGAATGGTCCTTGCTTCTAGTTAGCATAAACGAATATCTATATACTTGACGTTATATGAGACAAAGTTATTTTTCCTTATACAGCGTGTTTTTAGGTGGAAATATTTATTGAATATGTCTCGTTGTGAATGTGAACTACTATTTTTTCGTTAACAGATTACGTTGGCGGCATGTTTTTATTGCGTAAAAATTACGTAATTCCATTCGCAATAATCCTTTATATCACCGTAATACGAACTTTACGTTATTTACTTATATCGGCGTGAAACCAACAGTAAAATGTGTTCTTTCAAGCACAGTAGTTTTGATTAAAAAATGATTTTTAATCCCAATTTTATCTACAGTTGTGTGTGATGGCAGACATTTACTGCAGTTTTAGGGTAACCTAGGAGTATTAACATGACTAGAAGTTAGTGATGCAACCTATAAAACATTCTATAAACTCACCGAAGCAAAGGTCCGTCCATCCCATACTTACTTTACTTATGATTGGACTGATTGATTTGATTGATTGATGATGCTCTAGGGCTAAGCCCAGACACCACTTGCACTCTTCATTCCTGGCTCTCATGGTCCTTTTAGACCCACACTATTACACTATTTATCAGTTATATTTGCAATTGATCAACTACTACGCTTAATTATGAATTGTCTCGATGATTAAGACGGCAACTATCATAGAAGAAAAAGACGTTTTGAACAGAAGTTAGGCAGCTAAGCTACTGAGGCAGTCAATGGCGTCAGTTTGTTGACATTTTGAGCGTCTTTTATTTGACAGTGTTTATGTTTGTGATTCTGGTTTAGAAGAAGGTTTCGCTTGTTTTCATTCATTCTATAATAAGTTAATTGATGGACAATTGTAAGCAATCGTTGGGAATAAAACTAAAAAAAATTTAGATAATTTACTAATGAACTGGATAATTTAATGGTAATTATTAAGGCAAATAAGGAATTCAGGTTATGGCGGTTTGTTTACGTTTTGGCGTCGTCTCCTCAGGACTTCTCGTTCGAGGTTTATGTTGAATTTGGACGTTTTGATTCAAACCTAATTGATGAAACAAAGGGAAAATTTAGATGTAATCATTGGAGAAATAATAAAAAAAAATAGATAATTTTAATTTAAGAAGGTTTTTAAAAGATTAAATGGATGATAAGTACTGTCGCGAATTTTCTTCGACGCCTAGTTTAGGGACAGCGTGAGGACCAGATATTAAGACAGGTAGCTGGGTACTGATGATTTATTTATGTTGTTGTTGTTTAAGATTAGGCTGGCTTTATGCCAGCACGAGCTCATGTCAAGAGCAGCCCGTAGTGATTTATTTACAGATGAACTGGGTTGACATAGACAGGTGCGGACGGATAAGTAATACAGACTCGCAACGGGAGCAGAAATGACTCTGAGACAGTAGATTTATGTTTTCTTGCAAACATACATTTAAAGATAATAAGGCATACAAATAATGGAATTACATGTGTTATTTCATCGGCGGAAAGGCGCGGAATGCTCTATAGATTGGTAAAAGGAACAATCCTTACAAATATTTCCCCCCCCCCCCACCCCCCCCCACCCCCCCACAAGACACAATGATTATGGAATAATTATTGGATGAAAAATATCTTGGAGGCAGGAAGCAACCCTGTGTCCTTGTGACACTATACATACACACACACACACACACACACACACACACACACACACACACACACACACATATATATATATATATATATATAATATATATATATATATATATATATATATATATAAATATATAATATATATATATTATATAATATATATATATATGTGTGTGTGTGTGTGTGTGTGTGTGTTGTGTGTGTGTGTGTTGTGATGTGTGTGTATGTAACTGGTAAAAATGTTCTGTAACAACAGAATTCCATCTCAACAAAAGGAGCCCATAAAAACACCAAAATATAGAGAGAAAAGTACTATATTTCAGAGACTGCTGTCTCCCCTCTTCAGGTATATGAATGAGAAAAGTTTACAGAAAAGGTGGTATTTATACAAAGAGATCCATCCACAGGTAAGCCAATTTAGGTCACCCCTTGCTGATAATCTTCCTTTAATCTTCTTAAGCGTTGGTTGAATGAAAATCTTGTCGATGACATCTGATCCCATGCTCCTTTTAAGATGTTCATTACTGCCTCTCTTTTATTAAGGGTCATTCCATCATTTGACTCTTGTACCAGCAGTTGCTTGCTATAAATTATATTGTGCAAATTCCAGTTTATTCTATGAGTTATGTTCATTTATATGGTTGAAATGTCCAGCTTTTACAAAAAAAAAATCTAAAAAAAACCGGCCACATTATGATATCCCCCTCCCTTGAAAGAACCATAATCCAGCGACTTGAAGTATTGGTACAACCATATGCCATACAAGTTGGCATAATTGACGCTATTTGAATGACAAATCACCTAAAACACGAGGCCAATACCGAGGACAAATACTCTACAATACGCGTGCTTTGCTGCATTTGTTATTGAGGCGACCGCTACACTACGTCATCAGTACTAATCCACCAGATGGCGGCCAAACATAGTCGAATCCTGGCTAAATTGCACTATCCATTGAAGTAACTCAGCGCTAATTTCAAATTAAATTGTAAAAAAATTGGGTTACGTGTATATATTCTATATATATATACTATATATATATAAACACAGTATATATATATATATTTATATATAATATATATATATATTATATATAATATATAATTATATATATATAATATATATCTATATACACACAGGATATATATATATAATATAATCTATATAATATAATACTATATATCTATTATATATATATATAATATATATATATGTATATATACACAGTACATATAGATATACACACATACTA